>NC_139647.1:136402-161708 GCF_964638095.1 Poromitra crassiceps | reverse complement strand
GGCTCGTGCTGTGCCGACCAGTGATTGGTCAAACGAGGACCACAATGGAAACAAGTCCTAGACTTGATTGTGTATTAATTCCTGGACAATTCTAATACTGATGTGTGGGTTTTATCTGTTCCTTCCTTCCTTGTGTATTTTTTTACATCTGTCATAAACAAATTCATTCATTCATTCACCCCAAGTTTGAAGTCGAGCAGACGAACGGTTCTCGAGATATGCGAAGGACAGCAGACATACAGACAGATACAGACAGACAGACAGTGCTGTTATTATAGTTAACACGTTCACTGCCAATGACGAGTTGACTCGTCAAACACAATCCAACCGTTCACTGCCAACGACGAGTTGACTCGTCAAAAAAAATATATTTTTTTTTTTGACGGTGCTACGTGGATCAATGTCCCCCACGTCTCCTATAAAAATATTGGAAGTATTGAATGTGTATAATCTATTTTACCGACCAACTAAGTGGCGACAGTGCTCTCCCGACAGAGAGAAAGCCAACCAAAAACAGCCGCGGGAGCAAGCCATTCTCAAGGAAATGGCTTGGCGATTTTACAGTCATCAGTCACCAGACTCGCCTGAGAGCGGCCGCGCCAGCAGCAGCACACAGAGAGCGGAGAGCGGTGCTGGCGTGGGGGATTGCAAATTTGCATAATATATTATGGGTGAAACACACTTTGAAACACCCGCAGAAAGGCCAGAATCGCACGCATTCCGAAAACCCAGAAACGAACGAGCCTCATTCTCATACTGTAGGCGAAAACGCTTTCACGCTACTACACACCGGCGCACAACGGTGTGGGGTTCCAAAAATAGACTGGGTGGGCAGCATAAAGCCTAGAATCGCACAAAGCTTCATCAAAGCTCTCAACCGAAAATCCAAGAAACGATTGAGTCCCATCCACAGTCCACACTCGCCACACTCGCCGACGAGGGGCCGCCAGAGAGGGAGGCTGCTCACTGCTCAGACAGGCAGGAGAAACTGGCTTGTGACAAACGCCACCAGACACGCCCACGGAGGGAGGAGTTTAAAGGAGAGGGTGTTCAGAACTATATTGTTCAGATGTCTGATCTCTCACTGATGCCAAAAATAAATGGTTAAAGTGACTGTTCTGCCTGTTTGATTGAATTTCACAAAACTGCGATTATCTCAGCTTCCTGTCTCACACGCTGAAACCATGCTGTACTCAACGGCTAATATCTACATAACTACTAACTCTACAAACTAACTCTTTTAGACAGAGAAAGCACACATTCTATTAGTACTTTTGTGAACTTCGTGTTCACAAAGTCCAAGCAGAAAATTATCCTCGGCTCTTGTAAAATGAGCCAGAATCCTCAAAAAACGGCTTGGCAGAAGCTACGTACAGTAAAAAAAAAAATGGCTGGCAGTGAATGTGCATTGGTAGTAACTTTTGGTGTTGCCAACAGCATCTGTATGGGAATAATAGCAAAAACCTTAAACTGTGGCCCTAAGCCTGTTCATTATGCTATTAGGGAGTTTGTCAATGATGAAAACATTAAAATTGAAAATAATTTAGATTAAACATTTTGTATCCTTTTTTGAACGTTTTTAATCATTTTGGATTTAGATAATAATGCCAGTGTTTTGTTGTTGTTTTTTAAGTTTGTGCCAATTGCCAAGCTAGTCTACCTCTGCTTGACATTCTTGAGGGTGTCTGCACACAGTCAGCATCGTTGGAGATATCAGGGCTTGTTTTCTTTCCTTCAGAAGAAGCCATCTGCTGCCAATCATTATTGCACCGTACAGTATAATATGAACAACAACTTCTCCATTACTCGATAGGTTTAGTCAAACTTTCTGTTTGGTGCTGATGTCATGTCACTCTGCCAGAGTTGACTGTTTTCATAGCAGTGCGTGCATTAGCATTAGCATTAGCTAACGCTCTGCTTACTGTCAATCGCCTGACAGTAAGACAGTAACACCCACAGGAAGACATGGAAGTCTGCAGAGTATGATCTCCAGCTGTAAACAAACTGTCTTCTCTTCATCAACACACCTCACCACTGTTCAACTTCACACGATATACAAACTTCACTCACTGACTGACTGACTCACTCACTCACTGGGTTCAGATGAAGTCAATAGAGAGCCAAAGTGGAATAGACATTTTGTAAAAATGCTTATAAAAAATAGTTTTACTTGTTCAAACCAAACAGTTCAGATATATTTAGAAACAGGAGAGACCGCGTAACATTTCACACGGATCAAAACGTAAAAAGATTTGGGTTTAAAGAAAATATTTTTTCAATGTTGTCATTGGCAAGGTTTGACCAAGTAAAACTATTTTTATAAGCATTTTACGAAATGACTATGGGAAAATAAATTGCGGAAGAAAATCTCTGGTACAGTGCTGAAGCAGGAAGTGACGTTCCACTTTGCCTCTCTATACTTTGCTTGGAGGTTTTGGTGTATGGGGGGGCTGGATGACCATTGTAATAGCTGGAGCCCCCGAGGTGTGAACTGCGCCTGAGGCCAGGATGCCATGTGACATGTTGATCTCATGTTCATACAGTGTCTGTCCTTCCCCCTACACTCTGCCCTCATCCCCGACTGCCCCCAGGTCATCACAGCTCAAAATAGGCCCTGTGTATGTACATCTTAGCTGTGTGACAGGTTGGACAACAAGATGTGGCAGCTAACCAATGCTTTATCGAGGCAAAAGATGTCTCTGCTAAACGAGGCAGCCAAATTCAGAAAGGCACGCAGAACACAGAGCCCCTTTATAGTTCCACTCACATTGAAAGCTTTGGGAGTTTGATTGATAAGTTGATTTTGTGATCGCTGAGACTGTGCGTTTGGGATATTTCCCGGCGACGGAACATATGGTTTGATTTACCGAGCTGTTCAGGAGGACAAGCCTGACAAGTAGAGACAGGGATCGAATAACATTTTTTGGTAAGAAAGCAATAATTCACGTTTTCCCATGCCAACTATTAATACCCGCCATGGCCTCAGCACAGAGCCACTTATGCAGGTCTTAAAGGCCACGCAGGAGATGCTGTCACTGGCGTTTTTGTCAATCCTGTACTAAACAGAAAGCAGACCTGTGTGTGACTGTGTGGAGACGTATGTGTGCGTGTATGTATGCTATCAATAGCATAAAACTAGCTTTGCTTTATGACTGTGATTTCTTGTGGCACCCTCAACTCTCATTACACAGGGTCACACATTTCACAGTAACTTTCACACAGAAACTGGTCTCAGGAGTTGGACCATCAAGAAGACCATGCCTAGCTATCAGAGCTGTGAGTCACACAGAATTCATGCTGAAATGGGACTTTAGAGCCCGACCAATACTGGATTTTTGAGGCCGATGCCAATACCGATATTAGGGAGTAAAAAAAAATCCGATATCGATATATCGGCCGATATTCTTATATATACCCATTATATTACATCATTATATTCTTATATATACCCATTATATTACATCATTATATTCTTATATATACCCATTATATTACATCATTATATTCTTATATATACCCATTATATTACACCATTTCTTTGCTAACTTAACAACAAAAAAAATCTGCAATATCGGCCGATAATATCGGTGGAATGATATATTGGTCGGGCTCTAGTAAAGGAGCACGCCTTGTGCAGACTGATATGCAGATGTCCAAACCCTTGTGATATTTTATTTTTTTTACCTTTTAATGCAACGCTCACTGAAGACCCTTTATAATGTTCTGATCTGAGAGTAGCGAAAAGTAAGTTCTGAGAAGAAAAGTTTCACATCACATGCTTGAGTTTTTAATTAATATGTCTCTTTGAGTTGTATAAGAGCAGCTATTATCTGCATGTAAGCGGAGAGAAGGAAGAGAGCTGTGATAGCTGTCAGTGTAACGCTAAAAGATAGCAGTAAAGCAGTCTGTGCTCTTAAGAGAATTTACTGGGCCAGCGAGCGACGACGCTGAGACACTGGGGGGCGGACGGCGGTGCCTGGACCTGACAGGTTGATAGCCGTGTGAAACTCAAGACAGGCCAAGCTGGTTTGTTTTCAAGCTGTTTATAAACTGTACCAATCTTCCCCCCGAAGCTCACTGGAGCTGCTGTTTCATGGCTGACTCTTAAGGCTTAGATCAGGGGTGTCAAACTCATTTAGTCCAGGGGCCACATGCAACCCAATTTGGTGTCAAGTGGGCCAGACAATGAAAATCAATAATGAATAATAACTTATAAATGACAAAACCTCAAAATGTTCGCATTTATCTTAGTGTAAAGAATGACAGGTACAACCCTACAACACGTAGGGTTATCTCAGCTACCATCAAGCACATTATCAAATCTACTGTCTGTAGGCTACTGTGCATTACAATCAGGGGTGTAGTGGAGGGTCAACCCAAGTAAACAATTTACCCACCCCTTTGAAATGAGGCAGATAGTTTACTCACCTTTTCAGATCAACTGTATCAATCAATGAGCTGAATGAGGGCAAACAAGGTGGGTAAACTACTCACCTTGGATAGTTTACCCACCTGTGCAATTCTCTATAGTCAAGCAAAGGTAATGAAAATAGCTGACTATTTAGTGATTAATACAGATAACATGAATAGGCAACTTAATATTTAACTTGATCATGAAACCCTACCTCTTAGCCTTAAAGTGCATCACATTGGATTGAAGGACTTCTCAGTGCAATTTTCACACTTTGCAAACTCATCCTTTGGGCCGCATTGGACCCTTTGGGGGGCCGGATCTGGCCCCCGGGCCGCATGTTTGACACCCCTGGCTTAGATCATTCCAATCGCCAGAATAAAATGTAGGTTGTACGTTTCTGGAATCCACGGAAATGTCCAATAGCATTCATTTGAAAGAAATGCGTTTCTAAAACTATAGGCATTTTACGTCTACAATCTCAACGTACATTTTAAACAAAACAGCAGTTGAAAACCTTGCTGCCTTTCCAACGTTAAACACAAATATAACTACTTTAGTTATATTTAGGCAAGTAAAACAACTTGGATATGTTCAAGCAAAAAAGCAACTTGGTTATGTTTCGGTGAGTAAAACAACTTTGGTTATGTTTAGACAACAACGCAACTTGGTTAAGTTTAGGGTTATGGCTTGGGTTGAGTTGGGGTTAAAACCGAAAGTAGAAACACGACGTACTGTATGTCGCTCGGGAATCGAACTGGCGCTCTCTTACTTGTGAGACAGGTCAATCCCCCCTATAGGCACCAGCGATGTACTTCAACATAATAATAATAATAAATAATAATTAATTTTATTTATACTGCACTTTTCATTGACAGAGAATCTCAGAGTACTACAGAGTTAAAAACATAACAACAGACAGCACAACTAATAATAGTAAAAAAATTAGCACGAGAAAGCCTTCCTAAATAAAAAGGTTTTTAGCATGAGAGTATTTGACATGTATAACGCTAATATTCACGTATCTAGAAACATGATATCGCCGCTGTCGTTCCAGGACCTCGAATTTCCAAAACAGAGACTTTTCAGGAAGTAAAAAAAACCTGTTTGCTCTTAAACTACTGAACCAAATGTCGTCCAGGTTGGCACATGTCTTAATTATAGTTAGTTTCCCGCTGAATGTGTCATTACTTTATAAATATCTTACCTGGATAAGCTCAAATGATGTTGTTTATATTATCAGTCCGACTTGGAAGCGCTTTCTCACGGCCAGTCAAGCGGGAGGCAGTCGCATACTCATGCACGAGCCCCCAAGCTCCAGGCCGCGGGGGCGCGCGCAGGAGCAACAGCATTGCCCCTCGCCTCTCATGGCCGAATGGGGGCTTTGGCATGGGGTGAGAAATAGTCTGACATAACGTAAAGTTAACGTTACTTTATTCTCGTCAGAAAGCACTCCGATTTGCATGTTAAAACAAGTTTGCAGCCTAGGAATAACTGGAAAACATTTGATTGATATATTAACGTCAGAGGAAGCCAGGATTAGTCAAAACGATATGAGAAATACACAGCGCGTCTGCCGTGTGTCTTTTCCGGGTTTATTGTCCTGCGTGGGGGGGTACACACGGAGGTAGGGGGGGAATTTCGAGGTTTGACTGACAGATTGAGGGCGAATGGCGTTACGAGATTTACTCACAAGCTCGTTTTAATGCTTTTCCATTGGTTGCATTTGTTAAAAACCACACAGAGACGTGAACGGTGACCAATGGCATTGATTCATGACAAAAAATAAAAAAGTGAAAAAAGGCACATTCGAGGTCCTGGAACGACAGCGACGATATGCAATGTATTTTGCTTCATAAATGTTCATATTGTACATTTCCGTGGATTCCAGAAACGTACGAAGCCTACATTTTACTCTGGCGACTGGGCTGCTTTAATCAATGACCTTATCTTCTGAAGAAAATCTGAATCATCGCTCACATTCAACTGCACATTAGTGCGTGTGTATGTGCGTGTGCATGTGCGTAGGTGTGTATGTACGTGTGTATGTGCATAGGTGTGTATATGCGTGTGTATGTGCGTAGGTGTGTATGTGCGTGTGTATGTGCGTAGGTGTGTATATGCGTGTGTATGTGCGTAGGTGTGTATGTGCGTGCGTGCGTGTGTGCGTGGGTGTGTATGTGCGTGTGTATGTGCGTAGGTGTGTATGTGCGTGTGTATGTGCGTAGGTGTGTATATGCGTGTGTATGTGCGTAGGTGTGTATGTGCGTGCGTGCGTGTGTGCGTGGGTGTGTATGTGCGTGTGTATGTGCGTAGGTGTGTATGTGCGTGTGTATGTATGTGCGTAGGTGTGTATGTGCGTGTGTATGTGCGTAGGTGTGTATGTGCGTGCGTGTGTGTGTGCGTGTGTGTGCGTGGGTGGGGGACTGAGTCGTGTTAATGTAATTATGCGTGTGTCTAGTGAACGTGTATAACAGGTGGAAGTGGGTAAAGACAAATACAAAGTGCTACAGAGAGTGCTCTTGCTATAAGGATGTTCTCACATTTCGCCTGGCTCCAGGAACCCCGTTTGCTTTGGCTGTACTAATCTACCTAAATCCATTGTGACTGATAGCAGGATCAGCATTCTGAAATAATTCATCAAAGAAGGCGAGATCCTGGTGAGGGATGAGCTGATATATGATACCAGGGCCCTGGACCTTGGCACTCACCCATTCTGCTCTGTGCTGGCTTCAAAACACGTGGCTCTGATGGCTAATTTATTTTCTAATAAACTTATACAGTCCAGACGATCCTCAGAATGTAATAGACAGAAGCAGCGGAGTCCATAATGAAGAGCTGCCAGACAAGATCCATTAGCAAAAACGCAATTGAAATTGAAGTATGTTCTCATCTTTATGTGGCACATTTTTTTCTCCGGCTTTGGGTAAGAGACACTTGGTTACAACACTTTCAAGGCTTCGAATAACTAAATCAGTTTGACTGCTCTTACACGGGCAATAATATCTGATCGTAAATCAAAAATGAAACATCATCAGTACGTGTCTGATATTTATGAGACTACTTGATTTGGGACGTCGTGTAACTCACAGAGCCTTGTCACTGAACCCCAATCCTGTTTCCAACTGTTTTTAAACCACAAATGGGGGGGAAATACCCCCAAACTCTACCCCGAGGAGCATCCTCATCCGGGCTGCTAATCCAGGATCCCAGCATTCCTCTCGGGTTCATAGGACACTTGTCAGCTCCTGGGGGCGCAGATGCTTGGCTGTCAGAGCCACTTCAGGGCGATGGATGGAAGTACAGGCAGGCCCAGAGCAGAGCAGGTTCTTTCTCTCCACAGTGTTCACTTACAGTGGAAAATGTTAATCGCTTCTTCTCACCCCTCCTCATGTCCATCAAGCCGCTAGTTAGATGTCAGAGGGGTTGAGAGAAGGACCTTTTAGGTGAGGGATCTCGCCGGGTGTCATGGGGTGATGGTTTTAAAGTCAGACGTTTGATGCTCTTGTCATTCACACGCAGACCCGGTAAGGCTCGTCTCATAATAAGATAATGCCAACCACATTACTTTAAATGTCTTTATTGGTTAAGATCTTTGAAATGTAACCTGTGGTCACAAACAAGTCTGGTGTTTATCAAGGCATCCTACAGCTCTCTAGTCCACATTTATGGGAGGCTATTCATTTGCATGGGCTTAATCCAACTAATGTTTCACTGTTCTGAAACCATAGACCAAGAAATAAAAACGTCATGTCGTCTTTTCCAAACTTTACGTGTCTGTTTATTAGGATTTATTTACTGCTGCGGTGCAAGTTCAACACGTCGACAGAGTTATCTAAGGTATCAGTCAAAATAGCACTCGGTAAGCACCAGTTGACGTGGGACTTGAGAGATACCAGGGCTGCACGGTCGTCCCGGAGAGAGAGGGGGCTCTGGTTTCGGCGCTGCATGACTGGGGGGGCTGCCAACCTGACAGCCCCACCTGCCCCCTGGCTGTAGCCAGCTGGCCCACGGCGTGATTAACGGCTAGCGTAAACTTACTCAGCAGGGTCTCAGACACATTTGTGCATTCACTCACACGTAGGAGTGTTACGTGACGCTAAAAGCTATTAGAGAAGCCGGGGGTAGGAATGACAGCCATAAATGTTTAGCCGCACGGCCCTGTGTGTGTAGTTATCGCTTTTCAAACACAGAGACTTGCTCTTGTCAATGGCAGCATGATTTTGGAGATCAGTGGAGCAGCTTTAGGGCACTGTATATGGGAGATTACCCCCCAAACCTGGATCCTATATCTGCCTGAGCTTCCACCCCCTGCTTCCTCCATAAAAAGAAAATGACATCATAAAGCGTAAACCTGGGCTTGATATCAGACTCTCCTGGCTAATCCCCACCAGCTTTTTGATAGCTTTGATTTTCAGTTTTTGAAGGGCGGCCGCGGCACAACGATTAATCTTTTGCTGGGGTGTAAAAGCGAGTTCTGGGAAAGCTCTTTAAAAAGCTGTAGCCACTCCACTCTTTTTTTTTTTACAAGGTCTTTGACTCGAACGTTGTCAGTTGTTAGTTGGCAGTAAAAATAAAATGCATACTACTACTCAATACACCGCCGCAGTCTTCTGGAGGCTTGCTTAGTAAGTGAAGTAATTTCTGGATCAGCGATACATCTGTGTGTATCATAGCATTAAGCTGAATATCACAATCGTATGAAGCAATAATCCGTGACATTTTTATACAAATATATGTCAGAGTTGTTTCTTGTTTGTAAATCCTGGTACGGTTGTGTTGGCAATCCCAGGACCAAACATTTGCATGCTCAATGTCAACATTTTTCCAATAATGTAAGCACAATCAATGATGTTCCTGGCTGAGGCTTACTATCTTGATGCCATTATTTAACTTTACTTTATTTTTGCTAAAATATTGTAATTTTACATGTCTTTACATTTGCATTGTGAGCTGATAGCAACAATACATTATAGATACAATATCTATATAATAAAGTTGAAGTTGTGTGTGTCTGTGTATCTTTTATGCACGCCCACACCTCAGCTTGGATTGGGCTGAAAATTTGCATGGCGGTGGATATGATCCGGGGAAGGTCATGGGCACGATGTCAAGTCCTGGAACCACCTGGAAAGTCCTGGCAACCACCTGGAAAGTCCTGGAACCACCTGGAAAGTCCTGGAACCACCTAAGTCCTGGAACCACCTGGAAAGTCCTGGAACCACCTGGAAAGTCCTGGAAATCACCTCAACAGGTTGGCTTGGGCTGAAAATTAGCATGGTGGTGGATATGATCCGGGGAAGGTCATGATCAGGTCATCAAGTCCTGGAACCACCTGGAAAGTCCTGGCAACCACTTGGAAAGCACCTCACGCCCACACCCCAGGACAGATTGGGTTGAAAATTAGCATAGCGGTGGGTTATGATCCGAGGAAGGTCATATAGGCATGTTGTCAAGTCCTGAAACCACCTGGAAAATCCTGGAACCCACCTCTCCAGGTCAGATTGCATTGAAAATTAGCATGGCAGTGGGTTATGATCCGGGGAGGGTCATGGGCAGGTTGTAAAAACCTTCTGGAAAGTCCTGGAAACCACCTGGACACCACCATCATTTCTGGCCAAGCAAAAGGCACAGTTGTATTGCTTTGTGCCTTTTTAACCCGGGCAACGCCAGATGCATTGCTAGTACATACAATACAATACTATACATTTCTTTCATATATACGTATTTACACCACACCTATTCTATAGTAGTTAATGTAAATGTTTAAATGTACCCATGTCCTTGTTTGTTTTAGCTTGTGCATACCTTATTTCTGGTGTGCTATATATTTGTGGAGCAGATGAATGTCAGGGAATGTATATGCAGCACTAATCTCTGTTCTCCCATTATTCCCCTGCTAATGACCTGCTGGTAATGTATGGAGCCATGCCTCCAAAGCAGCAATGAAATACGATGGTAATGTATGGAGCCATGCCTCCAAAGCAGTGCTCCAAAGCAGCAATAAAATCAAATGCAAGAACTCCAAATGCACATTATCACAGTGTCTGTTCATTCTAAAGTGCACTTCTACATTTAGGAAAGAGAGCAAGTGGGAGGCTGTTTTTTAACCAAGTCATTTGTTAGCTATGTAGAATATTGACAAGGGAAACCAGGGTGCGCAGGATACTTAATATTCTGGATCGAGCTCTTGGAAAAATAGGCTGTTTTGTATCCTTCCCATAAAACACTGCAGGCGATACCATTGCTCCAATTCCAATTAATTTCTACACCCCATTCATATTACTCTTCTATGTAAGTGCAACGTTTTCTAATTGCATTCATCACCAAAACCCCCACTTAAGTTCCCCCAGTATATTTATTATCACGCTAACTGGGTCTAAATTATTAAACCTTAATGATGTGGGCTCTGAAAATATGTTGTCCTTTATTTTCCCCACAGAGAATCAATGTTATACATTAGCAGTATAAATTAAGTAATACTTTACCTAGGCATGTTGCCGCCTTCAATATTCCCCCTTGGTGAAATGTATTCTCACAGTTGGCTTGCGGGGGCCTCTGGGGAGGGGATGATATAGTTCATTCTAATGAAAAGAGCTAGGTAGCTGGTAATGACTTAAATGATACATTTGTGGCGGAGTAGCAGAGAAAATGCACGTGAGAGATCTGGCCAAAACAGGATAATTCACCGTCCCGTGGGGATATATGATGTCATTGGACACATAAGGTATGCGAAGGCTTCTGGGAGGCCTCGACTGCGATGAATGGCTTCGTACTTTGCTGTGATATATGTGGGTCGGTAATAGAAATGGGCAATATATGGTAAAGTCCACCGCACTTAAAGGTTAATTACAATAGCTACAGTAGTCCTACCTTTTATGATGAAATTGGTTGTTATTAATCAAGTTTAGAGCACCTTGCAACATTGTGGCGGGAAGAGCCATAACGGACTGACACAATGTATCGTCTGTCTTTCCAGGACGCTTGAGTGTGCCTTTCATCTTAAAATGATTGCCGAGTGTCAATTAACAATCTAAATGAAAATGTCAAATAAGCCGTTCTAAAAAGCGAATTTTGTCTGCTTTAGCGTAAACAAAAGGAGTTGATAAGTGCTTTGGGGATTGAAGTTGAAGCATTAGCATCGTTTGGGAATGAGCAATGTCCTCTATTTCAAATCGTTCTCGTTGTTATCTATTCAACAAATCTAAATTGACCCCCATGCTGTCTCTGTTTCAGGGCAGGAAGTATAGCCTCTAGATAAACTGAGATTAGGGAGCATTGTCTCATGAGAGCCAAAGTGGAACGTCACTTCCTGCTTCAGCACTGTACCAGAGATTTTCATCCGCCATTTATTTTCCCATAGACATTTCGTAAAATGCTTAGAAAAATAGCTTTACTTGTTCAAACCAAACGGTTCAGATATATTTAGAAACAGGAGAGATCGCATAATATTTCACTCGGACCAAAACGTAAAAAAAATGCGGGTTTAAAGAAAATATTTTAACGATGGTGTATTTTTAACGTTTTGGACCGAGTGAAATGTTCTATGGTCTCTCCCGATTCTAAATATAGCTGAACTGTTTGGTTTGACCAAGTAAAACTCTTTTTATAAGCATTTTATGAAATGTCTATGGGAAAATAAATTGCGGAAGAAAATCTCTGGTACAGTGCTGAAGCAGGAAGTGACGTTCACTTTGCCTCTCTATTGCAAGAGCACCATCTATATATAACACCTTCCCCTCGGAGTGACTTCAATTACATTAGCAAGCTAAACGCTATTGCGAGGGGGACATTTAGAGTTAAAAACACACTACAAAGGTAAAGCATGTGACTGATGGCGTGCAGGTTGAGCAGGTTGCAGAAGAAGAAATAGCACATCTGGGTGAGGTAGCGCCTGATATTTACCAGACAGAGAAAAGATCTAAGCTCCTCCTTCCTCATGTCTCTCCTGCTAGCAGGATAAATCCCCACTGATCGCTAATTGTGTGATTCCTCTTGTCTACATCAACTTCAGCGCGACAGGTTATTTCAGCTTGTTATCGGGAAAACATTTATCCACTTGGAATTATTACTGTGCTCGGGCCTCTGGTGAAACACAAACAGTAGTGAATCTTGCAGAGTTATGGTAAGGCCTCTCCTCATTAGATGGCCAATCGACTGGCGGAGCGGAGGGCCCCAATCCCAGACCTTTATTGAGTGTTAAGGAGACACAGACTGACATTTACATCTCTTGCTTCTTCATGACTGGCTGGAGATAAAATGGCTCCCATAGATCCTGCCCCTGAGGAGCCGCATGGAAGGTCAGACAGTAAGACACATCTTCATTTCTGAGCAATGCGTCACAGAAGAAGCCACCATAGCACATTTGCTACACACACACACACACATGTGGAAGCGGGATGAAGGTGGAGAATAGAATACGCTGGTTGCCAGGTAAGCAATGTGTCATTTTGACGAGTGCGCGGCAGCGTCGTTGCATAAAACAAACGCTGTCTCTGTGGGCAACGAACAGAACTCCCCCAACAACACAACCCGGAAAGATGCGAACAAGACAAGTCGCCCAATCTCATGGTGTCTGTATTGACTTATTGAGGAGAAACAGAGGGAAACACTGCCTGTGGATAAAGTGCCCTCATATATACCCCAACAACCAACTGCAATGGTCCTCTACTTCCTATAGCTGCTCTTTTCATTCAGTGGCAATTACAATCCACACCTGGCAACACGGAACACATCCCGATGCCTAACAATGTCGCAGAGGAACTCTCCTCCCAAACTACCCTCCCAAATTGGCTGTGTAGCAGTGACCCAATTAGGGTTGAAATATGGTAACTGCATCAGCCATTACCGAGCCGTGGAGATTGTGCAGGGAGAACTCTTGAAGGTTAGGAGGGGGGGGGGGGTGTGCCGCGCGCCTCACGAGTGATATGTTGTGTGGACTTGTGCTTACGCAGCAGAAAAAGAAGCACCATGACGAGGGGACAGCGGAAGGAAGCAAAGGAGGCGAAGGAGGAGGGATGATAAATAAACGGTCTGGGATAGATCTCCTCCTGAGGACGTATATTAGGCAGCACAAGAAAGATTAGTGTTGCAGCCTGAGGAGGACTAGACTTATTCATATCTATCTTGCTGTAATGGAGAGTCTATTGGTAAATGCTAATACTGTCTGTTCAATGGCTAATCTAATGAGCCATAGCTGCCTTAGCAGTGAGTAAAGGGTTATAGTGTGGCAAAATAGCTTTTGCTGAATTTGCTTCACCCTGTGCAGTATCTTACTAATGTATTACACGGGTACTTCTCGCACAATGTGGGAGTTTGCCAGCGACTGGTTTTGGCCACTAGTTACATGGTGAAAATAAATAAAATAAAACATGTTTTTGTTATTAAGGAAAAAATAAAGCACAAAAAAGTGGGCAAATCAAGGCAAAGAGGCAAGGAGGAGAATCTTATTTTGTAGTAGGTCATCAATTTCTCCCTGAGATTTCGGCAGCCCTGCATAAAATAACTTACCCCTCCCTCCCTCCCTCGCTGGCTGGCTGTGGCCTACATGTTCTCCTGACACCGGGGTAACTAATGTTCCCTGTGCCAGCAAAGGATTCTGATTTGATATAAGCATTCAAACCTGTCTGCCGTGAGATATGGCATCTGTCACCCTCGCTGCGATTGATTCCCTCTTGCCCTTAAATGCAGCGCATGCAATGCAAGCCAAGGACGCTCGCCTGCCTGGTCAAGTAATGACAATCGTCTTAAAGGAATAATGGCCTCCGCGCGCTGCGTTTGAAGTTACCATCCAATAATGAATTCGCGCTCGATGACACATTGATAGATTCCTCTTCTTCAGATGGGACACTGAGCCGCACTTTAATTGACAAGAAATGAATTCGGGCGGTTGGGAGGAGGGAAAGGCAGGGATGAGATGGCAGCGTGTGGGAGGAGGGAGGAAGCAGGAAATTCTGTGTGATCAGCAAGGTTTCAAACAATCATTGGCGAAGTGAAGTCTGTGCCATATCTATAAGTCATCGTGTTTTATAGGCCATTAGGATCTCCGGAGAAGGGCCGCGTGGAGACCGTGGCTTTTTGTCGAAATTAAAATGTCAGAGAGGAAGAAATAGAACAAAACAGAGAATCTGCAATTAATTACCTGGCCATAAAAATTCAATAATCGGGAAGCAATGCTGTTTTCGGCACAGCAGTACTCCTGATCACAGCAAACTGGAATAGAAGACATTCATCTCACCAAATGAGGTTTCTAATCTGGAAAGGATACTGGAGAGAGGGGGGAGGGCCTCCAGTGTGAGCAGAGTGCTATACAGTCTCTACTGGCCTGGCGAAGCTTCAGTACAGGCAAACCTGTGCATCTTAAAAATCCAACGAAACAATACAATAATGGACAATGCACTGTACATGAAACTACAATAACTACATGCCTGCTGCTTCATTTAAACTTTAAAATACTTTAGAAACACAATAAGTCATTGAAAGATGAAATAGAATTGCATTGAGATGCATGCAGTAGTATGTATACTTGAACCGAAACCCCTGGCTCCCCCTGGCCAGTGACACTTGGGAATAGACTAGGTGACAACCAAGTATAGTTTGGTGACAAGCTGGAGAGACAGTTGACGGTCGGAGAGACGGCATCCGGTACGGGATGGGTTTTAGCACCCCAGCCTGGCTCTCTCGTGAGGGAGAAATCCACAAATGCTACGGATCAGCCTCCTGAAAATCTGCGTAAACATCGGCGCGGCCTGGGGTCCTTCAGGCTAGAGCGAGGTGCTCGCCGCAGGTGCATGACGTGCAGCGCACAGGCCTCCTTGAGGCATCCTCCCTGCCCATGGTACGGCATGGTAGGATTGCCTTTTTCCGCAGGAGGTTCTGGTGAGACGAAGGAGGTGCCCGGCCTGGAATCACCCCACAGGGCCTTAGACCTCCATGCACCCAAGGTCTCTCAATACTGCGGTGTAGCACTAAACTCTATTGCAGCGGATTGGGCGTGATCAACCCTTCCGCGGGCAATGTTGCAGACAGAGTAGGAAGGCTGATCCGTGAGCGGCTGCTTCTGGGACGCGGGTCGGGGTCGTAATCGGCCTCGGCTGGGTCTACTGGGCGAGGGTGTATGATGTTGACAGACCCGAAACACCCCACGAACCCAGTTAACATCACTGATGACACGTCCCAGCGCATGCAGTAGTATGTATACTTGAACAGAAATGGATCACATTTCTGATAGAACTCATATGGTTTCCTCCTCAGTGATGAATATATAAGAGACATTAGCCTGAGGTAATTGCTGATAATGATTTTCAGAATAATACATGCCCCCAGGACACGCCAATAGAAATTCAATAGTGTAAGTGTCGTTAATGTGGGAGAAGATACAGTGTAATGTAACTTTCATTGACTTCTCCATCAACTGAGCTGGTTAGAAAAGCACTGCTGATGTGTTACAGTACAGCTAAAAAAGAAGGAGGAAAAAAGTCCTGGGAGGCCTTATTGGCCAAAAGAGTTGCACTGACTTCCCTGTTGCACTGATGTATTTTGACACTGCAAGTGATACTGACTGTTGGTACGTTCATGTGCTGTCAGTCGGAGTCATCTGAAAAACGAGATTCCGAGAGGGAAAATTCACGTGAACAGGCATAACAAGTTTGCAACTTGCAAATTGTGTTGTAAATGAAATAATGGTGAAGATTAACAACCCCTCAATTTGCTATGGACGATGCACGTTGAAAACCAGTATTCCTCGTCTTGTCTTGTATTCCAGGTGAAACAGAATGACCAGGTACTCCTTTAAGCTCATGTATTGCACCTGTCCGTGGGAGAGGTGGGCTTATTCAAATCTTTTCACGTTAACATGCTTCTACTGGCTTCTCATGACCAATGGCTCTGTGGGTTGAAGAGAAAAGTCAGTCCAGTCGGCAGATTAAAATGTCTGCTTTGTGCATTTCTAGAATCCACAGAAATGTAAAATATGAACATTTCTGAACGAAAATAGGTACCATTTCCCATTTCTAGATAGGTGAATAATTAACGTTATACACATCATCCCGTCTGAGGTTTAAGTAAAGTCGTGGTATGGAGAAGGTGCAGGAGTGGTGAACCTGTAGCACTCCCGACTTGCAACCTTCTCGTCATAAGAGAGCTGGTTCGAATCCCGACCTGAACCATGACCCCACCCTCAACCACGTTTACCTGCCTAAACCCAACCAAGTTGTTTTGCATGCCTAAACTTAACTGCCGATGCGAGCCGTGGCTCCGCTCCCACGACACGTTACCGGGCCGAACCGGGCCAGTAGCCACGAGTCACGGTAGCCAAGGCTCCTGCAACTTGCTACCGTGGTGGTCACGGTAACCAGGAAGTAGCGGCAGCTCCTCCAAGGCGTGGCCAAGGGAGGCGGTTACTTGGCTGCGGCAAGTAACCAGGACGAGCCGGTGTCTGATGGAGGACCCAAATGTTCATATTTTACATTCCCGTGGATTCTAGAAACGTACAATGCCGACATTGTATTCTAGAGATTGGGTTGAAAAAGTTGGGGGGGAAAATCATTTTTGGTAGTTATGTTGTTGTCTTGAATATGAAACAAAATGTTTTCTATATTTACTCTATCCTATATTGTCTCATCTTTATCTCTATGCCAAGTTTGACACAACCGCCAGCCAATAAATCACAGCATACACAACATAAATCATAATTTGCATATCGTGCAGCAAAAGGAGATGCTGCACTTTGTTCACTTCCCCTCTCCTCTGAAAGCCTAGTTACAGTATACAGAGAGAGTATACGGATGCGAGAAGGGCACAGCATCTCGGGGCAGAGTCTTTTGGGAGCCAGCCATTTCCCTGCAGAGACTCCCCAGAGCACCGGGTGGTCTGAAGGGGAGGAGGAGGAGGAGTGGTTTTAATTTAAGGAATGCACCAGTGCTATATTTCACCCGGTGCTGTTGTCTCCCATTATCTTGGTAAACATCCCAGCTACTAATATGATATATTGTGCAGCAGGCGGTGTTTCATCCTGCTCCCTGCCTGATTGATGAATGGCTGAGGGATGAAACAGGGACAGAGATTGATGGCGCTCCGGCACATAGAATATGTATGATTATCAGCTGAGCGCTGAGAGCAGCTCTGTTTGAGTGATAGGCGCCGGGCCAGAGATCCACTAAATGACTCCATTCCCCCGGAGAAGTCGCAGGAGAAGGCTTCTATCTCTGTCTCTCTCTCCTCCCTCCTCCTCTCAGACACGTGTCGCTATGTTCTCCAGGATGGGTGGAAATCGCTGTGGTGACTAACACAATCTAGAAAGCGGTAACACTTTAGAATAGGGTAGGTACATTAATTAATGGGTAGTTTTAATCCTTAATAAGCATTAAACTAACCTGCTTAATGGGAATTAACGGCCTTGCTCTAACCTTAACCTCCGTGACTTCATGCCTCAAACCAAACCAGCCACAATTAGCCAGGCCCATCATCACACATTTTGTGTCTAAAAGGCAGGAAGTAAAGCAGGTGCAAGCAGAACACTAATGAGGGCTTCCAACTTCCAATCCATTTAGGTGTTCCAGTGCCACGGCTCTAATCAATGCCTTGCTTGCACCTGTTTTACTTCCTGCCTTTTAGACACAAAATGGGTGATTTGGGCGGCATGTGAAATAGAAATAAAAACTTATTTTTAAATGTGTGAACAGCCTTGCTCCAGAGATACTTTGCCAGTTAATAAACAAACAAGACAGTGGTATTAGAACTAGGGGTGCAGCAAGCGGGAACTGTAGAACAGCGAAACGCAGAACAACATTCGGACAGTCATCCTTCTCGGTAATAGGTACCAAATTATGGAACACATTACCACCAGAAATAAAAACATTGACAGAACTCACGCTATTTAACACACAAGCAAAACAATGGCTGAAACTGAAACAAGCCTGTGAACATTGACTTTTAGTATTGTACTATTTTAGTTTTCTGTCCTTATTTGTTTTGTGTTTTTGCTTTTTGTTTTTGTCTTTATTTTGTTCTGTTTTATATGGTTCGTTTTTAACATTTTGGTACCGTTTTAATTTTTCTCTTGAACTTTTGTTTTAAAGGCCTAACCAGGGACAGGGGTTGCAAATTAGCCTTGGCTAGAAACCTGTATGCATGACATCTCTTTTGTAGGTCATATGAAATAATGTTCTATGCATTTGTCCCTGCTCAATAAACGGAAAAAGAAAAAAAAAAAAAAAAAAAAAAAAGCTAATACCTTACTTAACATGAACACCATTGGTTACGAGACTTTAGTTAACTGCTAATTAAGGGTTAGTTCATGCTTATTAAGCGTCAATTAACCCTTAATTAATGTACCCTTATTGTAAAGTGTAACTTAAAAAGCTTTATAGAGAACATAACTTAATGTATGCATACTATTCGACTGCCACAATAATATAGGGCAGGCTTTTTTTTTACTGTAGATACATACATACATACATACATACATACATACATACATACATACATGCACGCGCACACACACACACACACACACACACACACACACACACACACACACACACACACACACATATATATTTGACATGAAATGTATTATTATTATTATTATTATTATTATGGTATTTGGTGGAGCAATTTTACTAGGATACATAGGACCACATTTTTGAGGGATGATGAGAGTGGGGGAGTGTCGCCAACGGTAATGTCTGTGATTTGGACAAACTTGTGGCGACAGAACAATGTCACCCTCCATCCGCAAGACGTGTTAAGACCACACACACGCTTTGTCTTTGTCTCCACTCATCAGCCTCTGAAAGCGTGTGACAGTAATTGTCAGAGTGAAACGCTCTAGTTGATCTTCGGCTATACAGTAATTCTGTCTCACCTGTGATTTAGTTATAATACCCATCGGCATCTCTGAGTGCCTTCAACAGTCAGTTCCTAATCGATCGATAGCACGTCATCATAAATCCCAAATCCTATGCGCTGTATTGATCCGTTCAGAAGCGCCCGCTGCCTCTCTGCATATGTGACTGACTCGGCCCACACACACGCACACTAAGTAGCAGGCATATTTTATCCACCCGGCCGGGGCATTATCATATGCAGGCTCTGTTATATTGTTTTCTGCATCTGTGAATTACTACGTGCCAGCGTGACTTGAATGACACCCTAGAGACGACTTCGTTCTCTATTCGCCTCAATTTATATATTTACACCAGGGTCATAAATTAGCACTAATGCACCGAGGCGGATTGGTCAGAGTAATTGTTTACCTACTTCCTAGTGGACTTGCTTGACACTATTGCTAATGAACGCCCTCATGTCTTAGCTTTAGAAAGTGCATGAACCTGGACTAGAGACTAACATGCAGTGTGAACACTTAATACGTCGCTTCACCCCATCCTTCCACTGCGTGTGTTCTTGGCTCACGCATAGGTTTTGTTGATCATTATTTGTTTATGTATTTTATATTTCATCATGTTATGAATTGTATTATGGCCAAATATGTCTGGAAAATGGAATGTTGATACTATGCTTCATAGTGAGCTACTGTAGCTAGCTAAGTCAAGTGGCTGCAGGCTACTGTAGCAGCGTATGTGTACAGTATGTGATAACTTAGATAGGCAAACAAGCTACTGTAACATTAACTGATAACTTTAGCCCACCAGAGCTAAAGTTAGCAGTTAAAATATTTGAGGTACCGTATATATACTTCAGGTAATGTTACACACCAGGAAGAACAAGAATCTCTCCAATTTCCTCAATGAGAGAGAGATCCCATCACAAGATGGTTTCTAGTCTTCTATTTTGTTTTCTAATTTTATTTGTCATTTGTTAATTTTGGCCCATGGCATCAATTCTCAATTAAAAGCATGCTGTAATCCCCAAGAAGTACATTTGAGATCTAATTCTGAAGACCACACAAGCCCCTGCTGCCCCTCCCTCTTCCTCTTCCACTTCCCTTGTTGTCACAGCCACCGCAGTTGACGTATGCAAATCGATTGCCCTGTGGACCTGCCTTCATCGGTGACGGCCAGCCAGGTAGTGACAGTGTTTGCCCCTAAGCCTCGGCTTGGCGTCGCAGCTGGTGTGACCTCATCGCAAGATGCTCTCCAGTTGAGTTTGTCAATATCTTTATACGCTTACACACATTGGTGATGGTGATATGATTTGAGAAATCCTGACAGTCGTCTTCTTCTATCTACTTCCATTCAAAGACGACGTTGAACTAAGAACACAAATGCGATGATCAGGAGGATTTGAGAGTGCGATTTCCCCCTGAATTTGATCACATCGCCCCCTATCCCATCATAGAGACACTGCGGAGTGCGTCCTCATTCAGAAACCACGCCAAAAAACAGCGGAAAACAAAAACTCCCCCCCAATCCTGGCGTTCTCCTATGTCGCGGGCATGGTCGTGTGTTGCACACAAAGATCATATATTTATCATTTATTTTTTAAGAAGGCTCAGGTCCTTTGGAGCGAACAAAAAGATTTTGCTGCTTTTCTTTCAATCAATTGTGCAGAGTGTAATGCTGTATGGGAGTAGTGCTTGGTATAGCTGTCTGTCTGTGCAGCTTAAAGCTAGACTGGGCAGGTTAGTCCGTATTTGCTCTAAAATTGTAGGACAAACACTGGAAACAAGCTTTCAGGAAGCCCACAGACGTAGAATCTTGTCTCTAGCACGTAGGATATCTGACCCAACGCTAGGGCTGTGCGATTTTGCCTAAAACTAAAATTGACGATTTTTTCTCTCAAAACTCGATTTTCGATTTCGATTTCGATTTATTATACTATTATACTTCTCTAAACATTTGTTGCCCTGCAGAGCTCTTTTCCCCCCTTTTTTCCATAATTGACAATTTACGCTTTTACTCTGAAGGTAGAACAACTCAACTTCCTGTTTTAGCTTGCCGCTGCTATGCTTAACTGTTGCTTGCTAACTTGACACTGGTGGATTTGCGTGTTCCTCCGTGAGATAATTATATTAGTGTCTAATCGACCACCCGTGCTCGGAGTTATATCTGTACTAGAATAACACAAAATCACAACAGGAATGCGTGGAACTGCGATAGCAGTTAGGGGGAAATTCAGACACACAGGGACAGGTGAGTCAGCTGAGGCTGCTAACTTACAGCCATGAATACAGCCAATCTATCAGTACTCGGTGGCCTCACGTGTTGTTTTGTTATTATGTGAACTGTAAAGGCAACGTTTCATCGTCCGGTGATAACGTCTGTGTTCGTGTGCGCGCGTGAGTGTGTTGTGGCAATCGTTATCTTGTAGGCTACAGCCCACAGTGCAACAAGCTGCGCTCAGTGCTCACTCTGTGCTTTTTGGTCGGAGGTGTTGAAATAAGTCCATTGCGCTGCTGTTTTTAGTAGCCAGTATCACAGCCTCTAGAGAGACTTTACAGCGGGGAGAATGGACAAGTAGCAGCATGCGTACATGAGAGAGAGCCGCCCCGCGTAACGTACTTACCCTAGTTAAAGTGAAAATTAAATTAAAAATTAAAAATTAAAAAAAAAAAAAAAAAAAAAAAAAAACGATTTTACGATTTTCATTTTTTTAACATCGTCCTAACTACCGTAATTAATTCGATTACGATTCAAAATCGATTAATCGCACAGCCCTACCCAACGCACATTTTTAATTCATTTTGAGCTTAATGAATTTGAGCTGTTGCCTTCAAATAGAAGATTCAGAGTCCCACGGGCTCGCTTAAACAGACTGAGGAACTAATTTGTGCCCCAGGCTGTCAAACTGTTGAATCAGGCTAGAGGCTCTAGATAGGGACTAAGGAAGCGCTGCAGCCACTTTCCTTATTCGTGTTTTTTGTTATTGTTTTGTTTTGTCTACTATGCACTTTGAGGATGGTGTTGGTTGTTGTTTTGCACTGTTGTATGTATAAATGAGAAACAAGTGTCTGTGGATGCAAGACAAATTTTGGACTCTGACAATAAAGTAATATCTTATCTTATCTTATATACGGAAGAGGAACACTCCAACTTACTTCCTTGACAGCGAGATCCACATTTTTCTTCTCGTCAATTCTCAATGGCTTCCTTGTTTTGCTCGGGAGTACAAAAAAACTTGAATTGGTAATTTTTTACATTTGTTGTCTGCGCAGCCCACCACACAACAGCTTTTAGCTATGTTTAATTCAAGGAAAATGACGCTGGTGTATGGAAATGAATGGAGAGCTTTCCCCCGTAATGGCCGTGGCTTATTTCATGCAGTGTCTCTATGCTGTGCACACACTTTTACTCTTTTCTTTTATATGAATGAAAGCAAGCTGTCCGCCTTGTCAAATCATGTCAACTATCGTAAGCCTCTGAAGTGGCCCAAAGGTAAATGCTACTACTCGTTTCTTTAGCATCTTATACATTGTCTTGTAATGGTGTCACAGACATAATGGCCATTCTCTAAGAGAAAGAACCTGCCTCTCTTGCAGACAGACATAGCATGTATTCACTCCATTTCCACCCTGCAGGTTTGGTTCTGTGGACGACAAGACGCCAGCAGTGCCGAGAGCGTGTCCCTGAGACATGACTCACCCTGCGCTCATGTGACAGTGGCACGTGTCCAAGCGGGCGTCCGTCCACTAGGTGGAACAATGAGAGGATTTGTCGTCTCATAATTGTAATTGAATAAAGATCTCACATGGTATCAGCAGGGCCTGACAGGCAGGGCCTTCCGGCGCTTGTTAATGCAATTGTTCTGGTCAGACGGCGCTGTCACAAATCACACTGAAACTTGGGTGACAGGGTAGCAGCAGAGCTCACAGATACTTCCTGAGGAGGCTCACACATGTTTTGGAGAGGGGCCAGGAAGCGGCTGGACAGGCTGTTGTGTTGCCTCGGCAAACAGACAATCAAGCCAAGAACTGCAGACAATTTGTTTGGGAAGAGCAAGAGATGTAGTCTGGGACTGTATTACTGAGAGCAGCAATAGTAGTGCAGATCTGCTGTATAGGGCTATATTCACCTTATTCACCACGCCCACTTTTTCTCTCTTCCGCGTCGACGCAATTGTATTTGTTCTTCCGGTTCAGCGCTGGTTGGCGGCCAACTTCAAAACAAAACGTCACTATAATAATGAATGAAGTTTGGCAACATTCAGAATTAAGCTACACACTGCGGCCAACTTCAGTTACATGTGCATAACGTTACTGCTGCGAGGAGCCGATGGCTGTACCCGGTCGGCATTTAACGTTACATAGTTACAAAAGTACGTTGACAGTGTTTTCTCACTGCCAGGCAGTAGCCTATTGTAGGGGTTGACAGCCAGCGCTCCTCGGTGCTCCTCGGTGCACCAAATAGGCGTTATTCTGATAAACTTGTCACATGAATGTTACGTTCTCATCCAACATAATATTAAAACTTTATAACAGTTTGTTTGCTTGAAAACAGCTTTTTGGCAAGTCTAAAAATGATAAAGGTAGGCGAAATCTACTTCCGTGTCTAAAACGGAAGGCCGATCACAAAATGACGTCATGCAGAAGCGTCCTTATATGTGCAAAGAATAAGGTGAATAAGAGAATCTAGAAGGTTTTAAGATGCAGATGGGTCAGGGTCTGGCCGGTCCGAGGGTCAAAACTGCACCAGTTAACGAGGTGAAGGTGTGAGGAGGACCTCAGTATTTACACGTGAACACAAAAGGACAGTGAAGGTCATCGATCACGACCAAAACGTCACCTCACTGAAATGTGAGGTGTCGACAGTCTGAGGGAAACCATCCGCAAAATGGAGGCTCTCACGGATTAAACAATGGCCCTCCCCCAACACCTCAACACCGACACCAGCGTCTCCCGCTCGCGTTACACCTCTCTATTTCCATGCAGATGTATGGGGCGCCGGGCGGCCGTGTGACACGGGGAGCTCCAGTAAAAACCTGCGTACATGCCAAAAGACGTTTTACAAGCACTGCTGTAATCAGCCTGCAGCCAGAGGCTCATAAATCGCCTCGCCGTGTCTGGATGGAGCCGGAGACGAAGAAGAGACGCAGCAGCTCACGGTCACTGCTGGGAGGGGGGGGGGGGGGGGGGGGGGGGGTGTGTGGCTTGGATATATAGCAGGCCGCGCTCCGCGGGGGCAGAGCCAACTCTGTGAGAGTGGTACGGCTGATGTTTTTGAGACACTTCGACAGAGAGAGGAACAACCCCCGATTGCCTCTATATCAAAAAATGACACGGGTCCGATAATTTATGCGTCTGTTTAATCAGCTGAGTGCAATGTAGGCAAATGTTTGCATACTGCCACCGTCGGTGTGCGTGTTTTATGTTAGCGCCGCGCTCGGACGCTCACACGGAAAGTCTCAAAATGTGCAAAGAGAGCTGTCATGACGTCAGTGGTTGAGGATCGCGTGGAGGGTTCAAACTTCCTGCTATTCCGAATGATCAGAATGATTTGGAGTGTTCCGGGCAGGTGGAAAAGCGTCAGAGCGTTCCATTAATTTGGGAGGCAGAGGGGTTGTTTTGTTCTTTTTAATTTCAGCTGTAACCTTCACTGTCCTCCAGTGACGGGAAATGCACTTTATCAACGGGGAGATGACACCATGTGGAGGTGATATATGCAGGACTGTACTTCCCCCAGATAACTCTTAATAGCGCGGGGCCCTGTTCTGTTCCAGCTCTGTGCTCTGCCTTTTCAACCAATGGGGAAATTCCTTGAAGTAGTAGGAGAGGAGAGGAGGTTGATCAAATGAAATGATACTTTGAAGTATGCGCTTGAGTCCCACGACGACTTCACCAAGTCCTCAAATGACATCTCAGAATTCGATAAAGGCACCTTGTCATCTCGCTAAAAAATAAAAATGCAGCTTCCACTGTACCTTGGGTATGTGAGTGTTTTCCTTTGAAGAACTATTTTTTGATTTTTTTCCTCCCCTGCGCCTCAGTTTTAGAAATGA
>NC_139647.1:108902-133902 GCF_964638095.1 Poromitra crassiceps | reverse complement strand
CTAGTCGGCTAATCGACATTTTTCTAATCAAAGGGAATGAGAGAGATGATTGTTGGGAAAACATTGATGCATCTTGACCTCATCATAACGGAGGTGGTTAATGTATATTTTTAGTTGATGAGAAACAATATTAAAAGTGGTTTAGCATGATGAACGCATATAAAACACTTCCTTTACCATTCCCCATAATAGGCACAACCGGGATTGGACAGATGAAGCCAACGCGGAAGTGCCAAAAACTGCAGTTCCTCAGATGGCCACTCGAGGCTAGCTCAAAAAGGGAAAAAAAAAAGTCTGCACACTGCGTAGAGCCTTGCTCCCAGTAGATTTATTGTATGGATGACGTTTCGGATGGTCTCGCCCTGGTCTCGCGTGCATTGATGGCAGCAGTTATCCAGTCTACGGGCACAACACATCTTGGGGGGGGGGGGGGGGGGAGATGTGCAACTCCATGATGGACCTGCTGGATTTTTGCATGACAAGTTCCAACAGAAGCAACACAGGAAACAATAGAAAAATAAGCTGAGTGAAAGGTTGACAGTGTCAGCAAGGAGGCAGTACTGTATGCTCCTATAGGTAGACTAATGTAATGTACAAGACAGAACAGTGGTAGGCATTAAGTGTGGCTTCAATATACAGCATGATGAATGTATCTGTGGGCCTCTCCAGATCCTCCCAGCAGCTCTCAGGGCAATATATCCTCCTGTAGCCAGCAGCTAATGATAAATCTGCCTTCTTTCTGCTCCATGTGATTCATTACAATTCATCGGCGATAATTTACCGAAGTGCTTTTGACTTTGCAGTGGCAGTAATTTACAAACTATGAAAGAAACAAAAAAACAACGGCGCTGTAGTTTGTCTCCTGCACTTGGCAATGCGCTAGCTAGCTAGCTACAGTAAAGCTATCTGGAGGGGAAAAACAGATAGCTGGTGAAGGCTCATCCAATGGAATGCTGGATGCTTCTTCTCGCTAAGGCGAGAGGATGAGGCTGAAGACTTGGCTCCAGGCGGCCTTCTGAGCATCAGAGGAGCACAGAGGTGCCGCGACTCCCTCACTCACATCCACTGGAAAATTATGCTAATCACTTAAAAAACACACCAAAGGCAAAAAAAAACGAATAGATAGCATGAAATATATTGAAGGAAATAACTATTAGCCGTGCCAAGAGAACTCTATTTATGTATCTACAAACAAAACACACACACAGAGCAGCTGACGTTCTACTCATAGCTTTTCTATTGTAGACAGACACAATTAGATTTTAATGATAGTATGTTTTATAGTTTGCAGTGGAGTACATGAGACAGTGTCACTAAGGTTCCTGCCAAATTGTGGTTAGCCAAGGCTTGTTTTCAGGGAAGCTTTGGTACTTTTTACACTTGATATTTGGATTTTACAGCATACGCTGCATCTGAGTGTGTGCACGTGCGTGTGTGCATGTGCATGTGTGTGCGTGTCTGTTATGTGCCTGTTCATTGTGCTCGGCTGTATATTAAAGATACTGTGGATGTCCACAGCAGCTATTTCTGCCACCATGTGACACTGGCGGTGATGTCATGTGACACTGGCCATGTTGACAGCAGTCGCCTCCCCACATCACAGACACAGCAAAAGGTCAGGGGGAAATGAGGAAGGCCCGTTCTGCTTCAGCCTCCTGGCCTCAGGCCGTCCAGCTGAAGGAGGCCTGGACATCAGAGCAGGGTCATTGTTTCCAATAGAGAAGCACTTAACTTCTTTACTCGCCCTCTCTAAGGACACACGGCTATGAGAGAGGGTAGGAGGAGGAGGAGGGAGAAGGCAGCTAGGCCACAGTGTTGGGTCTGACCCAAAGTGTGCAGCATGATGAAGACTGTTCTCTTCCTCGCTTGTCTCTCTCAGTCAATGTGATTCCAGCACACCCTGGGTGAATTCATTAATTACAGAGCTGGCTCGGTATCAAAGGTAAATATGATTTAATTATATTGCCTGCGTCTTTGTTAAGAAGCCAACTGTCAGGCGGTGGTAAGTAGGGCTGTGGCCCTCAGTGGCGCCTGAGGCGTGTGTGTGTGTGTGTGTGTGTTCAAGGATTTTTTTTGTCTAAATGTGAACACAAATAAAGGTATTAAAATGTGTGTGTGTGTGTGTGTGTGTGTGTGTGTGTGTGTGTGTGTGTGTGTGTGTGTGTGTGTACATACGAAAGGGAGAAAGAGAAAACAGAGAGGGACTGAGTACATTGTGTGTATACTGTTCACTGTATGTACTTGTCCATGTAAGCATTATGTAATCAGTTGGCCCCAATGTATGTGCTGGTTTGTGTGCAGTACATGTGCTTATTTGACTGGTGCTCAGCTGAGTGAGAGACAGATATTAAAGGATAGGCCATTTTCAACGCTGAATGACGTTACAATTGTTGGCTCTTAGGCTAACCTTATTCATGCACAAATTACATCACCGGTCCACAACTTAACTCAAATCAACTCTCAATAACTGTCAAACTAACCGAATGCCTGCAAAGTTGTTTACAGTTTTTAGATATGTGTGAGATCACATGCAAAATAAATCTGCATTGTTTTTCAGTGAAGTTGTCCTTTAAGTTCAGAAACACTTACAGTTACACTACGCACACTTACACTACGCCTCTGAATAGACTATACACCCTGCTGGACTGAAAGGCAGACATACAGCACATCACACCTAGAGATGGGCCGATACCGATCCTGGTATCGGTACTTGGCTCCGATACCGTACTCAAGTACTCGTATCGGTATCGGAAGAACGTCCAGATACTCTGGCCCGAGTACACTGCAAACAGGAGGTTACTTTTTGCAGTGACACAACGGCCCATAGATGGCTCCGCCTCCGCCTACCATTGAAACGTGCGCGCGGTGCTGCCTGCTGCTCAGCTCAACAAACAACACACGCTTCCTAAATGAATGAACATGCAACAACATGTCGTCTTCACCGGTTTGGACCTTCTTTAAGATAGACGATGACGACAATAGCCTGGCGAAATGCAACTTATGCGCTGGGAAAATATCGAGAGGAGGAAAGAAAGTCAGCGCGTACAATACCAGCAACTTGTTAAAACATCTCGAGAAGAAACACAAGGCTGAGTACGCGGAGATTAAGGCTGCTAGCGCTGCTAGGCTACAACAGCCAACTTTACGCCAAACACTCCAGAAGCGAGAGAAAATGTCGAAAGACAATCCGAAGGCATTGGAAATAACAAAGGCTCTTACCCAATTCATTGCCCTTGATGACCAACCGTTGTCCATCGTAGATAACTTGGGATTCCGAAAGCTGCTTAACATTTTGGAGCCCAGGTATGCGATTCCAGGCCGTAAACAAATCGCCAAGACCGAGTTGCCCAAGATAAACAACTTTGTGAAAGAACACATACAGAGCTTGTTGTGTGGTATGTCGTCGGCTAGTTTCACCACGGATATTTGGAGCAGCAGCGTGAGTCCAATGTCCCTCATCAGCCTAACTTGCCAGTGGGTAGACAGTGAGTTCAACCTCCGGAGAGTTATGCTCCACGCAAAACAGTGTCGTGGGTCACATACAGCCGGTGTAATAGCTGACACGTTCAACGGGATGCTTCAAACATGGAAGATTACAAAGGCAGCTGTGCACGTTGTGGTCCGAGACAATGCCTCGAACATGAAGAAGGCGTTCGCGGATGCTGATTTACCGAGCATTGGTTGCGTCGCTCACACACTCCAGCTGGCTGTCCACGAAGGCGTTCTTGCTCAGCGAAGTGTTTCAGATGCCGTAGCAGTCGGGAGAAGAATAGTTGGCCATTTCAAACATTCCCCCTTGGCGTACTCCCAGCTTGAAGATATCCAACTCTCTATCAACCAGCCTGTAAAACGTCTCCAACAAGACGTACAGACCCGTTGGAACAGTACTTTTTATATGCTGCAGTCCCTCATTGAGCAGAAGCGAGCCCTTGCATTGTTTGCGGCAGAACACAACCTCCCCGACACCCTCAGTGCAAACCAGTGGAGTCTCCTGGAGAAGACCATCGCTGTGTTGTCTCCCTTTGAAGAGTTAACACGACAGGTACATAATTTTTATTTTCAATTATATTCTACTCATTGATATGTTTTTGAATAGCGTTGTCTATGTGTCTGTCATTAAATGTTTTGATGAATTGAGCGCTATAATGCTTGCGTTTAAAACCCTCTTAGCAGACCTTTTATTGTAGGCCTACTGTAGCCTACGCTCCTGTGCTTGTCTTTGCAAACTATTAATAAAGTATTCAATCAATCAATTAAAGGTGAGCAGCGCCAATGCATCAGCGTCAGATGTGATCCCTGCCGTCACAGTGCTTCAAAGATTGCTGGCCAGAGAGACAGAGGAGGACCGTGGAATAAGAACGATGAAGGAAACCTTACTGCAAGCTGTGAGGACACGCTTCAAGGACACAGAGGACAATCCACTCTACTGCATCGCGAGCATACTTGATCCAAGGTAACTAACTACTTCTCTTATATTGTATTTATGCAAAAATAGGAAAAGAGAAATAGCCACTTAATTTATGGCAGGACATGTACAGTATGTGGCTATAGTTTGAAGGAGGGAGAATATGCAAAATGTTAGCCTAAAAGACTTAATAGGCACTAGGCTGCATATTCAATTAAAAAAAAAAGATCTATAGCTTACCTGATATTATTGCATAGTACAGTAGTTCTAGTTTTTTGTTTATCTGTCAATACAATATACAATTTTATTGTTGCTTGCTAAAAACGCAAACTGTAAACTATTGTAAACTAAATAGTTCGATTCTCTCTATTCTGCTCTTCTCTTTTGGAGATATAAGGATCGTTATTTCTCAGACTCCAACACAGCCAGGCTGGCCAAAGAGATGGTGGTACAGGAGCTCCAGAAAATATCTCGTGGGGAAGCAGCACAACAGAGGGACCACCAGGAGATGGAGGAGCCACCTGTCAGAAGGCCACGGAGGGACCAGCCCTGCAGCAGTCTGGACAGTATGTTTGACCAAATAGCAGAAGAACGTGAATCACAGAGCAGCAGCAGCACTCCAGCGACTGCTGCAATCCAGCTAGATACATACCTTGCAGAGCCCACAATTCCTCGAGAAGACAAACCTCTCAAGTACTGGCTTGGTAACAAAACGCGACTTCCCACTCTGGCCCAATTGGCACAAAAATACCTCTCAGCACCATGCAGTAGTGTTGAAAGTGAGCGGCTTTTTAGCTCAGCCTCAATCATTCTAAATGACAAGAGAAATAGGCTCACAGCTGAAAATACAGAGATGATTCTTTTCATAAAAAAGAACCTGCCACTTACCTTTCCAAAAGAGTCTGACCCTGGGACTCCTGACTCTGACTGATACCTACCTATTCCTTATATAGCACAGGCTGTTTGATGCCATATAATGCACAGTTGTATACGTTTATTTTATATTTTTATATTTTTATTTATTTTTCTGTGGACCTCCTTGGTTTAAAACTGAAACTGAAAGTTGTTTTATATTTTGTACCTTAATGTATTACAATTAATACAAAAACTCAGAGAGTTACAGAGAGAGTTACAGAGAGTGACTACTAAGCATTTATTTGACTGTTTACTATTATTTAACATACTGCTGTACTCAATTCTGTTTTGGGTTTTGGCTGTGCTGGTGTGTGCTGCTTAAAGAAGGTAAAGAAACTGTAAACAAATAAACAGTATCTTAAGAATCAGCAGTGTTATTATTTTCATTGTGGTAATTGAACATTACAGTATCATTAAAAGTACAAGGCATGACAATGAAACGAAATTGGGGGAAAAAAGGTGGTAAAATAAGTGGTTACTCAACAAAAACAAAAAGTACTCGTATCGGTACTCGGTATCGGCGAGTACCCAAAATTAAGTACTCGTACTCGTACTCGGTCTGAAAAAAATGGTATCGGCCCATCTCTAATCACACCTACACATGTTTGCTTTAGTTAAAGTGGAACAGACGGATTGAGCAGCTGACCTCTGACCTGTCCTCTGTGTTGATCAAGTCAGTCCACAACAACCGCTGACACATTTAATGGCCTTGTTTATGGGAGATGGAGAGCTTATCAACTGGCAATCACCTCCAACAACCACAGGGTCAACATCACCTCCAACGACCACAGGGTCAACATCACCTCCAACGACCACAGGGTCAACATCACCTCCAACGACCACAGGGTCAACACCAGGACAGGATGAGGCCACACACACACACACACACACACACACACACACACACACACACACACACACACACACACACACACACACACACACACACACACACACACACACACACACACACACACACACACACACACACACACACACACAGGCAGAGAGGCAAGGCCAGGGTCTATTCTCTCCTCACACTGAGTCTTCTTCTATATACATATAGACACTATATAGACACACCTTTCATGAGGTGAGGAGAAACACTGTCACTCTTTATGGTTACAATGTATAAAATGGATGACATGTATAAAAAAGATGAAAGGCTTCTCAATAAATCAATACAAATATTTGAAACACATGGTTACAATGTATCAGTTGATCTTGATGTTTATGTAACATTGATTCATAGCACTATAGGGATCACATCCAGACTAGGAGGACTAAACGGGAGACACGATCTTAATGAAAATACATGTTTAAAAAAGCACCCTGTCCACACAGCTGAATACGTGTGCCTGTGCAGAAGATAAATTGAGTGCTTATGGGGGCTTTGTCACCAGACAAAACAGCTGTTTATAGCACAGAAGGCGGGATAAACCAGTTTCTGGCCAAACAAGGTAAACGAAGCATAATTGGAAGCCCATTACCAAATTGAAAATCGTGTGCTTTTGGTTTTAACTGTGTTAGAATCGAACCGAGGGCGCCTCTCTCGCCGCGTAAACCTGCATCAAACTGCAAAGGCTCAATAATTATAATGTTCGGGATCCTTCTGAGGGGTGAAGAGAATCAATAGACTAAGGACAAAGAACCTATAGCCATCACTTAATTCTCTTATCACTGTGATTTAGGGGAAGAGGAGGATGTTAAATAACTGTAAATCTTTATCTATGACTTTGAGGGTGCTTTATGGCAGTTCTTACAGCGTCTCCCAGACAGAACGTCCATACCTTCCGCAGACCGCACAATTTATAGCTTTATTACCCTTTGTCTTAAAGAGCAGGGAGACATAGCAGGGAGGAAGGAGATAACAGCCCGCCCCGGCGCAGGGGGAGGTTTGGGAAAAAAAAGAATCGGATGCCATCATCGGCTGAGACGTATCTCTGTGACAGGTTTATGGTTCAGGAGCCAGGCTTCTATTTTGGGGGGTGGGAGGAGGGAGGGGGGCGAGAGTGTGGGTGTTCCTCCCACCCCTCAACCCCAACTCTCCCCCCTCCCCTCCCATCCTTCCCACCTGTGCTAGTATACCCACACATATCTCCACCCTCCAGTGTGAAAAGCCCTGCCCCCTTGTGGATTGAGGGAAATTCAATTTCTGACGATCAGATTTACTTTGCTGTTCGCATGCCACCCCCCCCCCCCCACCCACCCCCCTTTGTAGAGGTCACAGGGAGGACTGAGAAGGGGGGCCGGCAGACAGAGAGAGAGAGACACAGAGAGAGAGAGAGAGAGAGAGAGAGACAGAGAGAGAGAGAGAGAGAGAGACACAGAGAGACAGAGAGAGAGAGAGGCAGAGAGAGAGAGAGAGAGACAGAGAGAGAGACAGAGACATAGAGAGAGAGAGAGAGAGACACAGAGAGACAGAGAGAGAGAGAGAGGCAGAGGCAGAGAGAGAGAGAGAGAGACAGAGAGAGATGCAGAGAGAGAGAGAGAGAGAGACAGAGAGAGAGAGAGATGCAGAGAGAGACAGAGAGACAGAGAGAGAGAGAGGCAGAGAGAGAGAGAGACAGAGAGAGACAGAGAGAGAGAGAGAGACAGAGAGAGGCAGAGAGGGAGAGACAGAGAGAGGCAGAGAGGGAGAGAGAGAGAGATGCAGAGAGAGAGAGAGAGACAGAGAGAGAGAGACAGAGAGAGAGAGAGGCAGAGAGAGAGAGAGACAGAGAGAGAGAGAGACAGAGAGAGATGCAAATGTCAATGATTTTTCAAAAACGCCCAAGATGTCAGGAGAACAAATACCAGTTCACCATAAATAACTGTATCATCGAACACAGTATGAGTTATACCTACCTTGGTATAACCATATCAGCATCAGGGAGTTTCAACATGGCAGTGAATGCACTAAAAGAAAAAGCTCGAAGAGCTCTAAATGCAATTAAGAGAAAATTTTATAATTTCCAAATTCCAATTAAAATCTGGATTAAAATATTTGATAGTGTCATCCAGCCTATTGCGCTGTACGGTAGTGAAGTCTGGGGTCCACTCCTTCATAGCTACACTCAATGGGACAAACACCCAACAGAATCTCTACATGCAGAGTTCTGCAGATACATCTTACGCGTCCACAGAAATACCCCAACAAATGCGTGTAGAGCAGAATTAGGCCGATACCCACTGATCATTAACATTAAAAAGAGAGCACTCAAATTCTTTACTCACCTCAGATCCAGCCCCCCAGACACCCTCCACTGCAAAGCCCTCCAAACCCAAGAGCTGAGCCCAGAAAAGAGCCCCCTATGTGAGCTGGTGCTAAGACTAACTGGCCCTCCTCAGACACACTCTGACCAGGCTCACACCAGCCCTGCTTCCCAAACAACAATCAGAGTCAACCCAATTATAAAGCAATGTAAAGAAACCTATTTAGATCATTGGAAAGAAGAAACAAAAAGCCAAAGTAGATTACAATGTTATCTGGCCCTAAACAGAGATTACAAACTTGCAGAATATCTCTCTACCGTCAGAGATAGGAAGCAGAGACAGATCCTCACCAGGTACAGGCTCAGTGACCACAAATTGGCAATCGAAACAGGAAGATATAAGAAATCATGGCAACCAAAAGAAAACAGAACATGTGGTCACTGTTTGACAGGTGACGTCGAAACAGAGATGCACTTCCTCCTACAATGTAAAACCTTTGAAGAAACAAGGAATATTTACTTCAATAAGTTCAACTCTGTAATTCCTGACTTCAAAGAACTAAATGAGTTCTCCAAATTAAAACTAGTCCTAGGCGAAGGAGACAGGGCTTACCTGTTTGCCCAATATGTCTCAACATGCCACAACCTGAGGGACAGTGAGTGACCTACACGGACACTGATGTGTCTCAATCTCAATGTTTCATCATTAATGTGTATTATTATTGCGCATTGTATGTATTGTATTACTGTATTATTGTTTTATTCATGAGTAGTGATGTTGAATGTTTAATGTGATTGTTTCTTGATGCTTTGGCAATATTGTTGTTATGACATTCATGCCAATAAAGCTATTTGAATTTGAATTTGAATTTGAATTTGAGAGAGACAGAGAGAGGCAGAGAGGGAGACAGAGAGACACAGAGAGAGAGAGAGACAGAGAGAGAGAGAGAGAGAGAGAGAGACAGAGAGAAGAGAGAGAGGGAGAGAGAGAGAGAGAGAGAGAGAGAGAGAGAGAGAGAGAGAGAGAGAGAGAGTCATGAGTTCCTCTGCACTGGGCAGATGCTTCCTCATATTTTGTGGCCTGCGCTGACAAGCGGCTTATTGTTTTCCCTTGATAAGGGTACAGTGTTCCCGGTAATGGGAATTAGAGGGAGGCGTAAGTCACCGAGACACAGGGGTGAGACTGAATCAATAGATAATGGGAGATTTCTCATGGATGCTAAAGGCATGGTTATTATCCGGGCCGTTAAAAAGAGCAAGGACCCTTATTTGTCTTCAGGCAACACTCAGGGGCAGTGCTGAGGCCAGAAATATAAGTTAGACTTTACGTGAACTCTCAGTGAGAAGGGTTCCATAATGTTGCCAGATACACGAACCCTGAGACCTCATCGTTCTCTGTGTCAGATCCAGACTGACTGTCTGCTGCGTAATGCGTGACACCATGTGGGGTTGTTGAGACTGTGTGACTTGAATGGAGAAAGAGCTCTCGTGGTTTTTAGACTATCGTTCATGAAGTATCTCGATTTGGATTCTGCTTCCCAGTCACGCCAAGTCCTAGATGGGCCTTACTTTGTACACTTTGCTATTCAACTTATGTAGCCCCGCCCACTTGACCCAGTTGTGTTATGACTTCCTGTTCAAAACACCGTCTGTTTTACCTGCTCACTGGTACTGTACTGTCACAGGAAGTGTCAACACAATAGGAAGTAACTGGCTGACCCCTGTGTTGGAACATAAGGTGGATAGCTTACCTACTCAATATAGACGGTTTTCACCAGAGCGCAACCCCACAGCACTTTTTTCAGCATTCGGCAAACTGCAGAAATATTCACTCGACATCGTTACTTTTGTTTTTGCCGCTCAGCTGTATAGACGGTTTTCACGGAATGGTCAGTCCTGCACTTGAATGTTTTTTTTTCTTTTATGTCCATAGCAAACACTGTAACAGGAAGTGAGCGGGGGTTCAATTTAGAATGTTTTTGTTGTCAAGTTAAAACCGTCTACTGTATATAATGACACTGCACTTTCGCTTGACAACTGAATGTCAATGTTATGACAGGTCTTTAGCACTAGGTGGAGGTAGAGAGCCGGGCCAGGCCTTAGTGACATTCCATATATAGGTTTGCTCCCAAAGGAGGGGGGGGGGGGGGGGGGGGGGGGCAGACACTTGCACAGGGGGGGGGGGGGGGGGGGGGGGGGGGGGGCAGACACTTGCACAGGTGAATAGATTGTGCACACAGCAGGGGCTTATGGGACCAGCTGGTGGCCTGAGAAACGGAGTCACGATTCAACCCAGGAATTCAGCCAAGGCCGACACGACACCTCCATCCCATCACCAATGCAGGGGATGCACGCCACTTCACTCTGAACCAAAACACATACAGTATCCGCACCTGAATTAGTCGGGTTCCAAAGCCTGGAGGCTGCGACGTGCGGGGATGCCTGAGCGCCAGAGTCCAAGCCCCAGGGCCTGCTAGCATCAGATGAAGCATCATCTTCCCCTAGACAAATAGTGAAGCATATGACACGTCAATACATAGAAGGAGACTGAATGTTTCTCATGTTGATGGCAGGAAGCTAGCCTTGCTAGCTGAGACACAGGCTAGAAGGCATATCTTAATAAACATAGTAATGAGTGGTGGTTGCCATTGGTTCCATGTCGCTGTTCCGACCTCTCGCTGTTCCGACCTCCCCTCTCCCAGCCCCCATGCCTAAACCTAACCTCCCCCAGACCCTAACCCAAAACCTAACCTCTCTCATAGCGGGTGGACACCGTTGCCATTAGCATTGTGTAAGTCAACTTACCTGACAGTAACTCAATTGTCCTGATACACTAAACCCATTTGGTACACCAAGCAGGTTAAAAGAAAATGCAAAGTTTTTAGCAAATACTATTTGACCCAGTTCTGTATAACTACAGTATTTACAATCTGTCTCCTTAAACAATGCCGGGATCAAAGAGGCGATAGTTTGCATTCTACAGCTTGATAATTTATTGCCAACAAGCGGCCAGTGGCCAAAACCTGATCTGAACAGCAGTAGACAGGAAGTGGGCTAAACAATGGTATTCTCACACTGGTGGTAAACACTACAGGTCGGACTTCAAAACCAACAGCAAAAGAGTCAATTCCTTCCCCTCCCTCCTCCACATGCAGGTGTAGCCTACTGTGCAACCTGTATTATGCAAGTTCTGATGTAATAAACTATGTTATTCCCCAAAGTCTCCCCACCATCTGGATGGGGGGGGGGGGGGGGGCGGGATCATCCAGCGGCGTCCCTGAAGCAGGGGTTAAGCATCTTGCTCAGGGATACTTCAGCAGGAACAACAGCCTCATGGGGGATCGAACCACGAGGCCACGATGTCACCTTGCATGTGCCCACAATGTCCCAAGTAGCACAACAAAACCCACATGATGGTGGTGGGCAAAAACAAAAAAAACAGCAGGAAAGAGGAAAGAGCACATCCTTTCTTTCAGAAAGTGATTCATGGCTGTATGTTCAGATAGTGCATGCGATGTGGTCAGTAGCATGGAGTCCGGGTGTCCTCTTCCTGACAGCGCCCCCTAGGGGCCTGGAATACATTAGCCACTCTGGTCCAGAGGGGTGCTGGGAATAATTACTCACTGTAGCCATGTGACACCCTCAATAAATTACCCCCCCCCCCCCCCGCGTGTAAAGCAAATGCATATTGTGGTCATCACTTAGACTCTAAGTCTGCCCTGACCGAGTGCTTGGATAATTAGTTGTAGCAACGTGTTAGCTCAACTTAGTAAGTAGACCCAGCAGCTGACTACAGATGAGTGAGCAACGCGCCAATAAAGTGGGAGGGGGAAAGAGAGAGAAAGTCTGGAGACAAATTAAGAGTATTAAAGGCTGCGTTTGTGTCTTCACAATTAATAAATTCCACTCCATCAAGCAGTAATCTAATTATGAATCATGCATGCATCTGCCATGACTCATTTGTGCACTTTATTAGCTAAATTGGGTTGAAAGAATCCAGGCACATCATTGAGATTAAAATGAATATTTGTTTCTTTGTGAAAAGCACTGAAAGAGTTACTGAACTAACACAAAGTGATTGTGAGAAGCCTGTAGCTAATGACTTTAAAAGAAAAATGTAATTATGATTTAATAATTGACAAATTAAGTTTAGGGAGCGTCATTTTTTATTTTTTTTGGCAATGGCCACAAGCCATAAAATCCGTTTTTCAAACAGCTGCGTGTCTAAAAGAGGTAATTACGTTCTCAGTAAACACATATAAAACTTAAGCAAACAGCAGACGGCTGCGGATTATCGGAGATGTCATTCCATCGCTCACAATGGCACAGCTGGGAAATAAATCAAGAAAAATACAGCTGGCAAAAGGTCTTTTCAATAAAAAGTCTCCAAATAAAAGTTCACTGTGCAGAACTAGCTGTCCAGCATTCAGAGCCCAAGACAAATGACTGTCCACATCTCAAACGTATAGCCGAATTTAATGTCCTAATGAGTTTAGATTATGTGCCAATGAATTAGAGATAAGTACTTGTTTACTGTCAAATATAATTCCACTTGTTTAAGGACAATTCTTGAAACAGATAGCAAACAATTGTTATAAGTCAATCAGTAGCACTATAGCCTACTTAATGATTTATTGCATGGCATTGGCCAGCATCCAGTCCAGGTTTACAACGTTACCTCAAGAAATATTTCCACCCTCTATCCAATGAGACGCTAGACAATTAGAGTCTTATTAGGCTTCATGGAGCCAATGTTCTGTCATTACCTTAAGAGACCACAAGACTTCAAGCTGAGTGAAACTTTATATTTCCCTTCTGTCGGAGCACTTTTCAACACACTCTAATGACCTCAATGAACAACAGAGAGAGAGAGAGGAGAGAGAGGAGAGAGAGAGAGAGAGCATGAGAGGGAGAGACAGGAGAGAGAGAGGGGAGAGAGAGAGCATGTGAGAGAGAGGGAGAGAGAGCATGTGAGAGAGAGATTCAAGATTCAAGATTCAAGATTTTTATTGTCACTCCATGGTACAAGTACCACGTGTGAAATTCTTGTGCAGTGGACTCCGTTTACGACATAGTACAAATAGGCAACAAGCAATAAGTAATAGGCAATAAGAAATAGGCATCAATAGGCAATAAGACAGCAATAAGGCAATAAGAAATAGGCATCTATAAGCAATAAGACAAGTCGGTGGCTTATACGACAGTGGCATATTCATTGCACATAGGTGCACATGTCATGTGCATACGTTAGACGTGTTCAGACATTCCAAATTCGACGTTTTATACATACATGTGCAAATAGCATGTACCTTATTAAACATATTACTTAAATTTACAATTAAACGTTAGGCACCTTATTAAACATACACTTAAATTTACAATTAAACGTTAGGCATCCGTAATAGTAGCAGCTGCAGTACGGTACGGTACGACTACTGCACTATTTGTGCATATTTAGGAGTCTCGTGGCCTGCGGGAAGAAACTGTTCCTCAAGCGATTTGTGCGTGTTTTTGGAACCCTGTATCTCCTCCCTGAGGGTAGCAGGGAGAACAGGCTGTTGTGGGGATGGTTTGTGTCTTTGATGATCTTCAGGGAGGGAGAGGGAGAGAGAGAGAGAAGGCAGTGCCGGAGACACAGAAACCAAATGTAATGTGTAAAATGTATCAAATGTGCAATGTGATTAGTTGAGTCCCCAAACCAAACCAAGGCCCTCGGTGAAAAAAAGGCAAAGATCATAAGACCCATTATGAGACACACCCCCGGTGGTCACGATGTGTATAAGCACATCTGAGCCCCTCAGCTGCCACCATTCATTTAGCTAATGACGGTGAATGCCGTTGAAAGCAGTGGGATTTCTCCATGGCATGATGAAGCTCTCTGCTTTCAGCTCTGATTAGGTGACGTGCAGAAAGACCAAGCAGCAGCGTTTAGAGAGGCAGGAGTGTGTCAGCACATAATAGCTCCACAGGTTGAACATGCTGAAGACACTGAGCTGATGAAACACAGCAACAACCTGAGAAATCCAGGTGTGTGTGTGTGTGTGTGTGTGTGTGTGTGTGTGTGCATCCGCGCGTGCAGGTGCGGTACGCGACATGAATGTGATATGCGATTTGTGTGCATGCTTTTGTGTCGTGTGTGTCGTGTGTGTGTGTGTGTGTGTGTGTGTGTGTGTGTGCGTGCGTGCGTGCGTGCGTGCCTGCCTGCCTGCCTGCCTGCCAAGGCGCTCAGTGTTCCCTGTGTTTCATGTCTGGCGTCTCTGTCTTAGTGACAGTGTGTCACATGGAGGTGGCAGGCCTCGTCTTGGGAGACAAAACAAACAGGCCTAAATGTCTCCGGTAAAGACCTTGTCCTCACGTGCGTTTAGTCATATGAATGTGTCAAAACCTGATTGCCGCTGTTGGATACGTAACTGTCAGATGTCGACACGAGCAACAATTACATTACAAAATAGTGCTTACATTGCAAATTGTCACCCTTTGAAGCCATAGGAATGCCACGAGTTGTGCTTCGAGGAACAGTTCACCCAAAAATGTAAATTCTGTCATCTACTCATCAGTCACCAGAAAAAACAGTCACCATCAGCTTCAGTACAGTACAACTGACGGACGAGATTGACTGCTTTTCTCTCCAGTCATGCTGGCATCAACCTCCTGTGTGTTATATGGACGAACTTCACCTGTGTTTCAACTGGCGTGTGACTGTGAGTACATGATGTCAGGAGGGATTTTCATTTTTGGGTTGAAGTTGCTTCAACTTAGACACAACGGCAAAATCCAAAATCCACGCAGCAGCACTAAAAAGCAATATGAACCAAATGTGAGGGGCCAAGTTTCAAGCGAGGCGATTCAAGTTATTATTCCTCCAATCCAAATCTCTTTTAAAACTTTATGAATGTTCTCTGTGCCCTGACCGAAACAAAACATGACGACAGGTGGTGCCAGTTTACGACATCCCTCTATCGCTTTATCCCTCTGTTTATAGTCTCCTCAATTCCCAGTGACAATGAGACAGAGAGAGAGAGAGAGAGAGAGAGAGAGACAGAGAGAGAGACAGAGAGAGAGACAGAGAGAGAGAGAGAGAGAGAGAGAGAGAGAGACAGAGAGAGGGAGAGAGAGAGAGAGAGAGAGAGAGAGAGAGAGAGACAGAGAGAGAGAGGGAGAGAGAGAGAGCGAGCGAGCGCAGGGGACCGGGAGTGTGTTTAGGAGGAAGATGGCTGTCAGTAGCTGTCGATCGTCAGCTCTTTGATGCCACCGTCTTGGCACAGGCCTGTCTGTCTCACAGTGTGACTGCTATCAAAGACTCAGTCACAGCAGAGACAGGCGCCGGGGTGGAAAACATGAGCAAAAATCCACACATTCTCTCATTTACACCTGGCATATATCACGTCTGAGATGTGGCTGTGTGGATGCTGATGGCTGCTATCATTCTCACCTGGCCTTGAAGCAATAAACATGTCGGAGATGATCTGACAGGTGAGTGCGCCGCGCCGCACATCAGCGAGCGACCCAACGTTCTGAAAAGAAGCCGGGCTCACGTTGCATTCTATTAACGTTCGTTTACGTTTTATTGTGTTCTTCATCTTAGCACATTAGACTACACACTACGATTACGTTGCAGTCATGTGATCAGTAAAGGTACCATGTGTAGGAAATGTATTGTGAAATTAGCTGTGATGATGAGGCATGTTGATGCCAGTGGAAAACAACATGGCTGTTCCCACTACAAACAATAGTTCTAATAATGATCCAGTGTTTCCCCTAGAAAAAATGTCAGGCCTGGAGGGATTTCCAAACGTACCCCGGCCGCAACGGTGGGGGTCCTCGCTGGTGACGCTAAAGTTTTAGCTAACCTGTTCACATCTATGTTCGCAGTGGCATCCCAAGTATCATCACACTATTATGGGATGCGATGCGAACAGTTGTTTATGGGATGTGCGTTTCCCAGGCAACGACACACGTTGACACGCTGGCACGATGCCCCTAAAAGCAAAATGCTTATTGTTTTGAATGATTTGGTGTCTTCTATTACTGTCAACACTGTCAACACCAGTATTGTTGTATTGTAATAATATGCCATAAAGGTTTATTGAAATTTTGGGGAGAGCAGAAAAAATAAATAATAATAATAATAATCTGGCCTGTAGAATGGCAGGGGAAACACTGTGATCTGCTTTGTTTGCTTGACTATGATCACATTGAGCAGTTCTCAGACTTGATTGCAAGTGAAAAATCCTTGTCCAATAAATTGTTGACTGGTAAGTCATGCATCAAAAGCAGATGGGAGGGAAAGTATGTTGGCGGTTGGGTGATGGTTGATATCACGATTGATTGGGAAATGATCTATTTGAGGAAAAATCCTACACTGTTTGCCTTTATTGTATTAGTCTTGCGTGGTCCAGAGTAGGGATGTTCATCAATTATCGAAAATCGATAATCGATCGTTAAGGATTGGAATCGATCCTGTGGCATTTGGATCGATTTTTTAATTATTAAAAAAAAAAATTTTTTTTTTTTTTTTTTACTAGGTTTGGGTGGAATTCGTTCCTCCTCGCCCCACTCCATTGCACAGCCGACTAACGTGAGGTGGAGCTTCATATAGTCTCTAGTTTTCTGGCTGGGCACGGGCCTTTGTGCCAACAAAACTGTTTTAAACATGGGAAATTCACACCGGCATGCGCCGGGGACAGCAGTGTTGGAGAGGAGACACATTGAAATAAAGAGTTCATTGAGGAGAACACGTTGTCTTTCGTATTTTCTGCCATAGGCCTTCATTTTGTAAAAAATAAATAAATAAATAAAATAAAAAAATTGAAAATATTGAAAATGTTCTAAGTATTAATAAAATCGATGATCGATAATTGATCGTTAATATTCACCGATTATCGATTTTGGAAAATTTTCAAAATGAACATCCCTAGTCCAGAGCATCTCAAAGACTGAAAGTTGCTGTACTACAGACTGCCTTTGTGTTGATAACATCCATCTGTAACCCTGTCCTTGTTTGGGTGTCTGCCACTTTATAGTCTGCCTTTCATCCTGTCCACGACAGATCAGTCAGATTCAGATAGCGCTGGCCTGCAGTTCCCACACCACACCTTCTGTATGGGGTTCCAGGACAGCATCAAGATGACTGTGTCCAGATGAGCAGATCACCGCTGCAGGGCCCTGGAGGAGGGGAGGAGGAGGAGGCGTCTGTGCTGCCAAAGCTGTGTTTCCATTACCCCATGGTCCTCTCCTCCTGCCATGGGCTGCTCACTCTGTCCGCTTGGCAGCTTTAGCGTACGTACAGACACATCAGCGACTCTGGAGCGCACAGCTCAATCTCTGTCTGTCTCTCCTCCGCCCGTGTGAAGAAGTGGTGGAGCTGCCTTCGGGACGGCTTGTCAGCGCTTAGCATTTGGCCTTGAACCTGCGCTAAACTATTGAGTTCATCATGCATAAAACATCCAAAGATGTACATCCAAAAAGGCTGTGTGGCTGTCGGTTTATTGGCACTCACAGCTCCATAAACTATTCTCATCCCCTTCCGGGATGACACACACACACACACACGCTCTAGTCTACAATGCTGCTGTTGATGGCGTTTAACAGAGAATATAAACCATAAAACACAATAATAAACATAAGCGGAGCAAATAAATTCGATTCATAATAACCCTGAGGTGGGGATTTATGTAAGCAAAGATAGAGTCTTTGCAGTAATTGATGGTGCAAGCCTCCATCAAGGCACCAGCCAGACACTAATATAGTCTTATAAACACAGCAGCAGCACTCTGGAGTAGCGACGTCTCTCCTCTTTGGCTGGGCCTAAGTGCTTAAGTAATGTATTGCTTTCATAAGTGTGCAACTTGGAATCGCAGTACTGTCTTCAGTGGAAATATGTCTCCATCCTCTGGGCAGTGTGATTAAGAATAAAATACAAAGCGCATTACCGTGGAATAAATTCAAATAATGACACAAAGCAGAGGAAGAGTTAGCTGAGCCGAAGCCGAGCGGGTCCGAAAGGCCCCGGTGACGATGTGGAGGTATCCATCACTGGCACACGCTGTTCCCCTGGCACCTGGGCTAATGTATCACGCCTGGATTAGAGTAATATCTGTCTGATGGATGTTTTCTGAGTGGGCCGGGCCGGGCCGGGCCGGGCCGGGGCCACGTGTGCCCGAGACAGGAGCCTCGATCGCTGGGTGTATCTACGAGGAGATTGGCCCTCTGCTCCTGGAGGTCCATTACACGTTGTCTATTCTCTTCCCTGTGAGCTCCAGTCCTAAAGCCTATACCTCCTCCTAGTGTATTCTGCAGTGTGCGTGTTGTGTGTGTGTGTGTGTGTGTGTGTGTGTGTGTGTGTGTGTGTGTGTCTGTGTGTAGGTGTGTTTATGTGTATGTATGTATGTGTGTGTGTGTGTGTGTGTGTGTGTGTGTGTGTGTGTGTGTGTGTGTGTGTGTGTGTGTGTGTGTGTGTGTGTGTGTGTGTGTGTGTGTGTGTGTGTGTGTGTACATGCATGCATGCCTGCTTGCATGTGTTAGTCACAGGTCTCTCCACTGAGAGGGGACTGCCAGCCTGGGGCGATGCCTGGGTTCCTCCAGTCAACTTTACTACCTTCATTTGGCCTGATGAATGGCCGCCTGCGTTATCAGTCCCTCTGCCTGCAATCTCAAGTGCTTCCCTAGAGCCTCACTGCCTGCAGCTCTCACACACACACACAGTACATGCTACACACTCACAAACACATACACAGACACACAGTACATGCTACACACTCACAAACACACACACACACACACACACACACACACACACACACACACACAGTACTACACACTCACAAACACATGCACAGTCAGACACACAGTACATACTACACACTCACAAACACATGCACAGACACACAGTACATACTACACACTCACAAACACATACAAAACCAAATAGACACATACAATCACATACAGATAATCCTATTCTGGATGTGCGGTTCACACACGACATGCACATGAGCAAAAACAACGCACCAATTGCAGCAGCCAAAAAACTCTGCAGAGCCCAAACACACAAGCACACACACACACACACACACACACACACACACTTTACACAAGGCACACAAACATACGCACACGTCAGCTAGCAAATCCATCATCTTTATTCTTTCCCCCAATGTGCTCATATTTTTCTTGTGGCTGCGCCGTGCTCACAAAAATATTTATTTTTGCTGATATATTTTCTTTCTTTTTTTCCTGAGAGAAACACAAAAGAAATCACACCTCTCTTTCTCCCCGGCTTCATGCCAAAATAATCAATGCTTTTCCAGAGAGGGACTTGTGGTAGCGACACGCGCGGAGAGGAAGGCAAGAAGGCTGCCGACATCGCTGCAGGGCTCTGGTTGTAGATAATAAGTGAGGCGCGAGTCCTCGGGTATGTTTTACAACTATCAAGACTCATCATATCTGACATGCATTGTGCTGTTTACACCGTAAAATCCTCTGCAGCTATAAGAAGGGAACAGGGTGCAGCCAGGGAGCACACACACACACACACACACACACACAACACCCCGCGTCGTACACATTGGGCACGCCGCGGCGGGCGCTTGGAACAGAGAAGCCAGTTGTTGTTGTCTTTGCTTTCTCTCTTCTCTCCGTGTCGCCGCGTCTCTTAGCCACGGCACAATTGGCGGCGTTAGCGTTAGCGCCTGTCAGCTGACTGACTTCTGTGTTCCCGCTGGCTTATGAAAAAATCATGGCTGCCGCCGGGCTTCAGAGAGGCTGCTTTTCCCATCAATGTGAATTCACCATGGTCTTCATGCAACATTAGGCCAGGGCCCCGTTTTCATATACAGCAAAGAGACACGCGCTCCTTCCTCTCCAACACACAAGAGGAAATGAACAGAGTCAATAGGCCTTTTTGAGGAGGTTACATTCCATCATGGCTGCTGGAACCAAGTGGCATTTGGAAAAGGGACCAAATTATGCTTGGCTCTCAAAAGCACATAGCTTCACCATCCCCAGGTATTACAGCAGCAGTGCTGTGCTCTGTGTTGCTTATTAGTGTGTCCTCCTCCTCTCTCTTCTACCTACTCTAAATGAAACAATGCAATATTCAGCACCAGCGTGCCAGAGCTGCACTGACTGACTACACTGTTTTCATCCAAACATGGTCTCATGTGGTCAGACACGAGCAAACGAGTCCAGAGACATCGTTTGGGTTCTCGTCATTTCTTTTTGTCTTAGCAGCACCACAGCAGTGCGGCAGTATAATGGCAGCTTCATAAGTAGGGAAGTGAATAGCTCAAAATTAACTGGAGCAACTCAAACAACAGGATGGACAATTACAACTCACTGTTTATTTATATACTTTTGTTTTCGTATGCATGTTTTTATGATATTTTTTTTTAACTGTCATTCAAATGTCTATTGATTTGAAGAATTAAAAAAATCCACTTGATTATTAGTTGAAGAATAAATTGGGAAAATACAGTTGTCTGTCCCTTCAATCCATCTAAATACAGTCAACAGTCAAACAATGGAATACGGTCAAAGTTGCTCACTGGATGTTCCATCTGCCCGGCCGAGCTGCTGCGGATCTCCTCTCCTCTCTCTCTCTCTCTCCCTCCCCTCTGTCTCTCTTTCTCCCTCCCCTCTCTCTCTCTCTATCCCTCTATATCCATCTATCTCTCTCTCTCTCCCCCCCCCCTCTCTCTCTCTATCCCTCTCTATCTCTCTCTATCCCTCTCTATCTCTCTCTCTCCCTCTCTCTCTCCCCCCCCCCCCTCTCTCTCTCTCTCTCTCTCTCTCTCTCTCCCTCTCTCCCCCCCACTCTCTCTCTCTCTATCCCTCTTTCTCTCTCTCTCTATCCATCTATCTCTCTCTCCCCCCCCTCTCTCTCTCTCTCTCTCTCTCCCCCCCTCTCTCTCTCTCATTATGTCTCTCTCTCTCTCTCTCTCAGCCTTTAAAACACGCTGAAAGTCAATTATCTACAGCACTCCTGCCTGACATCATGGCACTAATACAAGCTGCTCTTGACCTGATGTTTGTGTGTGTTGAGCGGATGGGAGCGCGGTGCCTCGCCCTGATTGGATTAACTTCAGATGTGGTGTGTGTCCGGGTCTATTACACTGGCTCTACTGTGATATCTAACCCCTCTGTCCCTCCCCCCCCCCCCTCCATGTGCCCTCATCACAACTCCCCTAGGGCCTGCTAGCCCTACGACACACCACCCCCCCCCCCCCCCCCCCCCCCCCCGACAGGCCGACACCCTACAAACTAGCACGCACGCAGCATGGTCACGGACACATATCCCTCTGCTCAAAACTCCCCACAGTCATAATATGATCTCGTGAGTCTCTCCTCCACAGTGAGGGGAGGCCTGAAGAAACCATCTTTCCATCCATCCACACCCTCCCTCCCTCTCTCTCTCTCTCTCGCTCTCTCTCTCTCTCTCCGTTCCGTCTGTCCGAGTCCAGAGGGGTCATCTCAGATGCAGAGCTTAATAATCAACTCAATTAAGTGTGAGTCCAATTGCCATGGAGAATTGGTCTGGGTTATAACATTATCATTAGCTCTTCAAGTGTGCTCTTAATGGGAGATAGGCAGCAGTCAGAGGAGAGAGAGAGAGAGAGAGCACAGGCAGCAGTCAGAGGAGAGAGAGAGCGAGAGCGGGGCGATAGATTGAAAGACTTGACACTCTGCCAGTGCCAGTGGTTCCGCAGACCCCTAGAGGTACATGGAGGTTCTACAGGGGGTACTTGAGAGAAAGGGGGAAATGGAAAAATGTGAGAATAAATCAAGAAAATAAATGAAACATTAAAATAAATCTACTTAGGAGGCACTAATTGCAACTCTTTCACTCCATGTCTTATTTTGTAATGTTATATTCTTCAAAAGGTGGTTTATCGTTCATTCATTGCATCATGCTATAGTTTTCTCTTGTAGTTTTCTAAGCTAAATGTTGTAGTCGGGTAAAGGGGGTACTTGGATTCAGAAATCAGGGAAAGGGTACTGAAGCCAAAAAAAACGTTTGAGAACCACTTCTCTATGCGGACTGAGCAATCTCTTGGCTAATAATAAGGATATGAGGGTCGTTTACTCAAAATGTTGCTGCACACTAGGTAGAGATTTGTGTCTTCGTCATACGCATATAAACCATTTGGTATACAATATACTCTCTAAGTAGAGAAAGAGAACGGCAGTTCAAATATTGGTATTCAATAGAGCTACAAAGAGAGGCGCGCATCCCTCCTCTGTGGGAGATGCCAGACTTGACTGACAACCACTGTGAGGTGTTGGGAGCGCCTCCAGAGCGTACATGCCAGCCGGGGCACTGCCAGTCAGACTAAGGAAGCAGACAGCTAGGAGAGACTCGCTGGCTTAAAAAACCAATGCTTTTCACCCACTAATTGTTCGTGAGGATGTGACATTTGTCTTTTTCGGCTGCTTGCTGCTGAAGGTGTCGAGTCTTTCGTACAGCCATGGTTTTTTCGCCTGTGGCTCACGACGCGCCGCCCGCAGAGCTCGCTGTCTGATCTTTGTGAGGACTGTCAACTTATTGCGTGACTCCATGGAAATTCAATTCCGTAGCCTATTTATTTACATGCTAAGGTTAATAGAATAGATGCCGAGAGGTGATTTGAAAGTCAAACAACCACACCTGCTGCCACTCAAACCTGTTTTTGTGTGTGTGCCAAAGCAGATCCTCTGTTTTGAATATACAAAAGGGGAGGATGGTAATGAATTGAATTGGCTGATCCTCAACGTTCCCCTCTCCAAAATAAATACACCACTCTTTGATACAGCTGGCAATAAATCTCAATTTCCATGATTGAAAATCAGTTTTTGGAAATATATTTTGTTATATCTTCCTCATTTACATTCTGCTTCCTGTCTGAGTGGCCTAGATAAACTGAGAGGGTCTTTGTGTGCATCTGTTTGTGTGTGTGTGTGTGTGTGTGTGTGTGTGTGTGTGTGTGTGTGTGTGTGTGTGTGTGTGTGTGTGTGTGTGTGTGTGTGCGGATGGGCGCGTTGAGCAACACTTGAGTTTGGTCTTGCACAGCTGCACAGTGGCCCAGTTTAAGTAAATCAACGTCAATGCGTCTCCAATTGTGTGTGTGTGTGTGTGTGTGTGTGTGTGTGTGTGTGTGTGTTGCTGTGTGCGCAGGCGTGAAAGTGTATTCCGGAAGCCGTAAACAGACTTGTCATGTTGGCAGACATTGCTGTCAAACGGAGGACAAATCTGAGGGTGTCAATTGAATGCCAAGAAATGTCTGTCACTCGTCTTGACAGCGGTCCCTCCATTGTGATTAGCATCACTTAACATTCATGCAGGCAGCCATATCTGTCTGTCTGTCTGTCTGTCTGCACTGGTGCCAACGCTGCCTGCTGTTAATACAATGCACCAGCAGCAGCAACACTGAGGTGACGTAACACCCAGGTGGCAGTAGAGGGCGTGTCAGTACGTGAAGCCCTACAATGGACTTTGTGATGATGTCACAGGTCAATTCAACAAGGGCATAGTGGCGTTACTACTTCCCAGACTGGGGAGAGAAGGCCCAGCCGTCTTGGTGCTGTGATGCAGATAGATGCTTGCTTAGAGAAGACGGTGTGGATTAGCTAAACAACACTGCCACTTGCTGGTCACAGTCAGGTACTGAACAACAAAACAGATGAAATCTATCAATTTGACCTGGCAGGGAGAGATAAAGGGGCAGGCTAACTTATTTGCTTGGGACATTGACCTTAAACGATTTCAGGATGTTTATACTTGTCTTTATAATGAATGTTTGAATACAAAATGCAGTCCTAGTACAATTTGCTAAATTTAAAAGCCTCTTTTAAGACGTACTACTGTGTACGTTCCCTCCCACGACTACACTAAATGCATCAAAACAGGAAGCTCCTGAATTATTTTGTTTCATATTAGCAGTTGTACGTGTCAGTTTTGTTTTCTTGTTTCTCTACTACCACTAGAGAGAGAGAGAGCGTGTGAGCGTGTAGCATTGTGGCGCTCTGACAGTCACGGCCTGGGAGGAGGAAGAGTGGTGTGCTCTGTGCTCGCTGCAGATGGCAGCACACACATTTTTTCATTCCTTAAACAGACACAGAAAGCAGCTGAGGGACCAGGGCCTGTCTGTAGAATGTGCCGGGGAAGAGTAGGTACTTGGCACAAGTAGCAGAAACAATTAGCGTCACATACGCAGAGGCCCGAAGCAGCAGGAAGAGGGAGGGAGAGAGAGAGAGAGAGAGAGTCTGAGAGAGAGAGAGAGAGAGAGAGAGAGAGAGAGAGAGAGAGAGAGAGAGAGAGAGAGAGAGAGAGAGAGAGAGAGAGAGAGAGAGGATAGTCGAGAAACAAAGCATCTCCTCTTCACTGAGAGGGCCTAAGCCGAGCTTCCTTTCCTCGTCACAACTCAAAACTTTTTTTTTTCTTCCAGAGACAGTTTGTGTCACGGCTCGTTTAATTGATGTGTTCTTAATGTAGGCGCGTGTGTTTTCGTTT
>NC_139647.1:50000-108702 GCF_964638095.1 Poromitra crassiceps | reverse complement strand
GTGTTAAAGTGCAGGATGACACAAAACTGCATCTAAATGAAAGTAAATCTGATATACTGTAATAAGCTATTAATTGCACCCCCCCCCCCCCCCACACACACACACACACACACACACACACACACAAACACATTTGAATTGATTCTTAATTGTCCAATTGGGCCAATGTGAAGCCAGCTTCCAGAAATGTTGGATTCATTTATTACAGTAGTTCACTCCTTCAGTCGAGAATCGTTTCCAAAATTAGGCTTTTTTTAATCATTTAGTAATGGATAAATTAATGCTTTCATCTCCTCACATACAGTCTAGCTTGTTGAAAGTGCAGCTGTTGTATTTTAACTGCACAAACAGATGAAATCACATCAGTCTTATCACTGGCCTCTCTTCACTCAGTGGTTACTTGTTTCAATTGATTTTGAGATTTTACTGATCAGACTGAAGACTCCAGGTGCAGCTGCAACTTTCCAATAGTAAGTCTTGTAATGGAATGCACACAATGATGAAATAACTGTCTCATTATAGAAATGTTTCAGAGCAGGTTTCACATCTCTATTGTGTGTATGTGTGTGTTTTTATTTTGCTCAGATATATTGAGTAATATGTTGAGTAATATGGGGGAGGCCAGACCAACACGTACAGATAACACAGTTCAAATAAAGTGGGTTTGTTTGCAAAACAGATGACAGACAGACTGTGTGCTAAATTCTAAGATTTAGGGCCTTAAGTAAATGGGCACAACTATTAGGTCAGCGTTGGTGACCCCTTTTTTTATAAGGCATCTTAGCATAGTTTTAAGTGACTTAAGATGGTCATGGTAACATTTGAAAAGTAATAATAATGGCAACTTTGCTATTTGATGACCAGTTGTGAAGATCTATGTCTTGTAATATTTGCCATGGTTTTGAAATATTCAGCAGCAAGCAAATGACCTCTAACTTATCCCCCCCAAGTGAATAAACTTTGGAAAAAGTCTCTTCTTTTGCAATGTAAAACAATCAATAAGTTGCTCCTCCTTCTCAAAGGTTAGGCAAACAAACAGAGCGATACAATCAGACATTCCTGCCTTCCCGCACAAATATAGGACTGGCACAGTTACAGTAAATTCAAGTTGTCACTGTCTGTACTCACACTGTTCAACATTTGCTTTAACAAAGCCCAGAGAAGCTCACAATATGGCTGCAGATATCAAAATGCTTTTCTGCATTGGACTGGCTTTTGTGCTGACAGGTAAGAGACTTTGTGTGTGCGATCTGGTACTTTAAGGGATTTCTGGGGATGGTGGTAACAGCAGCTGCGGTTCTTCTCCCCGTGGGACAGATGTGGGGAAGTCTGCCTTAATTGGGAAGAGTCACAGTGGAGGTAAAGATGACCCTGTGCTGCAGTATGTAGTTAACAACTCTCTGAGGGAGCACCCAGTCCTCACCAAACTCAAACTGGTAAGAGAACCGCACAACCGTCCACCACCGACTAAAAGAGAGCTGTTTTTTGAGGATCAGACAAAAACTCACACATTTACCTTACACACACACACACACACACACACACACACACACACACACACACGCACGCACACACGCACGCACGCATGCACGCATGCATGCACAGCTCTGCTGAGGAAGGACAAATACTGTGTTGTCACTGCTCTGAAGGCCTTACAGTGTGCATACTACTCTCAGGATCTGAGCAGTACACCCTTTGAACACTAGAGGATAGCACAGTGCAGGACATTGGAGAACACTATACAGCTACATGCATCTTTTTTTTTTAATACTTTATTTTTACATCCTTTTTTCAAGAGAAAATACACACAGGACAAACAACAACAAAAACAAAACAACAACAGGAGGTCAACAGCTACATGCAATCTAATGCTATGCTATGCTGTATAACCCTGTTACACAGTATAATTAATGGTATATTGGCATTTTCCATTTTCTCTAACTGGCTCAGTGGCTCAGTGGTTAGTACTGCTGCCTTACAGCAAGAAGGTCCCCGGTTCAAACCCCGTTCTGTGTGGAGTCTGCATGTTTTCCCTGTGTTTATGTTTTTTTTGTGGGTTCTCCCACCATCAGACATGTATGTTAGCTTAGGGTTAATACTCCTGTTAGTGCCCCTGACCAAGGCACTGGCAATCAAACTGGAGTTGGACCCCGGGCAACCCACTGCTCCTAATTCTAGGAAGGTTCCTAGTGGAGCATGGGTTACAGCTCCAAGGGACAGCAGTTGGAAATTAGCCGTCTGGCCAACACTTGCACGTTTACAGTAATGTTCATTAATGTGCATTGTCTCTCAAATAATAAAAAATCAATGTGACAACATATTGTTTGACAGTTTTTTTTTCCATTTCAGAAAACTCTTGAGGATCCATGGAGTGTCATGCTTGTTGCCAGTGAACAAGCCCAACTTATGGCAAATCTTATGAAACTGATCAACGCCACTAAGGCAATTGAAATAGGTGAGAGCTGTGATGTCCCACAACACATGAAATACATGGGAGGAGGAATGCATGCACATACTAGTACTGAAGCCAATACCACAACACACACACAAACACACACGCGGGCACGCACGCACACACACACACACACACACGCACGCACGCACGCACGCACGCACGCACACACACACACACACACACACACACACACACACACACACACACACACACACACACACACACAATAGACATTCATATCTTATACATAATAAAATTAGATAGAAAGACAGCAAAGCATGATTCAAAAGTGATTAAATGAAGTCTTCTTACTGTGCAGGTATGTACACAGGGTATAATGCACTGAGCATGGCCTTGGCCATGCCAGAGAACGGACGAGTGGTAGCTTGTGAGATACGAGACACCTACGTGGACATTGCCAAACCATTTTTCAAAGAGGTGAGCCCATATTAGGTTCTGTGTTTTATGTATACACCCTTGACCCACATTCTCACTGATAAAACTCTAATATTCACAATGTCTTTATTTGCTAATATCCCAGTTTTAAACTCTGCTCCATAATGTCACAGTTGACATTAGACGGCTGTACAATGTCCAGTTCTTGGCTCTTATACAACTTTTGAACTTTGCAAGTTCAGAAAGATTGATTTCTGCTGCTGTCAGAGCAGAAAAGTGTGGTGTGTACAGCATACAGTATATCTACCATCTGTCAGTCGGTCTTCTCAAAAAGCTGTGGGCAGGAGAGTAAAAAGGTGTCTGCTCAGGAAAGTGTGTCAAGTAAAGACGCAATGCTAAGCAGAAGAATCAATCCTCCTTTGGCCTGACCCAATGTTCTTTGTCAATAAAAAGAGTAAAACCTCTAGGAACCCTACAGATTCCCCACGTAACTCTCTCAATCCATATAATTTAACCTTTCCTACAGGCTGGAGTTGAGAATAAGATAGATGTCCGACTTCAAACGGCCACGAAAACACTGCGTAAGTGCTTTTACAAATCTCAATCGTGATTTCTAATCAAAATCATGGATTCATCATGTGATTTTATTTTGTGTCTCCTCGTCAGATGAGCTGATAGAGGCTGGAGAAGCTGGGACCTATGACTTTGTGTTCATCGACGCGGATAAATTAAACTATGACACATACTATGAGAAGTCTCTTCAGCTGATAAGAAAAGGGGGAATCATTGCTATTGACAATGTAAGTATCATAACAGGGGGTTTTCAAAGTGGGAGGCTCCAAGCAGTTTCAGGGGGGGCTCAGTGAATGGAAATGAAAAATATATATTACATTAGTTATTACATTAGTTATCAAAATTAGATCACATAAAATAGCCTAAATGTATGTGATTTGGTTAAAGCTAGTTCAGAAATACAGTCGTTTTTGGGGAATTTTACGGTTTTTCCCACGTTCCCAGTGTCAGGAACAAATAAACGTCATCAGACAGAACTTCTTTATGTATTTGGTGCAGTCAAACAGCAATATCAGGCTATCTTGGCTCAATTGTGTCTATGGGGTCAAATAATACATTCCTGGTGATATAAATATAGCCTGTCAATTGCTGTTTGTATGCATATGACTCCTGTCCTTGTACTATTTATAGTACCACTGTCATGATCTTCATTTGACAAAATTTAATAAAAATTTGATCACAAAAAAAAAAAAAAACATTCCTGATCCCATAGGCATGCAGGAATTGAACATGACCCTAACCCGAGGGGGGTGCTTTTTTCCAAGCATTGTCTGTGGGAGGCCCACAGTCTCAGACTTTTAAAAACCCTGATCTATACAAACCAATGGAGCACTTTGAAAACTATTGTTGGCATTTAGAGGGCATCTGGCATGTCTTAACTGTGTAATGAAAAATGTGTCGATGTGTCTGTTGGCAGGTGCTCTGGAGCGGGAAGGTGGTGGACCCTGCTCCTGAGGACCTGACCTCCAGGAGTTTGGACATGCTCAATAAGAAGCTGCACAAGGACCAGAGGATAGATCTGAGCATGCTCACCGTGGGTGACGGGCTGACCCTGGCCATTAAGCGCTAAAATCACTCAAAGGATTGAGATAATATTGTTCTTAATGTCATTTTGATCTGAAATGTAAACATGTAATATGCATCCCTTGCAAACGTCATGCCTGAATGAGATAACTTTATAATACTTTAAATGTGTGTGTTTTATTTGATGAATAACATGAAAATAAAACTGTCCCAAATACCAAGATGTTCAACAAGACAATGTGATATTAATGATGCATTATGCATAAGGTGTTTTGTGTTCAGCTAGATCAAACAGTTTATGGTTTTATTTCAGCAGCTGATATGAAACCTTACAACTTCATCAACAGATGACCATGTTTGCTGTCTTTACAGTGGGGAAAGCACCAGTAAAAGTGAAATGAAAACATTCAATTTCAATGTTCAAATTGCCACTATTTCAAAGCTCAGAATGGCATAAACAAAACTGCAAGAATGATTTTCTTTGTAATAGAACATTAAACATCTGATTTTGTTGATAAGTGTTTGATCTATTCTCTTTGTGGCTACACTCTGTTGTGACCAAAACAGGTCACATATCACAGCAAACCATCAAGGTAATTTCATTAGAATAAAGCCTAAAAAGACAAAAGACTAAAACTCTTTTATAAGCAAACGCTTAGCTATTTATTTTGAGCTAAGAAAGCAAATAAACAAAACAATCTTTCGTGTGTATGAATTGTTGTAATGATTGGTTTTACAACGAATATTAAAATAAATATATCAGACCATAAAATATTCCACTATAACTAAACTATCACAATAAAGAAAAAAAGATATTGCTCATTCATTCAAATTTTTAAATTCAGTTGATTTGCACATAATTTGTACTTTTCCTTTAATTAGTCTTTGCTCATCCAACTTAATCTGTTACTAAGTTGAAATGCTGAAAACGTGTGCTTTGTTGTTGTGTTTGCACCTTGATATCTGAATACAAATTACATTAAAAGATTTTCAGTGACACTGAAGTTGACAGTTGAAAACGAACAGCAGAAACTTGAGTGTCATTTGACATGCAGGGCTTAAACCTGGAGGATGCTGACTTATACTTCCTTGAGGTGAAACTATGAAATCATGGATGCAATCTGAATGGAAGGAGATGACATGACAGGTGGCAATAATGGAGCCCAGGAGGTAATGCCAGGAGTCAAAACTGAGACCAATGAAAAGCTGTGTCTGGTCATTTTTTACCCTGCAGCTGCTTCATCATAAACGAGACGAGATGACACGAGATCAATGGTGTGCATAAAGAAAATAGAACAGATGCCATACCCCCACACACACCTTAGTTCTGCCAGGAGACATACAGTGAAAAGCCTGATCCTTCCTCAAATTCCCCAGAGAACACAACATGAGATACACCAGACCAATGATTTACTTGACATTTTTGGAACCAAAGCAGAATACATGATGCAGACTTAATTGATGTGCTGATCTTGCCTTGTCTTGCCCTGAGGTCAAATGAGTATTTCTGTGAAGCTGTTGAAAGGGATGCCTGGGGACCAGGAATGGATTCTGGGTTACACTTCTCTCTGATCTTACTAGAAGGCATGGTGACCAGATAAGAGGCTCATATTGTATACAGGCTCACCTGCCTTACAGATGAATACGTTGCACAGTACAGAGGGTGTCATTACTACATGTATTTGAGCCTGAAATGCTAAAAGAACCAGAGAAATATAGAGACACGGGGGTACAGGAGGAAAACAGTTTGTTCCCCTATACCATCTCAGTGATGTGTTTATTGCTGATATGATTCACCTGCACAGCTGGCATCAGGACAACTGATAACATGCATTTACACAAAATATTTATGGTTTTCAAAGACCATACAAGATTAAAATAAAAACAATATAATAAAAGCACTGGACAGAAACAACTAGGTCATAAAAGGATTGCATTTAATATAAAGTTTAATATAAAATAATTACAATCTAAAACAAAATAGGTTATCATTTGCTTTTATGTGCTAAAATCCACATGGGCACACTATTGAGACATGAATTTGATGGCTAACCAAAAGAGGAGAGGAGACCGAACAGATTGAGATAAACATAACCTGTAGGCTATAGTGAAAACTGCATTGTTGGAAGCTATCCAGGCCAGTTGCTTGATTTCAAGCTTTTTCAATGTGGTGCCAAGCTGATTCCAGCATTCCCTTCAAGTCAAAGGTGCAAGGTTGTGTTCTCTCCTGCTAAGGAGTAGTATGGATTTGTAGCCTATATGAGTTTATGTCATCTAAAATTAAAACCTTATTTTAATCAAATGTTCCATTTGCTTCTTCTGTTAAAAGCAATACATCCGGATTATGTGTGTAATACCCTGAGTGGGGATTACGGTTAATTTGCAATGATAATTTAACAAAATAGGCTACTCTTCTAATGCACAGAGCATTGGCGCCTGTGTATGAATTGGCTCTATAGAGGAAATTCACACCTACGTCACTGCTGTCTGCGACAAAATGTAGTGAAAGGTCTCGTTAGACCACCAACAGCTGATGCTATACATTTTCAGCACCGCGGACAGCTCCATTCTGCATATCGAGCGGATAGCGACGGCTATAAGAGGCTGCATGGAGCATCCTCTTTGCACTGGCGGCTGACAGCAAACAGCCAACAGACTGAGTAAGCATGGATCACAGACAAGATTTTCCGCATAGACCCACTCGGGCTGAGTATTCCCAGTACAAACTAAAGCGCTCGGGAGCAGACAGCAATGTCGCGAGTTGGAGAGAAATGGGCGACACGCCGGGATCCAAGGGCGTGAATTTGAGCAACCCGTTTTCTGGAAAGTTGGTGAAAATGAACGAAAAAGAATTGCTCCACGGCTTGAACGACCGTTTCGCTGGATTCATAGAGAAGGTGCGTCATCTGGAGCACCAGAATAATTTGCTGGAGAGGGAAATCGAGGGAATCAGGGAGAGAGCACGGTCCTCCTCTTCTTTGGAGCAGGAGTATGGACCCGAGCTCGGCGAACTGAGACAGCTGGTCCAGGACATCACACAGCAGAAGCATCAGATCGAAATAGAGCATGATAATCTGGAGGAGGAGTTGTCCAACTTGAGACAACAATATGAGAAAGAGGCGCGTAGCAGATCAGTTGCCGAGAGCGAGATAATGGTGCTCAAGAAAGACATCGGCGAGGCTTATCAGGCTAAACTACAGCTAGACAAGAAAGCACAATCTCTCGTAGATGAAATCCAGTTCCTGAAGAAAAACCACGATGCCGAAGTGTCAGAGGTGATCGCTCATATCCAGGATGCCCAGGTCACCGTCAGGGCGCACGACTTTGGCAAACCTGACCTCACTGCGGCACTCCGGGACATTCGGGCACAGCTGGAAGGTCATGCCGTGTCCGACCTCCAGCAGGCGGGAGAAAGTTTCCGATCTCAGTTCGCGAAATTAACAGAGGAGGCCGAGACCAAGAGAGAGGCGTTGAAAGTGACCCAGCAAGAGATCCAGGAGTACAGAAGGCGCATGCAGGCCAAGAGCATCGAACTGGACTGCGCTAAAGGCACAAGCGAAGCGATGGAGAAACACCTTCGTGACGTCGAGGATCGCCACAATCAAGACATCATTCAATACCAGGTAAGACATACATTTCTTAACCCAATTTAGCCTTACAGAAAACTGATAAAAGCCATGTTGTGCCAGTTTAATAGGTCTTTATCCAGGGAAAACAGAGTTGAAAAGTTGTGTGTTTCACCTCTCTTGCTCCAGGAAACTATCAAGCAACTGGAAAATGAGCTCATGAATACAAAATTTGACATGTCTGGCTATCTGCGGGAGTACCAGGACCTGCTAAACGTGAAAATGGCTTTGGATGTGGAGATACTTTCTTACAGGTAGGGCATGTCAAGTTAATGTTACATTATCATTACAATGCTATGTTTGTCTCTCTCTCTCTCTCTCTCTCTCTCTCTCTCTCTCTCTCTCTCTCTCTCTCTCTCTCTCTCTCTCTCTCTCTCTCTCTCTCTCTATTTGGAATCACATTGTATCAAAACAGCAGTTTAGGCCTACATAATCCTTAATTAGACCTTTACAGAGTGACCCATCTTTTCATGTTGTTCCTTTGTAATTTTAAAAAGGAAAAATAACCTATTGAACATGTGGTGTTTTTTGTTGAGAAATAACACACATATATACAGTATATATATACTTTTTTTATTTGAATTTGAATTTTATGAAGCCTCGTGGAGAAAGTGATTCTTTCCATTATGAAGAAAATATCAAACCAATCCTCTTTAGATAGGGTGTCTCCGACTTAAGCCATTTCTTTGTGATTGCTTTTAGCAGCTATAGGCTACCATGGTATTTTATTCCAATGTTTGTAGATATTGAGCAAACACTATGTTTAAAGTAAAATGGTTTGTTGCACTAACTAGTTAAGAGATTTTATTAGAAGGATAAACCCCTTGAGATGAACCATCTCGTTTTCAAGGGGGTCCTTAGCACAAATATACAGAAAGAAAACAGGTGTTACATAAAACAAACAACATACAAATACACTCATACATACACATAAGAAGCACTCCCAGGCCTAGCCACTCCCCAACCCCTTAGTCCCCCAAATATAGCATAATATATACAGTGAGAATACATACTGTAAGTGTACACATACTAGTGTATCAGTGTGCATGAAAACAATAAATATTTGTATGAACACTGCACATTGGTCACTGGAGATAAAACCAGGTTCTTCTACCTTGCAGGAAACTCCTGGAAGGCGAAGAGACTCGGCTATCCACCATATCCGACAGCCACATCTCTATGCCTTACATCTACCGCCAGTCTCCTGTTTACACACTGCCTTGCCTCGGCCGGCAGGGCGGCCCCACCAGGAGAGCAGAGCCCCAGTACAAGTTTGTAGAGGAGATTATAACAGAGACCACCAGGGAGATTGAGATGTCCGAATTTGAGGAGACAGGGTCTGAGGAGATGGTGGGGGGAGAAGGTGAGCAGGGGTGTGCCAAAAGTGAGGGAGAGGGCAGTGAGGAGGAGGAAGGTGCAGATCATAAAGACGGTCGAGAGGGAGAAGGTGAGCAGATGCCTGATAGTCAGCAGGATCACGTAGAATCAGATGAAGATGCAGTGGGTGGAGATGTTAAAAATGAGGAAGGAGAGAGACCTAGCGAGGCAGAAATGGCCGAAAAAGGTGATGAAATTAAAGAGGAATCAGAGGAGGCAGAGGCAGGTGACAATGATGTGGACACTGACAGAGGAAAAAAAACACAAAGTGAAGTCCAAGAAATTGAGGTCATTGGTGAGAACAAAAAGGAGCAGCAACACCAAGGAGATAAGGACGTGAAAGATGAGGGAGAAGATGCAGTAACAAGTCAGAAAGATGCCTCTTTGAAACCAGATGATTCAAAGGCAGGGGTCCCTGTGGAGGACGAGCTGCCGAAAGAATCTGAGAATGATCAGAAAGACGACGCCTTGAAGGAGAGCAAGGGGGTTGATCCAGAAGAGAATCTTCCCTCAGCACAAGTAAAGAAGCCTAATGATGAAACGTCTGACCAGTCTAAAGATTCAGATAAAACTCCAGAGCTAAGCAGTGCAGTTAAAGTAAAAGATGAGGCTCTCGCTTTGGCTTCCAAAATAGTTGAGGGAACCACTGATTTGACCGCGGAGCCAAAAGGCAGTCTTCCCAAGGAGATGGAGAAGCCATCAGAAAGTCTAGAATCTTCTAGCATATCACCCAAGAGTGAAGGAAAGGAGAATAGTAAAGAGACAAAGGTCATCAATACATCTGAAACTGTAAAAGATGCAGATGAGGATAAAGTGCCAAAAAGCAGTGAAAATGCTACACATGATGACAATACAGAGCAGGATAAAGAGCTATCCATTCAATCTAATGTGAAAGACCTTCCTAAACTGGAGGATCAAAAGCCAAAAGGCAGTCTGCCCAAGGAGATGGAAAAGCCATTCGAAAGTAAGGTTCAAGAATCTTCAATCATATCACCCAAGAGTGAAGGAAAGGAAGATAGCACAGAGCCAAAAGTAATCAACAAATCAGAAGCTGTAAAATATGCAAATGAGGATAAAGTGCCAAAATGCAGTGAGAATGCTACACATGATGACAATACAGGGCAGGATATAGAATCATCGTTTAAATCTAATGTGAAAGACCTTCCTAAACTGGAGGATCAAAAGCCAAAAGATGAGGCTCTCGCTTTGGCTTCCAAAATAGTTGAGGGAACCACTGATTTGACCGCGGAGCCAAAAGGCAGTCTTCCCAAGGAGATGGAGAAGCCATCAGAAAGTCTAGAAACTTCTAGCATATCACCCAAGAGTGAAGGAAAGGAGAATAGTAAAGAGACAAAGGTCATCAATAAATCAGAAACTGTAAAAGATGCCGATGAGGATAAAGTGCCAAAAGGCAGTGAAAATGCTACACATGATGACAATACAGAGCAGGATAAAGAGCTATCCATTCAATCTTATGTGAAAGACCTTCCTAAACTGGAGGATCAAAAGCCAAAAGATGAGGCTCTCGCTCCCAAAATAGTTGAGGGAACCACTGATTTGACCGCGGAGTCAAAAGGCAGTCTGCCCAAGGAGACGGAGAAGCCATCAGAAAGTAAGGTTCAAGAAACTTCTAGCATATCACCCAAGAGTGAAGGAAAGGAAAATAGTACAGAGCCAAAAGTAATCAACAAACCAGAAGCTGTAAAAGATGCAAATGAGGATAAAGTGCCAGAAAGTGGTGAAAATGCTACAGATGATAATACAGAGCAGGATAAAGAGATACTCCTTAAATCTAATCTGAAAGACAAGCCTAAAGAACAGGATCAACAGCCAAACAGCAGGGAGAAAACCCAAACAGCAGAATCTCCATTGCCAAATGAGAAGATAACTGTTAGTGCAGAAAGCAAAGACGTACAGCAGGGGGCACCAGAAAGCAAGCAAATCCAGAAAGTGGAGACATCTGAGGGGCCAGGGGAAATAAACACTCCTGAAGGTGGATCTGAGAAGGTGGAGGGTGTGAAAAGCAAGGATTCTGAAGAAGTTACTGACAGCCAAACAAAGGGAATGTCTGTGGAGGTAGAGGGAGCAAAAGTTAAGACACCACCACAGAAAGTTCAGGACGCTTCCCCCTTGAGTTTGAAAGAGAAGGCAGGTGAAGGGCAAATATCAGAGGTAGTACAGCTGAAAATAGAGAATGGTGTCTCTAATGGAGCTGGGGAGGTTAAAGACGAAAAACCTAACCCAATAAAGTAATACGTTAAGTCAGGCAAAGAGCAGAAAGCTGAGACTTCAACTGACCAGGCTACGGGTTGACAGCATGGTTATCATCACAATGTTTCGCAATAGCTTGGCCTTCAAAATTGAAATCAGCTTATGTATTAAAATCAAAAGTTTGATGCACCAGTCAACTACTGTAATATTGAATTGTAAAACATGAAAAGCAGCATTTTGCATTATCTATTTTTCTCTGCTACACTATGTAAGACTACTGAATGTGCTGTTAAATGAATGCATTTCAAAAGAACCAATGATTCAGTGTGTTTTCTTATCCATCTCACTGGGAGCTACTGTTCGGACATCATGATTTGTACCTTGTACACACACACACACACACACACACACACACACACACACACACACACACACACACACACACACACACACACACACACACACACCTCTATTGCTGATTGTTTCACTACCAAACAGGAGTCTACATTCAATTATCTTGTAATCAGCCAAGAGTGCCTTTGCTTTGACATTCATGAAACCACCTTATGAGCAAATCTAGCCCCTAGTGACGCTGTATCCAAATAACCATCTATCAAATATGAGACAAATTGAAAGTCTGCTGACACAGTTCGACCTTCAGCCAACCCCTCTATCACAGTGGTTCTCAAATGGGGGTGCGGGGACCCCCAGGGGTCCTTGAGGGGGTTCCAGGGGGTCACCAGGGCAGGGCAGGGCAGTGGTGGCCCAATGGTTATAGAAGCGAGCTTGTGACCGGAAGGTCGTCGGTTCAATCCCCGGGACCGGCAGGATAAATCTGGGTGGGGAAAGTGAAAAGGCAGCGCTTGCCCCTCCCTCATTACCACCACTGAGGTGCCCTTGAGCAAGGCCCTTATCCCCAACCGCTCCAGTGGAGCTGATCAGTGGCCAGCAGATCAGACTGGTCAGCTTCCAGGTATGAATGTGTGTGTGAATGTGAACAGGGCACTCCTGAAAAAGAGAGCATTGCTCTCAGTGAGACTCCCCCTGTATAAATAAAGGTTTAAAAAAAAAAAAAAAAAAAACAGCCAAAAGGGGGTAATTTAGTTGAGCTATAATTCCATTCATAAATAACACACTGACTATTTTGGTCATGGGTTTTATACACTTTCTGTAATAAAACATCTAAAAGCATCAATCTTATGTGGGGGACCATGGGACAAAATCCTATCAAAGGGGGGTCCATGGTCAGATTTTGTCAGTTTAGGGGTCCTTTTTTTTTTAGAACCACTGCTCTATCACACCTGCATATCTTAGCAACGATCGGTGTGAACTGTAAACACTGATGTTCACTGTTGAAGTGCAGAATCATATATATATATGGCACAATTAAACATTTTCTATTTTGCATTGTGCTTTAGGCATATGCAAGATATTTTGCAACCCAAACTCATTAACTAGTAACCTTGCAAGCCAGCTGGATTCTCTGACGAGATCTTATGAGATGAAAAAATACCGGCCCCATCTGGCAGGTCAGGTTAATTAACTAGAGCAGATGCTCTATTTGCACACTTGAATCCAAGGTTAAATCAAAGCAGATCAGATCATTACATCACACTAAAAATGATCTGAGCAAGCCATGTTACCAGTTATCAAGTACACTTGAACAGCACTTAATCACATACTAAAAACACATTTTGTGGAGTTCAAAGACTTTATTGAAAAGTTAATACATACACATAAGGACCCCAAAGACTTCAAGAATGCACACGTGCAACGTTAAATTACACCTGATCCGGACAATGACCCAGTTTGGCATTAGTGTGAACAATATGATGCTCCCGTTATGTTAAGTAGAAAAACAAAACAGAAAAAAGCCTGTTTGCGCAGCCAAGAACACAGCTTTCTCCCAAACTTAGACCCAATTTAAGCCACCCAAAAACTGCAGTTTAAGGGAGGCTCATGTGCAGAGCGTTAACAGAACTCAAACTCTGACGGCCAACGCAAACCAAAACATCACTGAGCTTTAGTGTGTCCTTAAGTGCATGAAGAGGAAAGGTACAGCAGTATTTAAATAAGTGAAAAAGCCTAGTGTACTTATCATGGGTTGAAAGTGTGTTCAGATGACAAGAGGAATAACAGATCATGATCGTAAAATCAGAAACCCCACAAAACCATGTCTTATGTTCTCCCAAAGAACAATGTGTCGGGGATTAATACAAAGAAGTCACACCGTTGACAACAGGCAGAATGATTTGTATTGGATTTCATAGTCATGGCAGTGCTGGACAGAAACAATGATGAGATGTATACATGATCAGCCACTGAGTGTCTCTTGAATAGATACAATTACATGATCAGCCACTGAGTGTCTCTTTAATAGATACAATTACAAAGTAAAGAGCAAAAAAAAGGGTAAATAGATCAACTTGCACCAACTTGAAGTGGTAGAAATTACAGTTTGTGTTTGTCGCAGCCTTTGAACCAATCTCTCCCAAGACATCCCCTCGCTGGTTTGAGTTGGAAATACATGTAAGGCCAGATTCTTCGGATATTCCCTAGTCTCCTGCAATTCTGAGGATCCTTTAGGCCTCCAGTTCCAACCCCAGACCCAGCTTGTGGCCTCCTGCGTTGATGCTCTTTCCGTCCACCAGGGCAGACAGGGTGAGTTTCACACCTGCAAAGGTGAGAGGCAGCAAGAAAATCAGAACATCGTCTATCAATACCAAATGACTCAACAAAGCCTGGATGTTGTCACTAACAACAAAGCCGTTTTGAGCTCAGACTGAAAACTTGTGTCATTATTCAAATTAAACGCCATGTTGGTGAAATTTTATAGAGGATACTCTGATGGCCCGTTTGTGTGAAGGCAGCATGAAGCTGCGCTACAGAAGTCAGACAAACACTGAACTAAAGAGTATGGAAACGATACACTGTCTCGTCTAATGCTGCCTACACACTAGAGGATTTTAAAATCTTAACCGATTTTAAAAACATGAGAGACCACAGACATAAGGACAATTTCATCAGATTTTAACATTAAAATCGCCTGAACGCACACACTAGACGATTCGGCCAGACTGCGAGACCACACACCAGCCGTTTGAAGTACAGACTCAAAGCGATTCCAGCAACTAGACTGTAGGCTGTTTATATCCCACAAAACCGCAGATGGCTCTCCAAACATGCACCGAGCGGGGGGTCCACTACAAGCAGGCGGACACCCTCGCAAAATGAGCTAAAACAACATCCTGTCTGAGAGCTCATATTACAGCATATCCGCTCCCTTGAAGCAAACAAACCGCTCGGCACATGTTTGGAGAGCCATCCGCCGCTGTCCACCCTGTTTAAAGCTGCTGTGAGGATGCTGGGGAGAGAGGAGCTACATGGCACTGCTGTTGCTCGTTTGTTGTGAGCGCTGCATTAACATCCGGGTATGACGCGTCGACGCGTCCCGGTCTGCTCGCTCTCATTGGCTATTGCGGGTTCCGTTGGGAGACAGCCATCGTAAATATCAAACATGTTTGATATGCCCGATTCGAGATCGGGCCGGCTCCGATTCAATCAATAATTTATTGACACCAGACACTTGACAATTATTTTGACAAAAAATCGGTTGAGACTAGCCTCGAATCGGGCCACGCCCCCCCGAGGAGAATCGGGCATTAAATCGGGCATTTTATCCTCTAGTGTGTGGGAAGCATAAGTCTCATTGGTGTAAACTGGCAGGTGTTAAGAATGTTGCATACCACATTATTTTGCAAGTACAGTAGTTGCGCATTTCAACTTGTCTCGTTGTGACTCTTTGGTTAAAGTCATTTCTAGAGCACTTCCTCAAGACTAAAATTCAGCATGTCATATTGTCAGTGTGGAAGGCCTCTAGTGTGGATCTTAGCAATAATCAAATAATTGTAGAATTACTGTCAACTTCAGTGATTAACACATGTCAATAAATCTCCAATCAGCTTTCCATTGAACAAGTGGGAACCATCTTACCTGGTCTAAGAGTCTGGGTGTAGCCAACACCAACAAGGCTAGTATTGCACACTTTCACCTAAAAACAAACAAAACAAACAAGACAATGATTTTAAGGCCAACATATTCTCTCTTTGCACTCATGTGTCCTGCTGAGAAAGTCTCTGCTGCACTACTCACACTGAGGGCAGCATCCTTGTCCAGTTGGTATTTGGCCGCGATGCCGAAGCGTGTGCTGTTGCTGCCAGCGGTCCATGCCAGGTTGACCGCCGTCTCCAGCTTGTCGCTGACTTTCTGGTAGATGGAGCCTCCAAACTCTGCTCCGTCATTGCTTTAGAGACGAGTGAATATTAGGAAAGAGGGAGATTTTAGATGGATCTGAATTGCAATCGATTCGTAGGCATCATTGCGTTATCAACAACATCAACACTTTCTGTAACGAGAAGCTTTTCGGTCTTACACATTGGTATGCAGCTGGAAGTCTGCCGTCTTGTAGCCAATGGCAAAGTTGTTCTGGGTCATCTTGGATTTGGCGGTGTCAAAGGTCATCTGGTAGCCGGCGAGCCAGCCCTCGTAGCCGGCGACAGCAGCTCCATGGATGGTGGGGCCAGCGAAGTCAAAGTCGACATCACAGCCCAAGTTGACGTACTCGCGCTTGTAGGCGGTCTTCACTTTGCCGCTCTTCTTGCTGTTTGATGAAGAACATGGCCCAGGTTAACCTTCATTCAAAGCCCATTCAAATCACAATTGCCATCGACAAAGATTTGGTAGAGGGCCAATTTTCAGTAACTGCAATATGCCATCAAATTTAATGTGACATACAAGTGCAATGCCTTCAAAATGACAGGTCAGCTGCTTCACACGGTGAGTCTTTTGCCCGCTCATTCATGTCACTTTTGGGGGTGCGCGGTAGACGCGCACAAACGCGAGGTCAATGATTTCCCCCGACCATGGTGCACTGAGAACAACATCTACTTTTTTGACTGCTGCAAGCGCAAACGCAGACTGAAAGCCAAAAAGAGAGGGATGTATTGATGGCAAGATCTTTCCGCTCCACATGTAGATCAAGAAGTAAAGCTACTATGACAGTTTTAGGCCATTTACCATTTACAGTTTTACTGCGATGGCAATTCATTATTTCAGATAACCATTAACAAATGCATAAAGTTGTTGTCTTCGGTTGCAACGCCAGTAGCACAACTGTCCAAGCACACCTAAATGCTTGGTGTTGACTGTCCTCTGAGCACACATAGGAGGCTGGTGTCCTCCTGACCTGTCTCATGTCTCAATGTAACCACGTACCCCCACCCCCCCCTGAAATTGAGACCAATTGCAGCCTCGCTGCAGACTGAGTAATGACATAACCAGTTGTCCTACCCGGTATTTGGTGAGAAAGTTGTGTCAAAAGTCAGCTTCAGTCCCTTGGCAATCTGGGAAAAACAAATTAGTTGCCATTTCAGAGTAAAAGAGAACTAGTGCAGTTCTGTCATGTTCATTAGTATGTCGGCTATTTTAGCTCAATTATATTTCACATTTCAAATAATGTCAAGATGACTTTTTCTTACCTGATCTTCAATAGTGATCTCTGTCCCCAAGGTGTTGTCAGTGTTCCACTTCTCAGTGAAGGTCAGGCCGTATTCTGCCCGCTTGTACTTAGTCTCCAAGCTGCCCGCCACCTTGCTGGTATCCGTGTTGGAGGAACCAGATGTTTTAAATTCCTGCAAAACACACAGGTTTAGAGGAATGACATGCACATGGAAAGCTTTTTAAGAGTTATCGCCGAATGAGAGATCTATAAATTAATAAATGCTGTGAAGGTGCTCAGTGCAAGTGGAATTAAGATGTATAGTTCAGATGATTTGACGTGGGGTTGTATGAGGTACCTGCAGTAGATGCTGGTCAGCACGCTCCTAGTTTGGAGAAGTAGAGAGCGCGGCGCTACAGGGAAAAGCTGCTGTTGAGGGGGGCTAGCCTAGCAGCAAAAAATATTTAAAATAACGCCAACCTAAACAAATCAATATCAGTTTAAGACCGAGTCCACTATATTAATATTTACAGCCCTTTCCGTTGGCACTACATCTTCTCGACCGTAGAACTACCATATTCCTACGCATGCCGTGCATGGTATTACTCCGCAGATCACTGTTTCGGTCAGAAACGTACTGATACGAGTAATACCGACCCGTGCTCGTCATGTGTAGGAATATGGAAGTTCTACGGTAGAAGATGTAGTGCCAAAGGAAAGGGATGTTTTTCTGACAAGGTAAAGCGCTGAAAATGTTAATATAGCGTTCGCTTAAACAGAGTAGACATTGATTTGTTTAGGTGGGCCTTCCTTTATGTGGCTAAAATATGCTTTGTTGCTGGCACCGCTCACAGCAGGACACTGCTCTGCTCCTGTGCCGCCCACGGCTGCTGTGTTTCTCCAAACTACGAGCGCGCCGACCGTAATCTACTGTACGGACTATCGTATCTCATACAACCGCATGTTAGATAATCCAAATTATCCCTTTAAATTTAGGCTGGGCTGTTGCTTTCAAAGCTCCTTAGGCTCAAGTTTACTCTTCAAAAAATGTGAATAACCACAACGTAATTTCTAGTTTTCCATTCTTGAAGCACAAAGATAACCTTACCACTCCACTGTCGGACTTTGTCTTGACATCGAGCTTCACCAAGCCAAATCCTGAAGACAGAGAATTGATGTTAGAACCAATTCAAACTAGATGTGTTGCAATACAAGCCTGTACACAAGCCAGTAGGGGTGCTCCGATCCGGCTAAGCCACGATCCGATCAGATTCCGATTCCAGAATCGATTCTCGACTCCAGAATCTAGAATCGATTCTCAATTATGTAGTTTTATATTGCAATAACACACAAAGGAAGACAAAAAATGACAAATGTATTAATGCTGAACTTCAAATTCTGAAGTATTACAGTCAGGGCCTAAATTCATTTTGCAAACTAGGGGGGAATTCCCCCCTTATGTTCTTCAGATAAGATGGATTTATAGGCTGGGGGGATCTGTAGACTTTGAGAAGGATTTATAGATTTTGGGGGGAATACATTAACCAGAGTTCTTAAGTGCAAGAGGTGGTGGCACCGTGGCAGTACAGTACACAAATGACATGAACATTTGGACACTTATCCAGCCGGTATCTTGCATGTTGCCTTCAGGTGCACTGTAATTTTTTTTTTTTTTACAATACAAAGAAGAATCGATTCTTGGGAGTTTGGAATCGATCCAGGAATCGAGGCATTAAGAATCGCGATCCTTTCAGAATCGATTTTTTGGAGCACCTCTACAAGCCAGCACCATTTTACTCTCAAACTGTTAAGTACAAGGTGCTTGATCATAATGTAAGAAGCCATACCATAGCCTTTGTTGAAGATGTCTTTGGCAGACTTGCCCAGATCAGCGTATGAGGGAGGCACGGCCATTTTACCTGCACAGAGAAGCAAAATACAATGAGATAGAGATATATATATATATATATACACACACATATACATACACGTTATATGTATATATATATATTTATCTATACATCTATATAAAATCCCATAATCAATTTAACAATTTGTACAATGAGGGGTGTGGCTGCACACTGGAGGCTAATCTAGCAGCAGCAAGACTATCTTTCCCACGCAGATGCAGGGTCTGTGAGCGGCAAACTATGAACGTCTCTGCTTGATTGAATAGTCCAACGCAAAATTTTGACTAAAAATTGTAGAATAACCATTGATTCAATGTACCACTCATACCACGTATGTACACAGGGAGGCCATAGTATCATCTACAGATCAGCACCGCTGCAGCATTCAAAGTATCATGCGGGTGCTTTTGTCCACAGGCACAGCAAATGACTTGAACAGTGCTCAGCTGTAAGGATCTTAATCTGAGGTTTGTTTAAGATATAGTGGGAGGAGGGGGAGCACTGAACATGACCTGTTTGTTCTCCTGCAAGGGGAAACAAAAGAGAAACTGAAAGAAAAGAAAGCTGGCTTGGTTGGTTCACATGGGGGTGACTCGTGTATAGTAGCAGTTGGTCTTGCTGCAGTTGCTACAACAGACGGGTGGAAAGCTTGTCCTTGTATTTATGGGTTTGACATTTATGATTGATATCCCACATATATCCTACTGTATGCATACATAATAACTAATCCTTCTTGCACAGGCTCTGATGCTACCTTACCAGTCAGCACAGTCAAATACATATGATCTTAATATGACATGTCCCATGATCAATACATGTCCCATCTTTCTGACATGGGATTAGCCTTTATGACACCAAATCAAGCTGAGAAATGTAAGCAGTGGGCACTGACCTGTAAACCTTTTGGATGTTTAACAGGATAATCGTAACGTTGCTTACCACTATCACAGATGTAGCTAGCATCTAAAAGCAACAATGTCTAGTCAGACAGCAGATGGGCAAGGTTATTGTGTGTGAGAAGCCATTTTGCAGCCGCACCGGTCATGGCCCAGGCCTGTCTCCTCTCACACCTTACCAACTCTTTGATGACTTGACCGACACAACTAGGCGTGACAAGACGCGCCAGTGCGGGATGCGGGATGTGTTCCAGATTAGGTTAACTCGCATCATCAACCTGCTACTTCACTGCAGCTAACGTAACTAACGTTAGGCCAAAGGGAGGTTAACGTCACCTAAAAAGGCTGCTAAGCTACTGCAAACTGTTACAGCAGTGAGTTAGGTTAGTACATTTTCATCACAGTAACAGACTTACGGTATAGCGTTACTAGTATGTATGAATTAAACGTGTAATATAATTCAGCTTGGTCGTTGGTTTGACATGTGTCAGACGCATCATGCTGTGCAGCTAACGTTAGCATAGCTAACATGGCTAGCCTGCAAAGTACCGGTGCGAGGCAGAAAGCATGGTCAGCCACTCACGCCTGTGTTATGGAGTAGCTAGCATATTAGGTTAGCAGTGGCTGAATGGACGGGTCTCTTACCAGTATTTAGATGAGGCTAAACTAAAGTGACTTTACTGAAGATATTCCTCACAACGCACGGCCGAGGGAGGCTTCACCGGCTGGAGGACGAGCTGAAGGAGACTGCACTGTAATCAAATCCAGACTTTCACGTCCCGGCGTAGGACCCAGGAGGAAGGTCGCATACGTGCCTGTGTAGAAATAGTGGCAAATTTCAATGCCAATCACGACACGTGACATGTAGGTTATATGTCACATTGAGAGTTCACTATGCACCGTTTATTTTGACTAAATGTTATTGTGTACATAATAAGCATTTCGGGGGTGGGTGGGCACTGGGCAGTTCACACAAGCGGACATGATCCAGCCGAGCGTAGTTTCAAGGGGACTCTTAAAACGGTTGCACATCGTTTGCCAGCTGAAGCAAACAGCCTACTCAACAATACACCAATAATTACTATAACTAAGATACAAATACTGGACAACTAACTCCAATAAAAGGTATCTGGCTGAAGGCATCAGCCGTCTCGAAGGTATGTCTGAATCAGGAGAAAAAGACCTGTATGCCATCCTGGGAGCCAGTCCCTCTGACTCGGTACAGCAGCTCAAACACAGATACCAACAGCTGGCTTTACTGTACCACCCAGACCGTCTTGGACTTGGAGGTGTGAGCTCTTCAGAAGCAGAGTCTGGCCTGAGGACGTTTCTAGAAATGGACGCAGCATGGAGAACCCTCAAAGATCACAACACCAGGAGAGAGTATGACCTACAGAGAAGAGCTCAAGAGCTGAGACAGGAGTGGCCAGTGGACTCGACAGTGTGTGTGGAGGACATGACCTGGGACCAGGGTCACTCAGTGTATACATACTGCTGTCGCTGTGGGGGACAATACAGCATCACAGAGGAGGAGGTAGACGACACACGACAAAGGAGACACCAGAAGGTGGAGGAGGATGAGGAGGAAGGAGAGCGTGGAGGAGTGGTTGTGTGCTGTGACACCTGTTCCCTCAGTGTGTATGTCATGACAAGCTCATTAGGCCCAGAAGCTGAAATGTCAATATTGAAGGACAGCTAGTGCTACATAGCTCTTGGCTGAAGTTAAGGCACATTGTATGCCACTAAAACAAAAATAAATGATAGTGACAGGTGGTTTGATGAAGGCCTTAATATCCTATATTTAACAAAAATCCATTCAGAGCCACTGATTCTTAATGGGAAAGCCTGACTTTCACTGATCTACAGGGGCACAATAGGTACTTACAGAATATCTGGAAATATGAGGGTGAAAATCTAAAGAAAGTAATGAGTCACTTTACTTATACTGTATAACTTCTCTGTGTGACAGTTTGCAGGTCTCATCTGTCTTCCTGCCTGCCTTGCTTTTCTCTTTAGTGCTACTTTCAGAACAAGACAGTAGATACATCACTGCACACGACAAGGCTGTTCCCTTAGCTTTATTCAGTTACATTCAATATTAATAATACATTCGCTAAACATGCAATATGTCTGAATGTTTCATTAATAACTAGGTATGTAAACGTAACAGTGTAAAATGTATTAACAAACCGAGCAGGTATACACAATTGTGTTTGTAGACATCATAGTAGCCTATTAAAAGAACTCAATAAACACAACAGACAGGATCAAAAAATACTTCCTTGGTAATGTTTTTCAGTGGGGGTAAAAAAGTAGCAAAAAGCCCAAAAGGAAATGACATTTAAAAATTAATCAATTACATTGTTGGAGAAGTTACTGCACAATTAAACGGTAACAAACAATAACACCAGACTCACCAAAAATATCTAATTAATTACAGACAGACAAACAGTCAGTAATTTAGATCTATTTCTGGTTCTGAGTCACTGACACTGAACTTTTGTTCACCCTATTGGAGAAGAGAAGAGAAGACGGCAGCAATGAGGAAGGAACAACAATTAAATGAGAGTTGTGCAATGATGGAATTTTGGAGAGAAAAAAGTAACATAATGAGATTGCAATATCCCCTGGAGCACCTGACCATGTTACAAACAGTGTGTTGGCTGTACTGTACCTTCAGCTGGCCACTAGTCCCTGGGCTTGATGGTAACGGCGCTATATGTCACATCATCGTCAGACGCTTGGTTCTGCTGCTTGTATAAAACAATCACAGATATATTGTGATGATGTAAACATACCCTGTATTTCCTTTCTCAAAAAACAACAAAACCATAAACCATACCATTCATGATCTCGATATTTACCGTGTTTGCTGTTCTGTGCTGCTGCTGAGTCACAGTGCTGTACGTCACATCATGTGACCTCTGGAAGGAGAGAGGGAGACATAACGAGACTGCTGTTTCATATTTGGCTGCCTTTTATGTTCATGATGCAGCTTCCTTTCTTGATAGATTTCAAAGTAGTTTCATTAAACCGGTAATCATTTCATTCCTAATGTCACTGCAGTGAACATTCTGTTGGCTGTCATCAGAGAACGAAAACTTTCCTGAACTATACAGTACTTGGTTTGTACTACATAAGAGCTGTGGACTTGGCATGGTTTGTGTATTTGAGTGTACTTGTGTAATATACAAATATCTTTAAGTAAGTAAGAGTTACCTGGCCTGAAGTTCTGTTAACATGACAAACATTGCTGTATGTTGTTTCCTGTTCATCCTGTAATTAATCAAACCAAATATCAGAGTAACAACAGGGCTGAAACACACAACAACTCTCTTCTGCAGCCATTCATCTTGGCACCTCCATTTTGCTCCACCCAGTTTCAATGGAACATTATTACACTGACTAGCCTATAGAACAGTAAGAGTACACAGCTCATATTAGGCAACATTATCATCTTTTCTTTTTAAGTAGTGAACATGAACATTTTCGACATATTTCCCTTTTATGAAAAACCACAGATTTCAGCACTAACCATGAATAGGTTTGTGATCACAGGGTTTCTAATTCTGATAATGGTTACTGTATCCCATAAATGATATTATGATGTATTTTAGCTAGATATCCATCACAATGGCAGTCTATTTGTTTGAAAAGGTTACACTTGAGTCAGCAATACACACTCGCAACAATACAAGTATGAGCAAATAATCGTGGCATCTTATTCTATAGAGAATTTCTTTAACAAAGATGATATATTGGGAAATGCACGAGTGTATCTTACCTTTGTCAAGGCTGCTGCTGCGTTGGCCTTCTCTAAAAACACAATGAACACTCGTGTTATTGGCTCTCTCAATGACTGTGAAATAGTCTACATGTCTAATAAAATAGTTCAGAGTGACAAATATTTTTGACATCAATTGTATTCATAAAAGTTAGTCATAGACTTACTACGTCTTTTCAACCACCACCAGACGGATAAGGTCACCGTTACAATAAAGATCAACAAAGTCAGAGCGATGATGAGGATCTTCAGGTAACTGGATTGACTGAAACATAAATTACAACACCAGGCACACAAGGCAAATTAATTAAAATAAAGCTAACACTATTATGTCTCACCCTGTTCATCTGCTATATTTGTTGTTGTTAATGAGTTGTTAATTAATAATCTTAGTAATCATTGAATAATATTATAGTTATATAATATCCACAAAAATACATGTGGAGATTTCATAACCATTTCACGACTGTTTGATTTCAACATAAATGGCCATGCTTATGTAAAAACGCAAAGAGCAAAGCTACTGACCTCGACTGTCCTTCAGTTGTGTCTGCAAAGACAGAAGAGATGTTTATACATTAAGCAGTAGGTGGCAGCACCAATAGAGTGGTGGTTGGAAGCCAGCTCAATAACAAAGCAGCCACATTAATCACCAGAATAATATAACGTGAATAGCAATCATGAATCCTGATATATCACTTTATATTAAATCAAAAACTTGGCTGTACCTGGCATACTTTATAAGATTCAGATTCAGATTCAGATTCATTTATTAAGGACTGCACAACAAGTCGGCAGAATTTGCTTTCGGTACAGCAATTGTTAGCACATAAATATAGTGTCAGCATGAGACATTACAGTACATAGACAGACATATAACAACATAAATACAGAACATTCAACATATACATTGCTGGGGGTTTCAGGGGTGAGTGGAGTTTAGAAACCTGATGGCAGTGGGGAAAAAACTGTTTTTGAAACGTGTTGTTTTGGTGGAGAGTGATCTGAAGCGCCGTCCAGAGGGCAACAGTTGAAACAGGTGATTGGCTGGGTGAGATGGGTCAGAAACTATTTTTTGTGCTCGTGTGATTGTCCGTTTATGATAGAGAGTGTCCAGTGATGGGAGTGGGGTACCTATAATTTTTGAAGCTTTTTTTATTATTCGTTGGAGTTTGTTTCGTGAGTTACTGTCCAGGTTGCCGTACCAGATGGTTATGGATGAGGTGAGGATGCTTTCTAGTATGGCTGTATAAAACTGGAGGAGCAGATTGGATTTTACCTTGAATTTTTTGAGCTGCCGGAGGTGAAAAAGTCTTTGATTGGCCTTTTTGATTATGTGACCGGTGTTATTGTCCCATTTGAGTGTGTTGCTGATGTGGGTGCCCAGGAATTTGTATGTGTCTGTGGTGGTTATGGGTTGACCGGAGATGTGGAGGGGTGTCTTGGGGGGTGGATTCCGTCTGAAGTCTGTGATGAGTTCTTTGGTTTTGGAGGTGTTGAGTTGTAGGTTGTTGTCCTGGCACCAAGTGACCGCTTGGGCCACTTGGTTCCGGTAGTGATCTTCATTATTGTTGGTGATGAGTCCAGTTATGGTGGTGTCGTCTGCATATTTGAAAAATGAAACTGAGCTGTGGTGGGATGTAAGGAGGTTGGTGTAGATGGAGAAGAGCCAGGGGGAAAAGACACAGCCCTGGGGGGCACCAGTACTGAGGGTCAGAGGGGAGGACAGGAGGCTGCCTATCCTGACCCTCTGACGCCTCTGCCACAGGAAGCTTCTAATCAGATAGCAGAGGGAGAGGGGAATGTTCATGTCTGTCATTTTTTGGAAAAGTTTGACCGGGTCTATTGTGTTGAAAGCGGAACTGAAATCTATGAAAAGGGTGCGGATGTAGGTGTTGGGTGAGTCTAGGTGTTGTAGTGAACTGTGCAGGGCTAAGTTGACAGCATCTTCAACTGATCTGTTGGGGCGGTATGCAAATTGATGAGTGTCCACCAGGGGGGAGGTGAGTTGTTTCAGGTGGGAGAGGGTGATGCGTTCGAATGATTTTATGATAACAGAGGTGAGTGTGATGGGGCGGTAGTCGTTGAGGCAGGTGATTTTATTGGATTTGGGTACTGGGATGATGATAGAAACCTTGGCACAGTCCGGAACAGTACAGTGGTGTAGCATGGAGTTGAATAGTCTGGTGAATGGGGGGGCGAGTTGCTCTGCACAGTGGTACAGAGTAGCTGGGCTGACATTGTCTGGCCCAGCAGCTTTCCTTCTATCTATTTTTTGAAATTCTTTTAGCTATTTGATCATTAAGTCCCATGTATTTTGGAATCTGTAGGGTGCTATACAGTATGTGAAAATATGAGATATGGTTTGAATCTTACTTCCTTCGATGGTTGTGGTGGGGCTAGTTGTAGATTCATGAACAGTGACTTGCACTGGCATCTGTAGGTCTCCTTTTGCACAGAAATACCAACCACTGCTGCTGTCGATCTTCAATTCACTCATAGTCACAGTGAAGCTATTTGAGGCACTTGATTTGATTGTCACTGGTGTTCCATCGATTGATCCAGACTGCTCCTCCACACAGGACCCGCCCAGTCTACACCACTTCATTTGTCCAGTGATACTGGACATATGGTCACATGTGATAGTTATATCTCCACTATTAAATCCTGATATCTGCTGCTGGTCCACACTGAGTCCAGACATACCTTGAAGGAGAACAAACAACAATCAATAGAAAATTGTGTTATTCTACACTGGGAAAATAATGATGCTAATGTAATATCAAATATGAAAAATGTCCCTGATAGATGTTGGTGATGAGTCAAAGCAGTGTATATACATTGAATTTGTAGATAAATAATTTATTCATTCAAACCATTTAATTTACATTTGATCTTGCTATTACTGACATGTAAAGTTAATTCATCAATATTTTGTCTCTGCAGCAGAATTATAGACACCTTCTTTGTTTGTCTTTTCACCAAATTAATTTCACACAAAGGGTTTCACATGTTCTGAAATCATATTTATGGATCTTACCTCTGGAGACAGACAGGTGAAATCTTTTTCCATCATCTCCCCCTCCATCAATCTCCACATTACACCAGAAATAATCATCCTCTACCAGGTCATTAATGGTCACAGTGAAGATTCTTTTGTTGGTGTCATCAGAGATAGAAAACCTTCCTGAATGACTTTGTTGGTTGGACTTTGTTTTTACCACAGTAGAGCAGGTGTTCCAGGTATATCCCTGACACAGGTACTTCACATTCTTTATGTAGCGTGCTTCATAGAGACAAGGGATAGAGATGGATCCTCCTGCCTTCCCTGACACTTTAGCAACTGTAGTTATGCTGTGGATTCCTGCAACAAGAAGAATTGCAACAGATTTGAATGGTATATTATTTAACCTTTATTTAACCATAACCATAATTTAGCCTTTTGTAGATGTTACTATATATATATATATATATATATATATATATATATATATGTGTGTGTGTGTGTGTGTGTGTGTGTATAGACAGTTTTAATTTGACAACAATAACAACCGTCACAACCCACCTGAATATCCGGTTTACTTCCTGCTGAGCACAAGCTGATATTCGGCTCATATTAAATGTTAACGTTAGGCCGTGTCTCCGACAGACACATTAACAAGGTAGCCTATTTCGGTCTTTATGTCTTGTAGTAGTTGTTGTTGTTGTTGTTGATAGTTGCCATAACCACCCCTGTCGGAAAGACGTGCATACGCTGGGTAGGAAGCGTTGTTGTCCCGGAGGCGATATTTTTTTTCGGATGATGGCGAAGGCTATGCGAAGGCATAACCCGCCCCTCTCTGCCTCTGATTGGCCTAGCGTCAAACTTCCATCCAAACACATTCGCTTGGCTATCCTGCATTACATCTGTTACAGTCTGTGGTCAGACCGTCAGACTCAGTGGGTCAGACAGACATACAGCAGTTATGCTTGCTAGCCTGCATGAAAGACGCCAGTGTGTTTATGTTTTTAATATAGTCATATATCTATGGTTTATAACGCTGCGCCACTAATCACAGGCAGAGAGGGCCAGGGGTGGGTTATGCCTTCGCCATCATCCGAAAAAAATATCGCTTCCGGTAAGCTAGCTAGCTAGCTAATGTTAGCTGCTGGTTGGTTGACTAACTAGCGAATGTTAGCCGTTAGCTAACATTAACTAGACAAACACAGACATGCAGAGCTCCAAAAACAGAGCAATTCGTGATTTTGTTACTGTAGTTTCTGCAGAGTAACGTCCATGTACCTTTATGGATTGCACGGGGTTGGTATTTGCAAAGGGATCTGACGGATAGTGCAGTAACAGTCAGCAGCAGTTATTGTATTGTAGTTATTGTTATTGAAGAAATTGCACTGTTATGGCTTTGAAGCACCTGCTGCGGCATGGATCGAAAGCTATCTCACAAATAGGAAATATACTGTACTTTTTAATGGTAGTTATTCTGAGGTAAGTGCATTAAGTTGTGGGGTGCCTCAAGGGAGTTGCTTAGGACCACTTTTATTTTCAATTTTTACAAATGATTTACCTTTGATTTTGAATGGTGCCACCATTGCAATGTATGCAGATGATTCAACAATATATACATCATCACACACACCGGGAGAACTTGGGAGGATCCTAAATGAGGAATTAAAGCTAATAGAGCATTGGGTAACGGAAAATAGACTGGTTCTTAACACTGAAAAGACAAAATGTATGGTGGTTGGTTCAAAACATTCATTAAAAGTTATGCCATCCCTACACTTGACTATAGGGGATAAACTTATAGAACAAGTCACTGATGTAAAGTTGTTAGGGATCACTATTGACAGTAAACTATCTTGGAACAGTCAGATTGACCAATTAGTAGTAAAAATTGGAAGAGGTATGGCTGCAATAAAACGCTGTCGAAAATTCATGCCTAGCCATTTAATAAAACAATCAATGCAAGCGTTGGTGTTATCACAGCTAGATTATTGTTCGGTTATTTGGTCAAATACAACAGAAAATAATTTAAACAGGTTACAGGTAGCTCAAAACAGAGCAGCACGTATTGTTCTGCACTGTCCATATAGAACGAGTGTAAGTATAATGAATAATAATTTAGCTTGGTTAAGTGTAAAGAGTAGGATGCATTATTCTCTCGTGTGCTATGTGAAAAATATCATCATAACTAAAACCCCAAAAATACTTTATAGTAAATTGTCATTTTTTGCAGATAGTCATAATTATTCTACTCGCCAGTCGTCAGAAGGTCGGTTTTTGTTGCCTCCATGCAGAACTAGTCTATTTCAGAGAACAGTTTATTACAGAGCAATGGTGGCATGGAATTCTTTACCACATTTTTTGATTTCACAAAGTAATAAAACATGCTTTAACAAAAAACTAAAATTATATCTGTTTACACAAGAACTGTAAAAAAAAAAAAAAAAAAATATAACATGACCTTTGTTTTTGAGCTTTTCATTCATTGTTATAAAGGAATTTATTTTCTCACTTATTTCAATTAATTACATATTCAATTATTATATAGAGCAATTGTATGTATTACATAAGTTTTGAGCTAGTGTTTGTGGTTATGTGTTTTGTTGGTTTTTGCCTTGTGTGTCTAAGTGGTTGTAGTAGCATGTATGAGTAAGAATGATACAGATATGTATATTTGTAAATAATGTTTGTATGTGAATATAATGTACTTTCATAATTGAAGTATTGTAAAATATTAATGTGGACCCCAGGAAGAGTAGCTACTGTTTTTTTACAGTAGCTAATGGGGATCTAAATAAACAAACAAAGCAGCACGAGATAGTCGGGGGGAGGAAGTCCATATATGGTCCATCCGGTCATGGGGCACAGGACATTACGTCATCACAGGATAACGCGATTGGCTGGCTCAGATCTGTTCAAATCTGAGCCAGCCAATCACGTTGTCCTGCGCCGTTAGGGACCGTGTATAAAAGGCGACCGGGGTGGGTGGGGGGAACCAGAGGAGGAGAGGAGAGAAGGGGAGAGGGGAGGAGAGGAGGGGAGAGGAGAAGAGGAGAGGAGAGGAGGGGAGAGAGGAGGAGGGGAGAGGGGGAGAGAGGAGGAGAGAGGAGAGGGTGAGAGGGGAGGAGAGGAGAAGAGGAGAAGGGGAGAGGGGAGGAGAGGAGGGTGGGGGGAACCAGAGGAGAGGGGGAGAGGAGGAGAGGAGGGGAGAGGAGAGGAGGAGGGGAGAGGGGGAGAGGAGAAGAGGAGGGGAGAGGGGGAGAGGAGAGGAGAGGAGGGGAGAGGAGAAGAGGAGAGGGGGAGAGGAGGGGAGAAGAGGAGAGGAGGGGGGAGAGGGGAGAGGAGAGGAGAGGAGGAGGGGGAGAGGAGAAGAGGAGAGGAGGGGGGAGGGGGAGAGGAGAGGGGAGAGGAGAGCGCCGCCAGCGGCACCACCCCGCTGGGCACAGACACCCAGGCCAGCCACCCCAACCTCCAGGCTGCCACCACCCAGGCTAAGTGCCCCTCTGCTGCAAACTCATGTTTCCCTCGTCACCAGTCATGCTGGACATCAGTACAAGTGTGAGATCCCTCTCATTCCCGCAAATATGTAACGTAGCCTATGTAAATACAGTGTTGTGTAGTGGACAGGTCCGCCCATAAGGGGGGGTAAAGGGGTAAGCTTCGAGGGGCGTCGCCACTATTACACCAACATTTAAGGATGCCAACCGCCATAAAACACAGAAGAAGAAGCTGAGAAAAAGGAAGTGCTGTGGGGTTGCAGCTGGTGAAAACCATCTATATACGATTACAATTCTATCAATGTCATTCTTCAAACTGACATTGATAGAATTATAATCGTGTATTTCATTACTCATACTGTAAGTTCACTGCAATGGTCATCATCCTTGTCATTACATCACATCACCAGCCCAAGCATAGTGCAACACCCATAATGTTAAATCATTGTAAAATGGTTCTTCTGACTGACCTGCTGTGAGTCCAGCGAGGGTTAGAAGAAGGCTGAGAAGATGAGTAGCCATGTCAGTGAGTGAGTCAAGACAAATAACACATGTGGGCCTCAAGTATCTCACAGGGACAAAGGGACTGAGAGACTGATTTGTACTATTTCCTGTTGTCTCTATAAATGCAGAAACTGCTGTTACAATCTCTCTTCCTCCTTAGTCACACTTTGATGCGGTTGCGTTGTGTAACTGACTGTTTGATGCAGCCATCTATCCAATCCACAGCTAGAGAGTATCAGAAGGCAGAACTGACCATTGTTTATAGTATTTCCTTATACAGCGCTGGAGATAAAGCTGTCAGAACTGTACAGCTTCTCCATGGTGCGTGAACCAAAACGTATACATTAACCCTTCAGGGCTGCTTTCTTGGTTTGACCATAATTTTGTCTTCTTTATAGAAAGCCTTTTCTAGTGTCTGGAGTAGTTTTGACTTGTATCCTTCACAAGCTTCACAGCACAGCACACACAACCACTCCTCCACGCTCTCCTTCCTCCCCATCCTTTTTTGCCAAAAACTGCATGGGATTAGCACACAGTGGGCATTTCTGTAAAGGTAAGACGCATGCGTACCCATAGAACCCATTCTCATTCAGATACTGTATCTTGACGTAAGAGATCAAGGGGCCCCTTTGAAAAGGGCCATGCCAGTTTTCCCCCCTCACCAAAATGCTGCCTAACTGACAAGCTAGCATGACAGGGTTGGTACCAATGGATGCTTTGGGTCTTCTAGTTTCGGAGGATATCAGTATCTTCACTCTAGCTTTAGAAATGAGCCTGCTACAGCCTCTGAAACACATAAGACGTTTCTTGCAAAAAGGGCTCTCATCATTCAGAGGCCAAAAGGGCAGGTGCTTGGGCACCACCTGGGATCTATCTGTGCACGTCCCTGTGACACACTGTAGAATCCACTGGCCACTCTTGTCTCAGCTCCTGAGGTTTTAGCATCAGAGCTTTGGGTGGGCTCAGCCCACCCAAAGGTCATGGTCATGCCCCCGGACCCGGGGGGTCCCCCGGAAGAAAATTTTGTACAGTTTCAAGTAAAAATGGATCTAACTGGCGCACTTTGAGATCAAAATGAAGAGACTAGATCTTTGAAGAACTACACACATCAATATCTTCTTTACCGTTCTGTGGTTTTACAGCGATGAAAAAATAATTGTTTCCCTATATATACTCTATATATATTCTGCATACAGGTTACTATATGGTAGAATTATGCTTGCATAAATAATACCAAAATCACTTCAGGGGAGTTTCAAGTAAAGTAACATTTTGCTTTGTAGGCAAAACAAAAGTCAAATTAAATCAAAAGGGAACTTCCTAATTTATTGGCTGGAATAATATTCTGACAAGTTAATAATATACTGTAAGCACTAAAGCAGGAGTTCGCAGTCAACTAGTTGAAATTAATATGTGGCAGTATTTATGGGGGTCAAAATCTATCTAGGGTGTACCACCACAAATAGATCAGTGTATGGGAAACACTGACTATTAAATTGTGTGACTAGAAAGACACCAATAAATCTGAGAAAATGTACTTTAATTTTGAACAACAGCACTACAACGGTGGCATTACAAATGGTAATGCACGTGCGAGGACTGAACTCGGAAAGACAGCTTTTTCTTTCTTTGCCCCTAATAAATGGAACAGCCTCCAGGATATTTTAAAACTGGAAGTCTTCATTCCCCTAGAGTCCTTCAAAGCGCACATCGAGAGTACCAAGCGCGAGGAGTGCGCATGTTTTATTTAATGTACTTAAGTACAGTACAGTATTTAATTTTGTCTTGTCTGTCTGCAATTTTGTTTTCCTGTATGTGTATTGTTGTACCAGGGCGCCCTTGTAAATGAGAGCCCGCTCTCAAGAGCCCTCCCTGTATAAATAAAGGTAAATAAAAAAATAAAATAAAGTATTATGAAATTATTGTGGGAAAAAACAAGAATGCAACTTTTTTTCATGAACTTTAAGCAGAAAATTTAATATAGTTTTAAAGCAAAAATAAATAATAAATAAAGATCATTTATCAGCCAGGAAACACGCACACAGCGCATTGAGTGTAGTCAGACACTGCTACTAATGACCATCATGGATTTGGAGAGGGGAAAAAAAAAAAAAAAAGGCCTAGAACCGCCCCTGGTCCGTCATACTCTCTCTTGGTGTTGTGATCTTTGAGGATTCTCCATGCTGCATCTATTTCTGCTGCTCACCTGTATCTGCAATGCACTGCTGCTGCCACATGATTGGCTGAATGGATAATTGCATGAATAAGCAACAACAAGTGTGATTTTGGGAAAAGTTATCAATTGAAAGCTCTACTCTCAAATAGATATTTTCAGTGCCAAAAGGGACATAACTGAAATCATGAACCATATGTTTTAATTAAAACTGTAAACCGTGACCGTAAAGCTGTAACAGTAAAAGCAGGACTTTGTGTGCTGCCAAAAGGGAGTAAATGCACTTGTGCCATTTTGACACCTGGCAAAACCCCACTTTGACACTGAACAAGCATTTGTGGGTAGAGGATTCTAACAGCACTTAGGTTAGCTCAAAATGCATGCTGACATTTATTTTCAGAACACTTTTTTTTTAAACAAATTATGCTTTTAAAAAGTGATGAGGACAAAATCGTCCATTACAAAAGTGGTGGGGACATGTCCCCAGCGTCCCCAATGTAAATTACATGCTTTGGCTATCTTAAATCATTGGCAGGCAATCAACACTTTGGGTTTAAGAACAGATTGGAGAGCAATCGCTTCAAGCTGGCGTTAAAATTAATATTGCAGTTGAATTCAGGGGGGTATAGGGCTATATTTTCATTTTTAGAGGAAACTGGACTAGAAGAATATAGTCAGGATAGTGTTTTAGAAGTCCATTCTGATCCACACTCCATTTCAGAAGGTGGCGGTAATGCACCATAAGTTATTTGCCAACCGCCATAAAACACTAGTAGAAGAAGAAGAAGAAGAACTCCATACCAGTTGGTGGCGGTAATGCACTAATGTGTTGTTTGCCAACCGCCAATAAATCTGAAAGAAGAAGAAGGAGCACGACATTTCAAACGTAGAGCAGTCTGGTGATGACTGCGGTGGGCTAGGAACGAAACGGTGGAAGAAGAGTGAGCATGCTTCGGTCGGGAGGTAGGGTGTATTGCGGCTGTAGGCAGTCCAAAAAAGCCGCGAGGGGCTAAACATGAGAGGAAAACACTGTGACGTGCATGGTAAAATAATTCAGTTCCACTCCAATAGCTGCGTTTTAACATGAATCGTTTACTTCAAAACACACAGAAAAAATACATATGGTACAGGTAGCAAGTCTGATTTTGTGTGTATAAATGCGGTCAAAGAAAAGTATCCACTCCCAAGCTCACCCCCTCTCTCTCTGACAATGCACAAACAGGTGAACAGGTGAAGACAATCATTATCACCACCACTCACACCCAGCCCATGGTGACCACGCCCACCACCATGACAGTGAATAATAATGAGTGTAGAAAACATAGGAGTCTTACAGCTCCTACATTCCGGCCCCTTAATTATCCAATAATTACACAATAATTACACATTATGTAGGAGACGACAAGAAAAGCTCAAAAAATGCAATAGTTTTTTTTTCCGTTATTTTTTTTGTATAAATGTCCCTTTTGAAAATGTCCTTTTTTGAAAATGTTCTTTCTTCCTTAGACAAAAAACAAAAATGGGAAAGTTCCGCAGCCTAGTAAGGAGTGATCTTTATTACAATCACTTAGTCAGCTAAGTCAGAAAAAATGTGGTCAATGTCCATGTGTCAATGTCAAAGTCAATGTCTATGAAGTTCAAAGGTGTCCTTCAGACAGATGTCCTCACGACTCTTCTGCTTCCTGTAGAAGGCAAACCTTGGTGATCGGCCTGTCCAGACAGCTGGTTTTGGTCTTAATCCGCACCATACGGACAAGTCCTCTTCTGTCTGGGATGGTTTGCACAATCCTTCCTGTAAGCCAAGAGTTGCGAGGTGCTAAGTCATCAACAATGAGCACAACATCTCCGGGAACAAAGTTGCGCTTGACACTTGACCACTTCTGACGTTCCTGCAGCAGAGGCAAATATTCCCTGATCCATCGTTTCCAAAACAAGTCCGACATGTACTGAACTTGTCTCCATCTGCGACGAGCGTATATGTCCTCCTTATGAAACTGTCCCGGTGGCAAAGATGGCTTGGTTTTAAGCAACAAAAGATGGTTAGGAGTTAGTGCTTCCAAGTCATTGGGATCAGTGGATGCTCTAGTAATGGGACGGCTGTTGATGATAGCTTCCACTTCGCATAGAACTGTGTGAAGACCCTCTTCGTCAAGGTTCTGAACCTTCAGGGTGGAATTCAAGACCTTCCTCACAGATCTAATCATCCGTTCCCATACTCCGCCATGATGTGATCCAGTAGGGGGATTGAAAATCCACTTTATTCCTTTTTGAAGGAGGGCATTGTTGATCTGAGCCAGATTCCAACCTTCCAAAGCCTCCCTCAGTACACGCTCCGCTCCGACAAAGTTGGTTCCATTATCGGAGCGTAATTCCTGTACTTGTCCACGTCGTGCTATAAAGCGTCGAAGAGCATTAATGAAAGCATCTGTATCCAATGAGGATGCTACTTCAATGTGGATGGCTCTTACTGTTAAGCATGTGAAGAGAACTCCATACTTCTTCAACATACTCCTTCCTCGTTTAACCTCAAAGGGTCCAAAGTAATCCACTCCAACATGGGTGAATGGAGGTTCATCTGGAGAAACTCTGTCCCGAGGTAAATCTGCCATCTGCTGGTGACCTGGAGTTGCATGCAGTCGCCGACAGACAATACACTTGGACAAAACTCTCCTTATGGCCACACTTGCTCCTGGAATCCAGTATCTTTGCCGCAGCCTAGATAACATGTGGTTACGACCACCATGTCCCACTTCTTGATGTATGTGCTGAAGAATGATGTCAGAAAGGTGAAGGTCTTTCGCCAATATGGCAGGATGTTTTGATTCTTCACACACACGCACGCACACATTCTTCTTCCCTTATAGATTCCATGCTTGCCGTGTGGCTGATGTCTTCTCCTTTCTTATAGGTTCCTTGCCTGCCATGTGGCTGATGTCTTCTCCTTCCTTATAGGTTCCTTGCCTGCCGTGTGGCTGATGTCTTCTCCTCCCATATAGGTTCTTTGCCTGCCATGTGGCTGATGTCTTCTCCTTCCTAATAGGTTCCTTGCCTGCCGTCTGGCTGATGTCTTCTCCTTCCCTTATTGGTTAGGGTTATATATTACACACGCACGCAAACACACACACACACACACACACACACACACACACACACACACACACACACACACACACACACACACACACACACACACACACACACACACACACACACACACACACACACACACACACACCCCTCACCTCTCTGACCATGAAGGCTTTCGAGAGGATTGTTAGAAATGAGATTCTCATAAAGACCAAGGACAAACTTGACCCCTTACAGTTTGCTTATAGAGCAGAGAGGGGGGTGGAGGATGCCACCACCTCCCTCCTCAATACCATTGTAAAACATTTAGAAGAGAGCAAAAAGATACAAGATACAAGATACAAGATACTTTTATTGCCACACAACCAGGTTGGTGGTATTTAGTTTCAGTACAGTTTACTGTGAAGCTCTGCGAGAGACAGGACATACAAGAATACATTTAACATTTAACCCCTCTTCCCAACAATAAATACATAAGTACAGCACACAAACAAGTCAAACAGTCCAACAGGTGTTTAGAGGGTGTGAGGCCTAAGGGGGGAGAGGAAGTGGGGGACCGATAGAGTTCAGGGTTCGTATGGCTGTTGGGAAAAAGCTGTCCTTGAAGCGGGTGGTTTTGGAGTGGATGGACCTGTAGCGTCTGCCTGAAGGTAGAGGCTGAAACAGATGGTGTGCTGGGTGGGAGGGGTCCTTGGCAATTTTGCCTGCACGGGTGACGGTACGGGAGGTGAAGATGGAGTCCAGGGAGGGGAGGTCACAACCAATGATTTTGGAGGCCTTTTTGATGATGCGTTGAAGTTTGTTTATGAGGGATTTGTCGGCTGTGCCGAACCAGACTGTGATGGATGAGGTGAGGATGCTCTGGATTATTGCAGTATAGAAGCGGACCAGCAGGTGGCGTTTGACCCTGTACTTCCTCAGTTGTCTGAGGAAGTACAGTCGCTGTTGAGCCTTTTTCGTGATGGAGGTGATGTTGGTGTCCCATTTTAGGTTATTGTTTATGTGTGTGCCGAGAAATTTGAATGAGTCAGTTGGGGTTATGGGTTGGTCAGAGATTATTAGTGGGAGTTTGAGTGTCTTTTTTGCAGTCCTGAAGTCAATTGTTATTTCTGTGGTTTTGGAGGTGTTGAGCAGGAGGTTGTTGTTTGAGCACCACTCCACTGCCCTGTCCACCTCACGCCGGTAAGAAGATTCATCGTTGTCAGAGACAAACCATGTTAAGTTGCTTTTTATTGATTTTTCCTCTGCCTTTAACTGCATACAGCCCCACGTCCTCGCACATAGACTTATGAGCGACTTTGATCTGGATTTTAACATTGTAAGCTGGCTGATAAGCTTTTTAACAGACCACTCTCAGAGGGTGCGAGTAAATGGCTTTCTTTCTAGTGTTCTTATGTCTTCTACTGGTTCACCACAAGGGTGCGTTCTTTCTGCCCTGTTGTTCATTTTGTACACCAATGGTTGTGTGAGCCATCATGGGTTAAGACAGATCTTCAAATTTGCAGATGACTCTGTGATAGTGAGTCTTCTCAAAAATGATGAGACTGGTCATGGCACAATTGTGGATGATTTTTTACAGTGGTGTGAAAAGTCCTTTCTTAAACTTAATGTGTCAAAAACAAAAGAAATGTCAATCGACTTTCGCAGACAGGCTCCCGTCCCCCCATCACCTACCCTTATAAATGGGAAACAGGTAGAAGTGGTCAGCCAGTACAAATATCTGGGGACAATTCTGGATGACAAACTGAGTTTTGAGCCTAATGTGAAGGCAATTCTAAAGAAAAGCCATCAGCGCTTGTTCTTTTTAAGGAAGCTAAGAAGTTTTAACGTGGACAAGTCACTTTTGAAAATGTTCTACTCTTCTTGTATTGAGTCAGTCCTCACCTTTGCATTTATTTCTTGGTTTGGGAACATAAACTTGACAAACAAGAACATGCTAAAGAAAATTGTCAGGATGAGCTCCAAAATCACCGGCTGTAACTTGAATGACCTCTGTCTTCTATATAAGAAGAGGGTTCTTAAGAAGGCTCAGGGTGTCCTGCGTGACCCACAGCACCCTCTTTACCCTGAGTTTTCCCTCCTTCCTTCTGGGCGCAGGTATAGGATGCCCCGCTGTTGCAGGAACAGATACAGCCATTCTTTTGTTCCTGAGGCTATTCGCTGTCTGAACTGTTGAATTGAATAGTAGCCTACTTCATGCCCCCTTTTTGTCTTAATTTACATGGTTTCGTGTCCTTTTAAATGTACTATGTTTTAAGACATCCCTATTTTTTACTGTTTCATGTCTGTATGTTTTTAAATTACTTTTTTTATGCTGCACATGAATTGCCCCAAGGGGGATAAATAAAGATTCTCTACTCTCTACTCTACTCTCACACACACACCCAGTGATGAGAGTGAGAGAGTGCATCACTGCCCTCCTCTGGCCACGTGAAGAACTGCAACAATCAATAAAGAGTTCTAATCCTCTCATTCACTATAAGTCTATCTCTCACAGACACATACACACCTACACACACACAAACCTACACACGCACACACACACGCACGCACACGCACACACACACACACACACACACACACACACGCACACACACACACACACGCACGCACACATTCTTCTTCCCTTATAGATTCCATGCCTGCCGTGTGGCTGATGTCTTCTCCTTCCTTATAGGTTCCTTGCCTGCTGTCTGGCTGATGTCTAATCCTCTCATTCACTATAAGTTTATCTCTCACAGACACATACACACCTACACACACACAAACCTACCCACGCACACACACGCACACGCGCACACACACACACGCGCGCACACACACACACACACACACACACACACACACACACGCGCAGTCGCGCACACACACACCCACTGATGAGAGTGAGAGAGTGTGTCACTGCCCTCCTCGGGCAACGCGAAGAACTGCAACAATCCATAAACAGCTCTAATCCTCTCATTCACTCCCAGTATCTCTCTCTCTCTCATTGTCACACACACACACACACACACACACACACACACACACACACACGCACACACACACGCACGCACACACACACACACACACACACACACACACACACACATGTGCGCACGCACACACACTGATGAGAGTGAGAGAGTGTGTCACTGCCCTCCTCTGGTCGTGCAAAGAACTGCAACAATCCTACTCTCCCCTTTGTTCCAGTCAGTCCCCATTACAGCCAGTCTCTTTTTGAGGCCAATGCGGAAGTTGCCATACTCTCAAATGGCCAGTGGGGGGCGCAGCTTGTGTAACATCATCCCTGAACGTCCATTCAACTCTATGTGAAACGAGCCAACTTCTCTCTCGGTCTCTGTCTTAAATAAACACTTTACAAATGAGTTTATGGTCTGAAAAAACAATTTCAAGTATTTTTCATGCTCTCAAGGCCCCAGTTTTTTTAATTATAGCCCCATTCCGAGGAAAATAGGCGATATACTTTGGATATTGGGAAACAGTAATACTTCCGCCCGTTAGAGGCAGCAATGTGCCGCAAAGGCATCTAGTCTGCGGAAAGTACACGAATAAGAAAACCTAGCAAAACAAGGCTAGTATGGCTAGCAGATAGCAAGTCATACTTTAGCAAATTATCAGAAAATAGCGCTACTTTATGATATTTTAATAATGTTAGTAGACACACGTAACTGTATAGATGGCATACATGTAACGTGACGCTCATAACATGGCGGACCATTTAACGTTATCTAACGGTATGTAAAGTAGCCTAACGTTAAATGGTCTGTCCATGTTATACAGTAAGCGTCATAAGGTTATATGTCAACGTGACATAACATCACAAGTTTTTGCAGACATGAATGCTGTTGGTCGTTTGTTCAATTTGCTTTTCTGTATGATATTGGACATTTAAAAATGATACATACTTGTCTTGAGGCATCCGCCAAGCTCAGCAATTTGTTATCCTTATTTTAAAACATACTTTATCAGATCGATAGAACTCAACATAGCCTAAGGTCTTGCACTAATATGTCTACTGGTAAATTAGGCATATATAGATAATCTACCAAGCAACACTTGATACAAATATAGGTAACCATTTCACAGCAGTACAGCCTACCATGGTGGAAAATTAACCATTCTTTAAGTTTGAATGATATCAAAATATATGTTGCATGGTGTAGCCTTTGTCGAATTGTTACAGCTAACCATATTTCAATAAATATAAATCATTCGTTGATTTGCTCTGACCAGACAACTATAATGGGCTTGTTCTATGAGATTTGCGGTACATTCGGGTACATGATTTAATTAGCACATAGCCTACACAGGTTCTTTGTTGGCAATGTTTATTGACAAAAACACACTGGCAGATACATACCAAATGGTTCAAAGTAAATATATCAAAAGTCTCAAATCTGTCAGCATTTAGCTTATGTTATTGCAATATCTTAGGTTGAACAACTGATGATCAGCAATATTCTCACAGGAATATGCACATGGGAATCAAAACGTAGCATTCATTTTCACAAATAATTTGACCAAGGGACAATGTGCCTCTGTTCTGTTGTGCTGTTCCTGCTCCACCATGGTACTCCGACGGCCATCCCTTGAAGAAACAAACGACACCGTGTTATATTAATTATATAACATAACGCCACCAAATTTCAGTTAAAGTAGGCTATAACGGTGCCCACACGTTAGCACACGATGCTAATCGAGCTAGCGTTAGCTTACAAACATGAGCATCACTCAAACAGTCCAACGAGTCCAACATAGCAGAGCACCAAGTGCGCGACCAAATCCACCTCAGTTATAAATTTTAGAGTTTGCCCAGAGATAAGTATAATAGCAGTTTACCTTGTGGAGGCTTAGCAGCAGCTAGCAGGCTGGAGACTCACACCAGGCACAATGCACCAGGATCACACCACACCATGGTCTCTTGGCCAGGCCCCGGACAAGACGGTGGTCGGCTGGCTGGACTCCTACTCGCCCATACCTTCGGACTAAAAGTTATTATATTTGTTGTCCTGGACCATTTCACCACTGCAACCAGCCAGCCAGCGAGCAAGCTAGCAAACAGAAGCGAACAACAAGATGGCAGTCGTTCAAGCCTGTGAGACAAATTCGGAAACTCCCCCGGCAGCCGCTAGGGGCAGCCGCCCCCTCCTCCTTCTTCTTCTTCTACTAGTGTTTAACAGCCCTCTCTCCCCGTACCAAAGAGCATGGAAGGAAAGAGACGAAACTCCGGCCATTTTTGGAAACAGAATGCGCCTCGCAGTGGTCAGCTGCGGTAGCGCGGGCCCCTATAATCAGCCTCTCTAAACAGTAACTCAACGGGAGAACACTCTAAATTTCGTGGATTCACATCTTTTCTGGGCGTACTGCAAATCTTGATTGAAGTGGTGTAGTGCAGGGATGTAAAACAACAACCATATTGTGGAAACTAAGCAAAATTTTTCGTTTTTTTCTTTTAGTTTTTTCAAGATAAATAGTAAATGCAAAGGACCCGAGGTTAAAACCACGGCAACACACTTCTGACGGAGTGGACGACAGCCGCATTAGCTATTTATCTTGAAAAAACTAAACAAAGAAAACGAAACATTTTGCTTAGTTTCCACAATATGGTTGTTGTTTTACATCCCTGCACTACACCACTTCAGTCAAGATTTGCAGTACGCCCAGAAAAGATGTGAATCCACGAAATTTAGAGTGTTCTCCCGTTGAGTTACTGTTTAGAGAGGCTGATTATAGGGGCCCGCGCTACCGCAGCTGACCACTGCGAGCCTGTGCGAGGTTCTTTTGGCGCTGTCACGCTTCCAAAAATAAAAAATGGCGGAGGCTGCTGGGCGCTGATGTTGCAATGGGGCAATATGGAGCTTTCAGTTCTTTCCATAAAAGTTCTTTGCCCGTACTTCCGTGTAAAGTTAATCCATTCAACCAATCAACGATGAGCAGGAAGCGGGAGATTCAAGCCTCATTTTGTTCCATCAAAACCCAATGGGTGACGTCACGCTGACATTATCCAGTTCTATTATACAATCTATTGGCTCAATCCCACCACACTTAACAGCCCTGCACAGCTCGTCCCCACTCGGCTCCACTCGTCTCTACTCGATGGATGTTTTGCTTCGACCGGCGCTCGATCGGCCCCCACCCACCCCCGCCCACAGCTGGTCGTCTAAAAATAGCGACCGCATATCTGTCAACATAACGTTACAATTAAATCCATCCACAGAACTTTTAAACTGTTTATGAAATACTGGTGCCTCTAAATGACCTACAGTGTACATGGGCAAATGTGACAATCGGCCAAGAGAATGATATCACAGGCATGCTGCGCTGTGCGGGGACGGGAGAGGCGCAACAGAGTGAAGCCTCTACCCCGCAGCCTCTCACCAGGCAAGACCGGGGCTTCCAAACACCCGCTGCGGCCTAGCGGAGCGCTGCAGCCTCCACTCAGCTACAGAGCTCCCTGAGCGAGCAGCGGACTTTTTTCTCAGACAATTGAACACCCGCCACGATTTTATTTCACCGGAGGTGAAGGCAGCGACACAAAATACTGATGGAAATATACATAACAGAAGATAAGGTAAGACCACTAAACTGGTATGCAGCCGCCAGCATTGCATTGACAGTCAGTAGACAGAGTAAACACGATTCTCTCTGACCAATCAGTAGCCATCAGAGTTTTACGTCACCATTTGGGACCTACTCGCCAGCCCGAAGTACCCCGACGAGGCAGGGACCAAAAGTAGCACGACTCGGCCACAAAACAAACCGAGCTGGGCCGGTTTTTGATGGTGGGATGAGACCAAAAGTCGAGTCGAGCGGAGCGGGACCGCGCTACTAGCTGCTGTGGAATTGGGCCATTAGGTTCCAGTCTTGTTCCACCCCACCTTTGGGAGAAATGTGTGTGACTCCCGCGCCATTGGCTTGTGCCACCGGCAAGGACCCGCCTTAGGCTATCTCCCATTGGCTGTGGAATGTTCCTCGCCGAAATCTCCGCCCACAAACAGATGCAGCACATCCAGCCATTGTGGATTTCCCTCCAACCGAGAGCTACACTATTTGCTCAGATTTACGATAATCTACTCCGCATATACAGGTAAGAGCTGTCTTGCTGTCTTTTAAATATATTTATGTATAAAATCGCGTCATGGGCGATGTATGAATTGTGTTGTGTTGTGAACGAAGGAACGATAGCTCAACCTCATAGCCAAAGTCAATTAAAAAACATGGCGTTTTTTACACAGCATGCAGCAGCGTGTTTAACTTTCTTTTTGCGAGTGCGTGTGTGTAGGCTTGAGACTAGCCGCAAAACGCGACTATTTCACTCGAGTACCTCTCCCATCATAGTGGCGCTCGCCCGACCCCTTTATCGAGGGAAAGTTGCACATTTAGCGATCTACAAGCTTCAAACATGCACCAATCACTAATATAAACTACGCACCTTGTTGCCACGGATGTTGTCGAGCAGGCCGCGCTGAGGCCGCGCTTTGTTAACTCGTATTTTAAGAAAGTTTGGGTTATTTGTGTGTCCGGAAACATTATTTTCCCTTCTCCAACGACTCTTCTTCTTTTTTGCTGCTCACCGGTTCAACTGCTCAACTGCGCCACCGCATCATGGGGTATTACATCATGTGTCAAGTATGGGGTTTGCCCTGTGTCGTTCTGTCATGTCATGTCCCATGATGCGGTGGCGCAGTTGAGCAGTTGAACCGGTGAGCAGCAAAAAAGAAGAAGAGTCGTTGGAGAAGGGAAAATAATGTTTCCGGACACACAAATAACCCAAACTTTCTTAAAATACGAGTTAACAAAGCGCGGCCTCAGCGCGGCCTGCTCGACAACATCCGTGGCAACAAGGTGCGTAGTTTATATTAGTGATTGGTGCATGTTTGAAGCTTGTAGATCGCTAAATGTGCAACTTTCCCTCGATAAAGGGGTCGGGCGAGCGCGACTATGATGGGAGAGGTACTCGAGTGAAATAGTCGCGTTTTGCGGCTAGCTTGAGACATGCTACACATGTTTACAGTTACACACAAGCATTGCAAATGTACGCTCGTTAATTCACGTTGGCGATCTTTTTTTTATTGTTATAACACGGCTACACTACGCTTCGACGCCAGGCTTTATACTACATAGGCTCTTGTGTGTGTGTCGCGTTAGGCTATTGTTTTGCGTCTCTCGTTAAGCATAGTATTTACAAGTGTCACAGAAACATTTCAAAGCCACTTACCAAAGCAGAACGGGTCACTGGTATTGAAAGTTCGATGCTGCTCATAAGTGTCTCTTTTTAGCCGACTGGCTGCGCGCACAAAATAACGTTGGAGGGGGGAGGGGCTGGGGTGGTGTTGTGCTTTGAGTCAGAGGGATGGAACTATTCTAAACTATATGTTGTGTATGTATGTATTGTAATCTGATGCCAATTACGGATAATATCTAGATGGTGGTGGTATCTACCCTGCCTGTGAAGAGGAGTCAAAGCAAAGCATAGATGTATTCCATCTCTACTTATCTGACTGCAAAGAGGATGACAGAGTGTTTACAGTCAGTTATTGCATTGCAAATGGACTGTGTAACTAGCACAGACGTGACTTCTAGCTGTGTTATTTCTGTTGTGTGTATACGCTGGCTAGGCTATATAGCTCTGTGTGTGTGTGTAGGCATTAGGCAATAGCGTTTGAGATTGTATCTTGCAAAGTAACTAACATGTATCCACATGTTAGTTACTTTGCAAGATACATGTATATTTCTAGCTAGAGATAGAATGTGTTTCCTAGGTCATAAAATGTGGATGAATGCATATTGCAGATTGTAACAATGTATTATTTTTATTATTATTCTAAATTGTGAATTGATATCATATTTTGTTTTGTTTTATCTGTAGACATCATGCTGTCACCATTCTAACTAGCTCAAAATCTGTCTCTTTGTAGGATGGATTCCACTCCGTTGTTCCGGCGTGACCCATCTGGCAAGCTCATCCTCAAAGCTTCACGTGAAGCGTACCAAGTGGCACGGGCCACCCAGAAGCTTGCGGCGTGGATCGTGAAGACGTCTGAAGAGGTGAGCGAGCAGGGGAAGGGTCGGGTCGTTGCAGGCGGAGGAGACCCCGCGTGCCGCCAGCTGGTCCTCAGTGAGAGCGAGGTCCAGTTTGGCAAGTACCGGGGTCAAACCTTCAAGTGGCTGCTCTGCCACGATGTGGGCTGGACCTGCCACTTGCTGGCCTCACACCTGAAGGAGAGAGAGGCCGGGGTGACCAGCATGTCTCCCCCCATGGCCAACAAGGACGCCCTCAACACCTACACGCAGCTCTTTCCAGAGTTTGTCACGGCGCTCCGCACGCATATGTAACAGCCACTATTCTGCGTTGTGTATTTGGATGTTATGATGTTGGCTGAATGACAGGCACACACCGTTGCTGGGATCACTGGGTTTACTTCACATGTAAGACAAAAACACGGTGTCACACACCACTTCACGTCTCTCTCTCCACATATCTCCGGCAACAAGGTAGTGCAACTGCCATTTTTCATTATACAATTCTAATGTACAATATACAATATAAAATGGCATATAAAGATAGACAAAATAAAGTGCATTAAAAAATATACAAGATTCAAAATACATTCACAATCCCCCCACATAAACCCAATTCTCTCTTTTCTAGTGCAAAATATTATTTTAAAGTAAACACATTGAGCAAACATACCTTCACATGTAAGACAAAAACACGGTGTCACACACCACTTCACGTCTCTCTCTCCACATATCTCTACAAAAAGGAATCACAGAAACACACATAAACCTACTATACACATTACACCTTATGACCCATATAACATAACGTGACTCTGAACGGCACACGCCGCGTACTGACTGCGCCCAGACCCAACGTCAGCAAAGGCACAGAGCCACTGGCTAGCGGGAAGCTAACTAGCTTAGCTAAATAAAACATAACAGCCTGAAAACGAAATAAAAACTCTCCACTCTAAGGAGGCAGGATCAATGAGTTCACTAGCATTTTACAGTGCTCTGTACAGCAGGATAGTGTCGTTTTAAGTTAAAGAAAATATAAATATCTAAATCAAACGAGAGAGCAAATGGAGAACGTGACCTACCCGGCAACAAGGTAGTGCAACTGCAATTTGCGTCCGGGCGTGTAACACCAAAATACCACCCCAGGGGAACAAAAAACTAACGTAGTTAAACCAGTAGGGTGGGACCTATTAGAAAGAATAGATTTAGGGGAAGTTCACTAATACAACAGACATCGGGACAAATAAACAAACAAAATAAAATAAATAAAATAAGCTCGGCTACACATAGGTACGTAACTGTCATAGACTAGCTGGTCAAGCAGTAACTCAAATGTGAAACAGAATGTATCATAGAGTGTAAAAACAGCAGACCGACACTATCTGATAAGGAACACCATATTTGTTTGAAATTATATGGAGGAAATGTTCTTGTTTTTGACACAATTTTAACCAGGCTCTTGAAGGAGATCCACCTGTACCGAGTACAATAACAATAAAGATCATTCTATTAGGGTGACTGATGGCTCCTTGGGGGTGAGGCACCTGGACCAGACGCTGGTGGGGTTTGGGGCCCACGCAGCCGAGACCTACGCTGGCCTCTATGGCTCGTCCAACAAACAGATAATAAGGTAAGTATTGTAAGTGCAACAATCCCCCACTACACCAGCCTATCCTACACCCAATCTAATACAACTGTTTTGATTTGTTGTCATCCTGTTTATAGCTATGTGGCTTGGGTGAAGAGGGAGCAGCTCAAGTCTGAGGGGTCACAGATGGGCGCGCTCCAGTACTATCTGTTGGGCCGGGAACAGGAGACCAGGGCTGCTGCTGCTGCCAGGGCTGTCGTGAGAGCCAAGCACCCTCCTGTCTGCAGTAAGCACCCTGTTCATCACATTACATTACTTTACATTACAGTGTGTTACTGTTCGCAGTTCTTTACACACACCAACAACAGCTTGTTGAAAAGACCCTCTTGTTAATTCTGCTGCTACTGTGTTTGTGTAAGCAGGCGCTGCATCCGCCGGCTCTCAGGAGATATCGGACAGCGATCTCCTTGACAGTGCCAGTGAGGTTGACACCTGTGAGTACACACACACGTGCACACACAATCTGAATAAACCAGAATAAGACGTCTGTAAATTAAGAGTAAATTGACTTGTTTTCCCTGTTTTTATGTTGTTAAAAAAGGTATATAGCGGGTATATAGCAGATATACAAGGTAAGTGTGGGTAGGTAGGCCATCCTCTTGGCAGTAGTTGTAGTGGCTCAAGTGTCTGCTGAATTCTATCTGGCTGCTTCCACCATTTAATTTCATCAATCATGTCTTGCTCGCGGCTTAACACGCTCTCTCTGGTGTAGAACACGTAGTTGTCTTGTCAATAATCCCTTTGTCGTGTCTGTCTGTAGAGTAAATAGTTGCCATTTCACTTGCAACCTGCACTAATCATATCATTGAACCTTCAATCATTCACCTGTGCTTTTGTCCTTTCATTTAAATGAAAGAAAAGTGTTTGCTTTCTTTCCTTCATTTCACTTGCATAGCAGTGCTATTCTTTCATTTCAGTAGTATAGCATGAATCATTGATCTTACAGTTGCAATTGATCTTACAGCTTCTAGTGTTATACTGGTGTATCACTTATGCACTCCATGTTACAGAGTGACAGTCTGTCATTTGCAGCTAACCCTAAACTGTAAACTCCCACAGCTCACACGGCACCAGCGGAGGACCCAGCCCACCACGTCCGCCGCAGGGCTGAGAGACTAGCGCAGCCACCACCTGCACTTGTGGGTCGCCCGCACACCGGTGCTGAGGTACGCCCAGTCAAGCTGAATATCTCCAGTATTGTCAGAATCTGAATGAGCTTATATTACATTACATTACATTTCGTCATTTGGCAGACGCTTCTCTCCAGTGTGAATGCTTTTGTGTGGAAATATTAGGAAATAGATGTTACGTTGTGCCGTCTCTGAGGGTGGCGCTGTGTCTTGCTGTGTTGCAGCTGCTGCCTAACAGCTGGAGGCTGACACTGCCAGAGGAGCAGCATGAGTGGCTGGGCAGGGCCTTGTTCACCCCACGCCTTCTTCCTGTGCCGATTCTTCCTCTGGAGGCCACTACAGTATGTTAACATTTCTTTTATTGTCAATGTTTAGTGTTCGGCCTGTGCATTTTCACTATCAAATTAGTAGTTGCTGTTTTTAGAAGTGCTATATTAATCAAGTCTATTTACTTTATTACAGTATGTGTATATATATATATATATATGTGGGCATTCAAGCTCCGGTGCCACCTCCGGAGCTCAGGGCACTACCGGACCATTAGGAGGGTGCTGGACGTGACTGGGTGGTACTTCATGGGCACGGAGTACCTGGAGTGCAGTGGCAAGGCGGCGTGTGGGAAGAAGGTTGCGGGCTGGGATCGGGCCGTCTTGGACCAGCTGGACCCCGGGCACCGTGTGCTCTTCCCAGCTGTTCTCACGTTCAAGTAAGTCATTAATGAATTGAAATGATTAAGTATGTAATTAATGTATAGAAGTAAGTTACTCACTGTAATATTTCTTCATATTGACATGACCTTCATGTCTCTTTGTCTTTGTACTTTTCTCTAACAGGTCGGCCTGTGACAAGGTAGTCATTGCCCAAATAAGGGAGCGCACCCTGGTGGAGCAGCACAGCGAAGAGTGGATGATGCGCTCAACGCGCTACCTGTCCGCGATGCGCAAGCTCCGTGTGCCGGGTGTACCGCGGCCACCGGTGACCGTAAAACCGATGCACCCGGTACCCCGCCTCAAGTGGCTGATGTCCGTCTATGTCCGGGACGCCCTGCCCCGACTAGACGAGGCAAAGGCCAGGGTGACGTCCATCTTTGGAGACATCCTCAAGATGGACTCCACCAAGAAGGCAAGCTTTAGTTATGATGTTGTTTGAAGAAACCTGCACTTACACTAATTCTGTGTAATGTTATGTGTCATACTGAACGACCTCGGGTTTTTAATGTATCTGTCATCATTCCACAGATCACCAACAAGCTTGCGGGGGAAGCGCGCGACACGGCTGGTTGGGTCACCAACGTGGGAAATGAGGACGGGCAGGTCCTCATGTCCGTTCTCACAGAGGCTGAGGGGGACAGCCTCCAGCCCATGGTGGACGGACTGGTGCGGCGGTACGGTGACGCCGGGAAGGCCCCTCCAAAGGTCCTCTACGTGGACCGGGACTGCTGTGCCGTCCGCGGGCCGCCCAAGACCGCGGCCATGTTCCACGGCTGGGACCAGCTGGTGGTGCGGCTGGACGTGTGGCACCTGATGCGTCGCTTCGCAAGGTTGGATGATTTGAATACTTTTTTCCTAAACCAAAAATAAAAATAAAAATCAAACACTTGCTCCACATTGCTCCCACATTTCACATCTAAAATTCTCTGTCTTTCTTTCTATCTCTCAAGGGGCTTGACCACCGAAAGCCACCAGCTGTACGGCCTCTTCATGGGGAGGCTGTCATTCGCCATGTTCGAGTGGGACAGCGGCGACCTGGCCCGCCTGACCGAGGCCCGGGGGCCCAGGCTGTCTCTCAGGGAGAAAGCCCAGCACTGCCGCCGCCGCACACGAGGTGCGGAGGAGACGGTGCGGCTCATCCAGGAAAATCTGGACAGCTTCTGGGAGATGAAGGACAGCTTGGGCGTCCCCCTCATTGACCGCGCCAGAATGGGGGAAATCTGGAGCACGCAGCGCCGTCACATCCACTGCATCCAGGATCCTCCGGGAGTGGAGCTGTACACCAAGACGGGGCAGGTGACCCGGGGAGGGGTCATACTCCCTGTTTTCAGGTGTGCCAGAGGCTCCACTTCCCTGGAGTCCTTTCACCTCCACCTGTGCCGGTTCATTCCAGGTAAGCATTTTCATTTTGTAGCTGGAGGAGATAAAGGGAAGAGCAAACAGCTGGGTGTCTAGAACTTATTTACTATTCACTATGCCACCTTATTGAGATGCACTATTTATGTTGTTTTTATTGGATTTTTATTTGCACTCTAAATAGACTTTGATTGATTGTTTGATTTCCTCTCCACTCTTGTTCAAGGCACTTCTACCAGTGCCCTCCACTTCCAGGTCTTCCTGCTGGAGGGCCTGGCCAGGTGGAATGAGAACCGTGCCAGGGCAGCAGTGGAGGGTGGCAACCGGACGGCAGCGCGCTGCTACAGTGCCGGGCTCCAGCACAACTTCAACCTGCTGACCCAGGAACTCCTGGCTGAGACGCTGGTTGAAACCTATGCTGTGCCCAGGAAGTACACTGGTGAGTTATCAGGGCGAGTCCATTTTATTGAAGCGGTCCCACAGCCTGTCACCTGGTAAACTGATGTAATGGTCTGTCTGTCTGTCTCTGTGTGCGTGTTTTCCAGGGGAGCTGATCGGGTTGCAGTACCTGTACGAGCAGACAGGCAAACCCCCACTGCCGCAGCACCTGGGCACCGAGGAGAAAGATGGGAAAGATGAGGGCAGCGAGGAGGCTGATGAGGAAGAGGGCGTGTTGGAGAAAGAGGAGGATGAGGGCTTCGAGGAGGACGACCTCAATTTCCTGGACCGCTGTCATGATGTGCCACACCATGTCTTGTTGGGCGGGACAACCACCTCGCCAGCTGCCTCCCCCTCCCACGCTGCCTCCCCCTCCCCCTCCACCTCACACACAGCTGCCTCCGCCTCCCACGCTGCCTCCCCCTCCACCTCACACACAGCTGCCTCCGCCTCCCACGCTGCCTCCCCCTCCCCCTCCACCTCACACACAGCTGCCTCCGCCTCCCACGCTGCCTCCCCCTCCCCCTCCACCTCACACACAGCTGCCTCCCCCTCCCACGCTGCCTCCCCCTCCACCTCACACACAGCTGCCTCCGCCTCCCACGCTGCCTCCCCCTCCACCTCACACACAGCTGCCTCCGTCTCCGCGTCCACCTCCGGCTCACAGCCAGCTCCATCCCAAGAGGATGATGAGGTAAGCTGTTACTATATTGCCTTTAGTCACTGTGATCATGTGTTTGTGAATTTTATTGTCTCTGTTTTTCTCAGAGGCACTTTAAACTGCCTCTGATAAACTTGACTTGTGTTCATGACATTTCTTAGGACGCGATCGGACCGGATGGTCATGGTGGCTACCAGCACGTGTGCAGGCTGGCCCGCGCCCTGGTGGAGCTGCGTCACGATGCCTTTGTGACGCAGCGTCAGGCGGGGGAGATTGTCGCCCTCTGGCAGAAACTGTCAGAGAGGGACAAGGCTCCCATCTCCCTCCCTGCGCGTCACCAGGACAGGCTGGACAAGGGACGCTTTAAGTCCAGAGTGCGGACCACACACACCCCAGGGGTCGACAGTGTGAACCGGTAAGCGTTGCCAACATGTGAATGTGGGTTTTAAACCTGTTTTTTTGGGGGGGGAAGATATCCATTCAACACAAATGTGTTTTGTGTTTGTTTACTCTGCTCTGTCTAACTCTTAACATGCTGCGTCTGTGTGCAGTGTTGTCTTAGGGTGTGGCTCAGGAGCGGCAGCGTCTCCTGATGACAGCCGCCTGATGGAGGCTGTCTTCAGGGAGCTGTGTCGCCTCCATCCTGCGGGGCAGAAGATAGCGGGCGCCCAGGTCAACCGCTTTGGTGTCGTCCAGAGGGACTACACGCAGATCAGGCACAATGTCTGCAGTTGCAAGGCCCTCCAGGACAACACCTCCATACAGCTGATGGAGGTCAACCGGCGCACCCTTGGGCTTTGGTAAGACCTCATTTCACTTGTCACGCTGTGACTGACCGAATGGATGTCTGTCAGGATTTTTCGGAAGTAGTAATTGTTTCTTTTGTTTTAATTTTTCATCAGGAACTCGAGGCTCACCAAGACCGAGGCGGTGCAGACCCTCACCGTGGCCGTGCCGAAACCCAGCACCTCCGAGGCCGCCGGAGAGCCCCTCCCACCCCCGAAGGTTCTGCTAAAGCAGCCGGTAAAGCCTGACCAGCCTCTGGACTTCCACCTCTCGCGGGACACCTCTGGTCTGGCGGTCAGCAGTAGAGGGCCCCTGGCACCGGCGATGTATGAGCTGGCCATGTTTGAGGTGCCCTCCTCCAGCGCCTCAGCTGCCCCGACTGCTGGTGCTCCACCTGTGCCGGACCCTGCTCCTACCGCAGCCGCCCCCTCTGTGCCACGTACCACCGCGTGGCGGAGAAAGCAGCAGGAGGCCGAGGCGCTGGAGAGGCAATATGCACAGCACGCCGATGACTGGATGACCCAGAGTCAACCTGCGGCGAAGAAGACGCCAGTGGTGCAGAAGTGCCGCAAGTGCCGGCAGCCAAGAACACTCCAATATGGGCACAGCTTCTTCATGGGCGAGCACTTCTGCTCCACTGCTGCAGGCGGCCTCTCAGTCGACAACTGGAAGGCAGAGAAAAGGAGGAAGCTGGAGGAGGAAAAGAGGTCAGTTTAGTGGTCTATTTAATGTTTTTCTCTGTCTAGTGTGTTTAATTGTACTGTTATATGTTATTTTCACTCAGTTGTATATCTGTTGACCTTATTAGTTTGTGTTGTTTATGATCAGTGTGTCTGATAAGATTTTCTTTTTTGTCTTCTAATATACTTAGCGCACGGTGAGCTGTATAGGAGGAGCCCGGCCGGGTGACAACCCACAGAGCCCACAGACTCTACATGCCAGAGCCTCCATCCCCTGGTCCCCACAGTAGTTCTGGACATTTATATGTACACATATATTTTTGAATCTTTTTATTATATGTTCATGACATTCACTCTGTTCTGTTCTGTGAAGTGTATTGAAATTGATTGAAACACGGGCTCAACTGTTCAAGTGTCTGAGGATGTCTTTGATCACCCTGGGAAAGCTGCCCCAAGGTGTTAAGTGGGGGTGGCTGACTAGAGAGGAGATTTCCCCACCCTGTGGGCTTATATACACAGAGAAAGGGGGAACTTCTGAAAACTTGTCTCCCACTACGATGGACAAGACCTCCAGCTCCTCGCTCTCCAGCTCCTGCGGCTCCTACATGGATCCATCCTGTTTGCCGTCTCCCAGCAGCTCTCCCTCTCCAGTTCCTGTGGCCTCGGGGGGCTCAAATGCCCCATCCACCTCGACTGGAACCTGCAGAAAGACAGGGACAGGCAAAATGACCCTTTGGAGGAGAAAAAAACAACGCTCCGAGGACAGCGCCCTTCTGGAGCAGGGGGACACGCAGTCCAGGTGCTGGGGCATCCCTGGCCAGGTCTGTGACGTGTGCGGTCAACCCAGACACTGGCAGACCGGTCATGCCTTCTACAAGGGCAAATTTTTCTGCTCAATAGAGCAAGGAGGGATGGCCGTGGCACAGTGGGTTGGACAACAGCGCACGCCGGAGGACCAGGTGATGCCCAGGACCACTAAGTCGAATAGGCTGAGAGCCGCTGGCCAAAAAAATAAAAATAAGCGTCAAACCAAACCCCACAAAATGCACATTTGTCAGCTCTGTGGTCAGCCAAAGCAGGCGGCCTATGGCCACAGCCAGCATGCTGGCGAGCACCACTGCGTGCAGCATAGCTGCAAATCCGCAGAGCTGTGGCTGGCAGAGAGGAGATGAAAGACATTTTGGCCACAGCCTGGCAGAGAGGAGATCTAAAAGACATTTTGATTCAAAGTGTGGTTTGAAGTGTGTGTGTGTGTGTGTATTAGTGTGTTTTTGGCTTTTGCCTTTATTTGGTTGATTTTCTGGTTAAAAAATAAAGACTGTTTACCGGTATATCCTCTGTCCTGTCTTTCATGATGACTCAGTCAGTTATTCCATTGTAGCACTACATTGACATTGAAGTGAATATATGAACATTATAGGCTATTAGATATTTTATATTTGATTTTATTATATATTAGATTAGATTATTTTATTTATAGGCTATTACATATTATACATGTAGTACAGTAGTAGTAGGCGATAGTGATACTACATTGACATTGAAGTGAATATATGAACATTATAGGCTATTAGATATTTTATATTTGATTTTATTATATATTAGATTAGATTATTTTATTTATAGGCTATTACATATTATACATGTAGTACAGTAGTAGTAGGCGATAGTGATACTACATTGACATTGAAGTGAATATATGAACATTATAGGCTATTAGATTATAGGCTTTTGAGTAGTAGGCGATAACGTTTGTATTGTAATGCATTGTAATACTACATTGACATTGAAGTGAATATATGAACATTATAGGCTATTATATTATAGGCTTTTGAGTAGTAGGCGATAACGTTTGTATTGTAATGCATTGTAATACTACATTGACATTGAAGTGAATATATGAACATTATAGGCTATTATACTTGTTGCCTGGCAACAGCTGACGCTAACGCAGCACCGCTCTGAGTGGCTCGTCTGTCTGCGGTGCTGAGTGGCTCGCACGTCTGTCTGTCATAACTCTCGTCGCCCTGCCTCTTAAAGCTGTCGGTCGTCGCCGTTCGGTAAATTGGGACGTTACGGCCGAGTAACGGCCCGATTTCGGGCGAGCGTTTTGGTACCGGGAGAGTCCGCGACGAGACCGGCCGCGGGACCGGTCGGGGCGTCGCGGCTCGGGTGGGCTGCGGCCCCCGCCGGGGGTCCCCGCCCACCCGAGAGGGGTGGGTCTCCGGCGAGTGTAAGGCGGGTCCTTGCCGGTGGCACAAGCCAATGGCGCGGGAGTCACACACATTTCTCCCAAAGGTGGGGTGGAACAAGACTGGAACAAAGGGGAGAGTAGGATTGTTGCAGTTCTTTGCACGACCAGAGGAGGGCAGTGACACACTCTCTCACTCTCATCAGTGTGTGTGCGTGCGCACATGTGTGTGTGTGTGTGCGTGTGTGTGTGTGTGTGTGTGTGTGTGTGTGTGTGTGTGTGTGTGTGTGTGTGACAATGAGAGAGAGAGAGATACTGGGAGTGAATGAGAGGATTAGAGCTGTTTATGGATTGTTGCAGTTCTTCGCGTTGCCCGAGGAGGGCAGTGACACACTCTCTCACTCTCATCAGTGGGTGTGTGTGTGCGCGACTGCGCGTGTGTGTGTGTGTGTGTGTGTGCGCGTGTGTGTGTGTGTGCGCGTGTGTGTGCGTGGGTAGGTTTGTGTGTGTGTAGGTGTGTATGTGTCTGTGAGAGATAAACTTATAGTGAATGAGAGGATTAGACATCAGCCAGACGGCAGGCAAGGAACCTATAAGGAAGGAGAAGACATCAGCCACACGGCAGGCATGGAATCTATAAGGGAAGAAGAATGTGTGCGTGCGTGTGTGTGTGTGTGTGTGTGCGTGTGTGTGTGTGTGTGTGTGTGTGTGTGTGTGCGTGTGCGTGCGTGTGTGTGTGCGTGTGTAGGTTTGTGTGTGTGTAGGTGTGTATGTGTCTGTGAGAGATAGACTTATAGTGAATGAGAGGATTAGAACTCTTTATTGATTGTTGCAGTTCTTCACGTGGCCAGAGGAGGGCAGTGATGCACTCTCTCACTCTCATCACTGGGTGTGTGTGTGTGTGTGTGTGTGTGTGTGTGTGTGTGTGTGTGTGTGTGTGTGTGTGTGTGTGTGTGTGTGTGTGTGTGTGTGTGTGTGTGTGTGTGTAAAACGGACACCGTCTTCTTCAATCCCTACAGGATTCCAATCTACTCTCCCCTTTGTGCCGGTCTTGTTCCACCCCACCTTTGGGAGAAAGGTGGGGTTTCCCTCTTTCACTCCCGCGCCATTGGCTTGTGCCACCGGCAAGGACCCGCCTTGCCTATTGTCCCTTCCTCTCATTGGTCCTGGGCTGCTGCAGGCTATTGTCCCTTCCTCTCATTGGTCCTGGGCTGCCCCCCCCCCAGTCGCCCCACCCACCCTCAACAAAGTCTTTCAAAGCCGCCATTTTTCTGCCGTCGAAAGTCACACAGTAACAGTCACAGTTGGATTGTATTATTTCGCCAGAACAGAGAATTTCTCCACGCTAAGAGGTAAGAGCTGGATTTTATATCTAATTATGCGATAAAAGCGAGTCTTGTTGAGAGGAAAAACGTAACGTAACGTTATTTGCAGGGCGAAACTCTGTTCGCCAAACTCCATTCAAATACATGCCGTTTTCGCCGAGCCTCAAAAGGGCGAGGACAGCCCGGGGTTTATGTTGTAATAGTTATTGTATGTGAATTAAATGTATGCCGAATTGATTGGTGTTGCCGTGCAATCCATTTAATATGCTTAAAATAACCCAACTATGCCGCTGCTGCGTTAAGGCCGCCGCTTTGCTGTGTGGAGAATTTAACGTTAACCGACTGTATCGTGTTGACTTGCTGATAACGTTACTGTAAACATCTGTCAAGTCATCAAACTGTTGAATTACATATTTCTAGCTGTGCTGTCTGTAACTCTGCCTAATGGTCGTTGCTGCGTGTGTAGCTTTGAAAGTGACATGTGTCATGTTGTTGACATGCATTGCATTGCAGAATGTAAAATTGATAACACTCGTTGCTGCCTGTGCAGCTTTGAAAGTGACATGTCTAGCTTGCATGCATAGCTTACTCTCAAACCTAGGAAAATTGGCATAAATGCATCTTTCTAGCTGGCCTGTGTGCAGCATTGCATTGCAGAATGTAAAAGTGATAACACTGTAAGCTTTGAATTGAATGAATATGCTTATCTTTGCTCTAATCTCTTTGGTAGTATATTTTGTTTTATTTGATCTGTCATGTCGTGAAGACTAACTAATAAATAGTCCTTCTCAAACTACTTTCTACAGGATGCTACCTTGGTCAATCAAAATGTCTTAGCTGTCATTGATTGTGTTGCATAGTTCTACTGTTGACAAAATGTGATATTGTAAGTCGCTTTGGACAGAAGCGTCTGCTAAATGTCATAATGTTAATGTAAATGTAATGTAACTAGCTCAAAATCTGTGCTGTCATTTTGCAGAATGGATTACCGTGTCGGTGAGGGCTGGTGGGTTTTGGTCCACACAGCCAGGAGACCTACGCCGGGCTCTATGAGTCCACCAGCCCTGGGCTCCCAGGGTAAGTGTTGTAATGGATTGTGTGTGTACAATTGTGTGTGTGTGATGCTGTGTGAATCACTGCTCTGATGTTTTGTGCTCATAGCTATGTGAGCCGGGTGAGGAGAGAGCGTGTGTGTGCGCCAGGGTCAGCCATGCACATGCTCCAGTGCTACGTGCACGGCTGGGACCAGGAGAAGAGGGCGGCCGCTCCCCCCCCCCCCCCCGGAAAGCCCGGGCCCCTCCACCCTCCAGTAAGCGTCTTGTTCTTTACATGGTAACCTTTCATGACCTGGGTTACACACAACCAACAGCTTGTGAGGGGTTCTCCTGTAATTCTGTTTCTTCTTCTGTGTGTGTGTGTGTGTGTGTGTGTGTGTGTGTGTGTGTGAGAGAGAGAGAGAACAAGCTAAAAAGTTATATTGGACTATTAAGATTATCCTCTATCTGGATTAGACTGCAATTATCTTTAATACTCAACCAAACCTCTTTTCAAAGAGCTTTATCTGCCATTTAAATGGATCCAAAGTCAGATTATATTCCAATCTATATGTCAATCAAATGTAGGTCACTTTAAACAATATACCGTACAAACACTAGATTTAATGGGTCGCCTGTAGCCTGAAAAACCGTCACTGGTGTTGGACTCCTGGTTCCGGGACGCGGTTCAATTCCGTGCAGTGACCACTTCTGACGGCTTGCCGGCGACTCAAATTCATTTTTGCATTTCAAATTGCATGGATTTTTAAGCGGTTCAATAGGGAAACATTTAGGCCACATTACCTAGCCCTTCACACACAAACAAACCAATGAGTGAGGATAGGCGAAAGACAGCATAAAACAGCACTGAGCTCTTTCCATCTATGATGACTAACTGTTCAAAATAGTGTTTCCACTAGTTAAGTGAGTGAATGTCCACACAGAGAATTATCTTTGGGTGAGGTTCCCGTTTATTATAAACACCAAATTGAAACTATATACAATATTTACTGTTGCACTGGTCATATCAAAGCGCAATGTCTATACATACGTGTTAAGTATGTTGGATAACAGATTCAATAGTAGCTAGCTCGCAGAGCGCAATAACGCACGTCCACACACTGTATTTGGCTGGGCAGGAAGAGGAAGTTTATTTCGCACATGCGCAGTAGTAACTTGAGCAGTAACGTCACATACATACGGGATCCACGCAGGGACCAAATAGCTTCGTATAGCGCAGTGATAAACAGTGGCTGTATAAGTGAGACTGTACATTAGCACATACACTTCTGTGTATTATGTTCAACATTTACATTGAGTGCAGCAGTTTGCATCATTGAAGCCATATCAATGATGGACACCAGTGCGCCAGCAGAGAGGCAACAATGCCTTTTGAGGGCTTCAAAGGAGGCCAAGGTCAAAGGTCAGTCTGTGGGCCAACAGGACCACATACTGCTGGATCCGAAGACTGCCTTCGAGGAAGGTAACAGCTTGGCATTGCATTCATACTTCAACAATGACAACCTAATGTGGTGCACTAGAGCTTTAGCTTGTTTGTTCACTGAGGTCATAAAATGTTTTGTCTTTAGCAAAAAGGCGCTGTGGGCTGGAGAGGCCTACTGAGGCCCAATACCTCGGGAAGCTGGTCCTGCCGTTTGGCCGCTTCGTCGGCAAGACTTTTAAATGGCTAGTGGAGAACAACGTCAAAT
>NC_139647.1:0-30000 GCF_964638095.1 Poromitra crassiceps | reverse complement strand
CAGCCATTTAAACTTTTTTGGTCGAACATGGGACTTTTAAGAGGCGTTTTCGACCACTTCCCGTTGTCGGAGAGACTCGAGCAAGGGCCCATTTGAACCGTCTCGGAAAAGTACATCGGGTGAAGCTTTGTTGATTCCCGGTCAGGGTTATGGTTAGGGAGGAAATTGTGATTTTATGGATATGCACATATGTGCCCTAAAGTACCCTAAGGAAGCGTTTTTTCGGGAAGGGGCGGGTCACTCGCGATGTACTTTTCGACGAGGAATCCAACGGTGTAAGTATCATTACTGTGCGACCTTCCGTTCCGGAGATATTATTATTTTTTATTTTTTTGCGTTTTTTTTTTAATAGCCATTTGACCACTCTAACGACTCGAAATTTTGCGAGGAGCCCGAAAAACGACTTTTTACAGGCCAGGGACCTTCCGTTCCGGAGTTAGGGAGCCACTTCCGTTTTTTTTTTTTTTTTTTTTTTCCCCCTTCATTTTGAAGAGAATTAGACGGGGAATCCAACGCAACCGACCGCGACTCTCTACGACCTTTACTTCCCGAGATACAGCCATTTAAACTTTTTTGGTCAAACATGGGACTTTTAAGAGGCGTTTTCGACCACTTCCCGTTGTCAGAATGACTCGAGCAAGGGCCCATTTGAACCGTCTCGGAAAAGTACATTGGGTGAAGCTTTGTTGATTCCCGGTCAGGGTTATGGTTAGGGAGGAAATTGTGATTTTATGGATATGCACATATGTGCCCTAAAGTACCCTAAGGAAGCGTTTTTTCGGGAAGGGGCGGGTCACTCGCGATGTACTTTTCGACGAGGAATCCAACGGTGTAAGTATCATTACTGTGCGACCTTCCGTTCCGGAGATATTATTATTTTTTATTTTTTTGCGTTTTTTTTTAATAGCCATTTGACCACTCTAACGACTCGAAATTTGGCGAGGAGCCCGAAAAACGACTTTTTACAGGCCAGGGACCTTCCGTTCCGGAGTTAGGGAGCCACTTCCGTTTTTTTTTTCTTTTTTTTTTCCCTTCATTTTGAAGAGAATTAGACGGGGAATCCAACGCAACCGACCGCGACTCTCTACGACCTTTACTTCCCGAGATACAGCCATTTAAACTTTTTTGGTCGAACATGGGACTTTTAAGAGGCGTTTTCGACCACTTCCCGTTGTCGAAGAGACTCGAGCAAGGGCCCATTTGAACCGTCTCGGAAAAGTACATCGGGTGAAGCTTTGTTGATTCCCGGTCAGGGTTATGGTTAGGGAGGAAATTGTGATTTTATGGATATGCACATATGTGCCCTAAAGTACCCTAAGGAAGCGTTTTTTCGGGAAGGGGCGGGTCACTCGCGATGTACTTTTCAACGAGGAATCCAACGGTGTAAGTATCATTACTGTGCGACCTTCCGTTCCGGAGATATTATTATTTTTTATTTTTTTGCGTTTTTTTTTTAATAGCCATTTGACCACTCTAACGACTCGAAATTTGGCGAGGAGCCCGAAAAACGACTTTTTACAGGCCAGGGACCTTCCGTTCCGGAGTTAGGGAGCCACTTCCGTTTTTTTTCCCCGTTTTTTTTTCCTTCATTTTGAAGAGAATTAGACGGGGAATCCAACGCAACCGACCGCGACTCTCTACGACCTTTACTTCCCGAGATACAGCCATTTAAACTTTTTTGGTCGAACATGGGACTTTTAAGAGGCGTTTTCGACCACTTCCCGTTGTCGGAGAGACTCGAGCAAGGGCCCATTTGAACCGTCTCGGAAAAGTACATCGGGTGAAGCTTTGTTGATTCCCGGTCAGGGTTATGGTTAGGGAGGAAATTGTGATTTTATGGATATGCACATATGTGCCCTAAAGTACCCTAAGGAAGCGTTTTTTCGGAAAGGGCGGGTCACTCGCGATGTACTTTTTGACGAGGCATCCAACGGTGTAAGTATCATTACTGTGCGACCTTCCGTTCCGGAGATATTATTATTTTTTATTTTTTTGCGTTTTTTTTTAATAGCCATGTGACCAATCTATGAGTGTGAAGTGGAATGGTTCAATAATAACAGGTAGTTTTCTATCAATATTCCTCCAAATGTACATGTGATGCAGTGAAATATGAATAGTTAGAAGGCTTTTATTCTGAAATGCTACATCAGTTTGCTCTGAAAGTTTCTGGGTGAACCCCCGGGGTGAGGTACTATGAGTCTGAAGTGTAATGGTTCAATAATAACAGGTAGTTTTCTATCAATATTCCTCCAAATGTGCCAGGCCTTTTCGCATGGCAATTGTCTAACCCCGACTAGCACCTAATAACAGAAGTAGGTAAAACCCAGAAGTGGCCGCCATTATGCTAATTAGGTGATGCTGATTCCAACGCACCCAACTAGAGCTCTCTACGACCTTCCTAGCCTCATTTTCGTAACCCTAACCCTAGATGTGGGTCTGGCAATTTGCAATGGTTCGGCAACGAAACTCCTGAGCGAAAAGGGCCCCATACGTTTTCTGCTCCCTTTTGGACCAGGAATCCAACTGCGCCATGCGCGGGCCTCTCCGGGCACCGTAAAAACCTCATTTTCGTAACCCTAACCCTAGGTGCTAGTCAGGGTTAGACAATTACTCGGCAACGAAACTCCTGAGCGAAAAGAGCCCCATACATTTTCTGCTCCCTTTTGGACCAGGAATCCAACTGTGCCATGCGCGGGCCTCTCCGGGCACCGTAAAAAAACCTCATTTTCGTAACCCTAACCCTAGATGTGGGTATGGCAATTTGCAATGGTTCGGCAACGAAACTCCTGAGCGAAAAGGGCCCCATACGTTTTCTGCTCCCTTTTGGACCAGGAATCCAACTGCGCCATGCGCGGGCCTCTCCGGGCACCGTAAAAAACCTCATTTTCGTAACCCTAACCCTAGATGTGGGTATGGCAATTTGCAATGGTTCGGCAACGAAACTCCTGAGTGAAAAGGGCCCCATACGTTTTCTGCTCCCTTTTGGACCAGGAATCCAACTGCGCCATGCGCGGGCCTCTCCGGGCACCGTAAAAAACCTCATTTTCGTAACCCTAACCCTAGGTGCTAGTCGGGGTTAGACAATTGCTCGGCAACGAAACTCCTGAGCGAAAAGGGCCCCATACGTTTTCTGCTCCCTTTTGGACCAGGAATCCAACTGCGCCATGCGCGGGCCTCTCCGGGGACCGTAAAAAACCTCATTTTCGTAACCCTAACCCTAGATGTGGGTATGGCAATTTGCAATGGTTCGGCAACGAAACTCCTGAGCGAAAAGGGCCCCATACGTTTTCTGCTCCCTTTTGGACCAGGAATCCAACTGCGCCATGCGCGGGCCTCTCCGGGCACCGTAAAAAACCTCATTTTCGTAACCCTAACCCTAGGTGCTAGTCGGGGTTAGACAATTGCTCGGCAACGAAACTCCTGAGCGAAAAGGGCCCCATACGTTTTCTGCTCCCTTTTGGACCAGGAATCCAACTGCGCCATGCGCGGGCCTCTCCGGGCACCGTAAAAAACCTCATTTTCGTAACCCTAACCCTAGATGTGGGTATGGCAATTTGCAATGGTTCGGCAACGAAACTCCTGAGCGAAAAGGGCCCCATACGTTTTCTGCTCCCTTTTGGACCAGGAATCCAACTGCGCCATGCGCGGGCCTCTCCGGGCACCGTAAAAAACCTCATTTTCGTAACCCTAACCCTAGGTGCTAGTCGGGGTTAGACAATTGCTCGGCAACGAAACTCCTGAGCGAAAAGGGCCCCATACGTTTTCTGCTCCCTTTTGGACCAGGAATCCAACTGCGCCATGCGCGGGCCTCTCCGGGCACCGTAAAAAACCTCATTTTCGTAACCCTAACCCTAGGTGCTAGTCGGGGTTAGACAATTGCTCGGCAACGAAACTCCTGAGCGAAAAGGGCCCCATACGTTTTCTGCTCCCTTTTGGACCAGGAATCCAACTGCGCCATGCGCGGGCCTCTCCGGGGACCGTAAAAAACCTCATTTTCGTAACCCTAACCCTAGATGTGGGTATGGCAATTTGCAATGGTTCGGCAACGAAACTCCTGAGCGAAAAGAGCCCCATACATTTTCTGCTCCCTTTTGGACCAGGAATCCAACTGCTCCATGCGCGGGCCTCTCCGGGCACCGTAAAAAACCTCATTTTCGTAACCCTAACCCTAGGTGCTAGTCGGGGTTAGACAATTGCTCGGCAACGAAACTCCTGAGCGAAAAGGGCCCCATACGTTTTCTGCTCCCTTTTGGACCAGGAATCCAACTGCGCCATGCGCGGGCCTCTCCGGGCACCGTAAAAAACCTCATTTTCGTAACCCTAACCCTAGATGTGGGTATGGCAATTTGCAATGGTTCGGCAACGAAACTCCTGAGCGAAAAGGGCCCCATACGTTTTCTGCTCCCTTTTGGACCAGGAATCCAACTGCACCATGCGCGGGCCTCTCCGGGCACCGTAAAAAACCTCATTTTCGTAACCCTAACCCTAGGTGCTAGTCGGGGTTAGACAATTGCTCGGCAACGAAACTCCTGAGCGAAAAGGGCCCCATACGTTTTCTGCTCCCTTTTGGACCAGGAATCCAACTGCGCCATGCGCGGGCCTCTCCGGGCACCGTAAAAAACCTCATTTTCGTAACCCTAACCCTAGATGTGGGTATGGCAATTTGCAATGGTTCGGCAAAGAAACTCCTGAGCGAAAAGGGCCCCATACGTTTTCTGCTCCCTTTTGGACCAGGAATCCAACTGCGCCATGCGCGGGCCTCTCCGGGCACCGTAAAAAAACTCATTTTCGTAACCCTAACCCTAGGTGCTAGTCGGGGGTAGACAATTGCTCGGCAACGAAACTCCTGAGCGAAAAGGGCCCCATACGTTTTCTGCTCCCTTTTGGACCAGGAATCCAACTGCGCCATGCGCGGGCCTCTCCGGGCACTGTAAAAAACCTCATTTTCGTAACCCTAACCCTAGATGTGGGTATGGCAATTTGCAATGGTTCGGCAACGAAACTCCTGAGCGAAAAGGGCCCATAACGTTTTCTGCTCCCTTTTGGACCAGGAATCCAACTGCGCCATGCGCGGGCCTCTCCGGGCACCGTAAAAAACCTCATTTTCGTAACCCTAACACTAGATGTGGGTATGGCAATTTGCAATGGTTCGGCAACGAAACTCCTGAGCGAAAAGGGCCCCATACGTTTTCTGCTCCCTTTTGGACCAGGAATCCAACTGCGCCATGCGCGGGCCTCTCCGGGCACCGTAAAAAACCTCATTTTCGTAACCCTAACCCTAGGTGCTAGTCGGGGTTAGACAATTGCTCTGCAACGAAACTCCTGAGCGAAAAGGGCCCCATACGTTTTCTGCTCCCTTTTGGACCAGGAATCCAACTGCGCCATGCGCGGGCCTCTCCGGGGACCGTAAAAAACCTCATTTTCGTAACCCTAACCCTAGATGTGGGTATGGCAATTTGCAATGGTTCGGCAACGAAACTCCTGAGCGAAAAGGGCCCCATACGTTTTCTGCTCCCTTTTGGACCAGGAATCCAACTGCGCCATGCGCGGGCCTCTCCGGGCACCGTAAAAAAACTCATTTTCGTAACCCTAACCCTAGGTGCTAGTCGGGGTTAAACAATTGCTCGGCAACGAAACTCCTGAGCGAAAAGGGCCCCATACGTTTTCTGCTCCCTTTTGGACCAGGAATCCAACTGCGCCATGCGCGGGCCTCTCCGGGCACTGTAAAAAACCTCATTTTCGTAACCCTAACCCTAGATGTGGGTATGGCAATTTGCAATGGTTCGGCAACGAAACTCCTGAGCGAAAAGGGCCCATAACGTTTTCTGCTCCCTTTTGGACCAGGAATCCAACTGCGCCATGCGCGGGCCTCTCCGGGCACCGTAAAAAACCTCATTTTCGTAACCCTAACCCTAGATGTGGGTATGGCAATTTGCAATGGTTCGGCAACGAAACTCCTGAGCGAAAAGGGCCCCATACGTTTTCTGCTCCCTTTTGGACCAGGAATCCAACTGCGCCATGCGCGGGCCTCTCCGGGCACCGTAAAAAACCTCATTTTCGTAACCCTAACCCTAGGTGCTAGTCGGGGTTAGACAATTGCTCGGCAACGAAACTCCTGAGCGAAAAGGGCCCCATACGTTTTCTGCTCCCTTTTGGACCAGGAATCCAACTGCGCCATGCGCGGGCCTCTCCGGGGACCGTAAAAAACCTCATTTTCGTAACCCTAACCCTAGATGTGGGTATGGCAATTTGCAATGGTTCGGCAACGAAACTCCTGAGCGAAAAGGGCCCCATACGTTTTCTGCTCCCTTTTGGACCAGGAATCCAACTGCGCCATGCGCGGGCCTCTCCGGGCACCGTAAAAAACCTCATTTTCGTAACCCTAACCCTAGGTGCTAGTCGGGGTTAGACAATTGCTCGGCAACGAAACTCCTGAGCGAAAAGGGCCCCATACGTTTTCTGCTCCCTTTTGGACCAGGAATCCAACTGCGCCATGCGCGGGCCTCTCCGGGCACCGTAAAAAACCTCATTTTCGTAACCCTAACCCTAGATGTGGGTATGGCAATTTGCAATGGTTCGGCAACGAAACTCCTGAGCGAAAAGGGCCCCATACGTTTTCTGCTCCCTTTTGGACCAGGAATCCAACTGCGCCATGCGCGGGCCTCTCCGGGCACCGTAAAAAACCTCATTTTCGTAACCCTAACCCTAGGTGCTAGTCGGGGTTAGACAATTGCTCGGCAACGAAACTCCTGAGCGAAAAGGGCCCCATACGTTTTCTGCTCCCTTTTGGACCAGGAATCCAACTGCGCCATGCGCGGGCCTCTCCGGGCACCGTAAAAAACCTCATTTTCGTAACCCTAACCCTAGATGTGGGTATGGCAATTTGCAATGGTTCGGCAACGAAACTCCTGAGCGAAAAGGGCCCCATACGTTTTCTGCTCCCTTTTGGACCAGGAATCCAACTGCGCCATGCGCGGGCCTCTCCGGGCACCGTAAAAAACCTCATTTTCGTAACCCTAACCCTAGGTGCTAGTCGGGGTTAGACAATTGCTCGGCAACGAAACTCCTGAGCGAAAAGGGCCCCATACGTTTTCTGCTCCCTTTTGGACCAGGAATCCAACTGCGCCATGCGCGGGCCTCTCCGGGGACCGTAAAAAACCTCATTTTCGTAACCCTAACCCTAGATGTGGGTATGGCAATTTGCAATGGTTCGGCAACGAAACTCCTGAGCGAAAAGGGCCCCATACGTTTTCTGCTCCCTTTTGGACCAGGAATCCAACTGCGCCATGCGCGGGCCTCTCCGGGCACCGTAAAAAACCTCATTTTCGTAACCCTAACCCTAGGTGCTAGTCGGGGTTAGACAATTGCTCGGCAACGAAACTCCTGAGCGAAAAGGGCCCCATACGTTTTCTGCTCCCTTTTGGACCAGGAATCCAACTGCGCCATGCGCGGGCCTCTCCGGGCACCGTAAAAAACCTCATTTTCGTAACCCTAACCCTAGATGTGGGTATGGCAATTTGCAATGGTTCGGCAACGAAACTCCTGAGCGAAAAGCGCCCCATACGTTTTCTGCTCCCTTTTGGACCAGGAATCCAACTGCGCCATGCGCGGGCCTCTCCGGGCACCGTAAAAAAACTCATTTTCGTAACCCTAACCCTAGGTGCTAGTCGGGGTTAGACAATTGCTCGGCAACGAAACTCCTGAGCGAAAAGGGCCCCATACGTTTTCTGCTCCCTTTTGGACCAGGAATCCAACTGCGCCATGCGCGGGCCTCTCCGGGGACCGTAAAAAACCTCATTTTCGTAACCCTAACCCTAGATGTGGGTATGGCAATTTGCAATGGTTCGGCAACGAAACTCCTGAGCGAAAAGGGCCCCATACGTTTTCTGCTCCCTTTTGGACCAGGAATCCAACTGCGCCATGCGCGGGCCTCTCCGGGCACCGTAAAAAACCTCATTTTCGTAACCCTAACCCTAGGTGCTAGTCGGGGTTAGACAATTGCTCGGCAACGAAACTCCTGAGCGAAAAGGGCCCCATACGTTTTCTGCTCCCTTTTGGACCAGGAATCCAACTGCGCCATGCGCGGGCCTCTCCGGGCACCGTAAAAAACCTCATTTTCGTAACCCTAACCCTAGATGTGGGTATGGCAATTTGCAATGGTTCGGCAACGAAACTCCTGAGCGAAAAGGGCCCCATACGTTTTCTGCTCCCTTTTGGACCAGGAATCCAACTGCGCCATGCGCGGGCCTCTCCGGGCACCGTAAAAAACCTCATTTTCGTAACCCTAACCCTAGGTGCTAGTCGGGGTTAGACAATTGCTCGGCAACGAAACTCCTGAGCGAAAAGGGCCCCATACGTTTTCTGCTCCCTTTTGGACCAGGAATCCAACTGCGCCATGCGCGGGCCTCTCCGGGCACCGTAAAAAACCTCATTTTCGTAACCCTAACCCTAGATGTGGGTATGGCAATTTGCAATGGTTCGGCAACGAAACTCCTGAGCGAAAAGGGCCCCATACGTTTTCTGCTCCCTTTTGGACCAGGAATCCAACTGCGCCATGCGCGGGCCTCTCCGGGCACCGTAAAAAACCTCATTTTCGTAACCCTAACCCTAGGTGCTAGTCGGGGTTAGACAATTGCTCGGCAACGAAACTCCTGAGCGAAAAGGGCCCCATACGTTTTCTGCTCCCTTTTGGACCAGGAATGGAAGCTATGAATGCTGAAGTGGTCAAAAAGCTGGACGAGATCTTGGAGTGGATGCACAACCGGGACTGAAGTGATTTATGTTGCGGAGACGAGCACCGAGGAAAGATTGGGATTATACTTTCACTCGGATTACCAAATTATCCATCATTGTTTTTTTTCATTTGGACCCCGAGACTGCCGAAAGGTGCATGACAAATTATCCCCGTTTTGAAGAGCTGGTGGAGACGAGGAGCAAATCCCCCCCCCCCCCCCCCCAACCACCTCTCACCTACAGCAGCTGCAAGATAAGACTTTGGTCGAGGCCGTTCAACAACGAGGAGGCCTCCGTTATCTGGCTGCTTAGGCTACACATCTCACATGGACAATCTAACGGACATTCCTTGCCGACAAGCAAACTGACTCACACACATATCCTCCCCCCATCCCCCCCCCCCCCCCCAAGCAGCACAGTCCGGCCTATAGCTCTTGCTAAATCCCTATGCTCACCACCCAACCCCCCCCCCCCCCCCCCCCCTTCTCACCCCCCCCTCCTTCCCTCGTTCTCAACTGAATGGGGCCATATAGATGGAGGCTGCTATGAGCGATACGCATAGCCCCCAGTCACTGTGGGAACGAGCTTCTCCCACCCGCCCCCCACTGCTAAACCCCCGCAATCCCCCTCCCTCCCCCACCTAGTTTGTTTGCAACGGATGTTAATTCCTTACATGTAACAACAAATGTTATGTATTGTATAATATTCAAGCGTGCCATTATTCCTTTACATCTAGAAATAATGTAAATAGTCTTAATTCGAGTATTGAATGGTGATTCCCATTTGTGTGTGTTTTTTGTCTCTAAATGTTGTACGTTTCAGGACCGCAATGGAAATAAGCCGCAAGGCTTTATTGTGTTTTTATCCTGGGTGAACTGTCTGTTTCCCTGTATCTGTGTTGACTTTCACCAAAATAAATCAAATCAAATCAAAAAGAATCCAACTGCGCCATGCGCGGGCCTCTCCGGGGACCGTAAAAAACCTCATTTTCGTAACCCTAACCCTAGATGTGGGTATGGCAATTTGCAATGGTTCGGCAACGAAACTCCTGAGCGAAAAGGGCCCCATACATTTTCTGCTCCCTTTTGGACCAGGAATCCAACTGCGCCATGCGCGGGCCTCTCCGGGCACCGTAAAAAACCTCATTTTCGTAACCCTAACCCTAGGTGCTAGTCGGGGTTAGACAATTGCTCTGCAACGAAACTCCTGAGCGAAAAGGGCCCCATACGTTTTCTGCTCCCTTTTGGACCAGGAATCCAACTGCGCCATGCGCGGGCCTCTCCGGGGACCGTAAAAAACCTCATTTTCGTAACCCTAACCCTAGATGTGGGTATGGCAATTTGCAATGGTTCGGCAACGAAACTCCTGAGCGAAAAGGGCCCCATACGTTTTCTGCTCCCTTTTGGACCAGGAATCCAACTGCGCCATGCGCGGGCCTCTCCGGGCACCGTAAAAAAACTCATTTTCGTAACCCTAACCCTAGGTGCTAGTCGGGGTTAAACAATTGCTCGGCAACGAAACTCCTGAGCGAAAAGGGCCCCATACGTTTTCTGCTCCCTTTTGGACCAGGAATCCAACTGCGCCATGCGCGGGCCTCTCCGGGCACTGTAAAAAACCTCATTTTCGTAACCCTAACCCTAGATGTGGGTATGGCAATTTGCAATGGTTCGGCAACGAAACTCCTGAGCGAAAAGGGCCCATAACGTTTTCTGCTCCCTTTTGGACCAGGAATCCAACTGCGCCATGCGCGGGCCTCTCCGGGCACCGTAAAAAACCTCATTTTCGTAACCCTAACCCTAGATGTGGGTATGGCAATTTGCAATGGTTCGGCAACGAAACTCCTGAGCGAAAAGGGCCCCATACGTTTTCTGCTCCCTTTTGGACCAGGAATCCAACTGCGCCATGCGCGGGCCTCTCCGGGCACCGTAAAAAACCTCATTTTCGTAACCCTAACCCTAGGTGCTAGTCGGGGTTAGACAATTGCTCGGCAACGAAACTCCTGAGCGAAAAGGGCCCCATACGTTTTCTGCTCCCTTTTGGACCAGGAATCCAACTGCGCCATGCGCGGGCCTCTCCGGGGACCGTAAAAAACCTCATTTTCGTAACCCTAACCCTAGATGTGGGTATGGCAATTTGCAATGGTTCGGCAACGAAACTCCTGAGCGAAAAGGGCCCCATACGTTTTCTGCTCCCTTTTGGACCAGGAATCCAACTGCGCCATGCGCGGGCCTCTCCGGGCACCGTAAAAAACCTCATTTTCGTAACCCTAACCCTAGGTGCTAGTCGGGGTTAGACAATTGCTCGGCAACGAAACTCCTGAGCGAAAAGGGCCCCATACGTTTTCTGCTCCCTTTTGGACCAGGAATCCAACTGCGCCATGCGCGGGCCTCTCCGGGCACCGTAAAAAACCTCATTTTCGTAACCCTAACCCTAGATGTGGGTATGGCAATTTGCAATGGTTCGGCAACGAAACTCCTGAGCGAAAAGGGCCCCATACGTTTTCTGCTCCCTTTTGGACCAGGAATCCAACTGCGCCATGCGCGGGCCTCTCCGGGCACCGTAAAAAACCTCATTTTCGTAACCCTAACCCTAGGTGCTAGTCGGGGTTAGACAATTGCTCGGCAACGAAACTCCTGAGCGAAAAGGGCCCCATACGTTTTCTGCTCCCTTTTGGACCAGGAATCCAACTGCGCCATGCGCGGGCCTCTCCGGGCACCGTAAAAAACCTCATTTTCGTAACCCTAACCCTAGATGTGGGTATGGCAATTTGCAATGGTTCGGCAACGAAACTCCTGAGCGAAAAGGGCCCCATACGTTTTCTGCTCCCTTTTGGACCAGGAATCCAACTGCGCCATGCGCGGGCCTCTCCGGGCACCGTAAAAAACCTCATTTTCGTAACCCTAACCCTAGGTGCTAGTCGGGGTTAGACAATTGCTCGGCAACGAAACTCCTGAGCGAAAAGGGCCCCATACGTTTTCTGCTCCCTTTTGGACCAGGAATCCAACTGCGCCATGCGCGGGCCTCTCCGGGGACCGTAAAAAACCTCATTTTCGTAACCCTAACCCTAGATGTGGGTATGGCAATTTGCAATGGTTCGGCAACGAAACTCCTGAGCGAAAAGGGCCCCATACGTTTTCTGCTCCCTTTTGGACCAGGAATCCAACTGCGCCATGCGCGGGCCTCTCCGGGCACCGTAAAAAACCTCATTTTCGTAACCCTAACCCTAGGTGCTAGTCGGGGTTAGACAATTGCTCGGCAACGAAACTCCTGAGCGAAAAGGGCCCCATACGTTTTCTGCTCCCTTTTGGACCAGGAATCCAACTGCGCCATGCGCGGGCCTCTCCGGGCACCGTAAAAAACCTCATTTTCGTAACCCTAACCCTAGATGTGGGTATGGCAATTTGCAATGGTTCGGCAACGAAACTCCTGAGCGAAAAGCGCCCCATACGTTTTCTGCTCCCTTTTGGACCAGGAATCCAACTGCGCCATGCGCGGGCCTCTCCGGGCACCGTAAAAAAACTCATTTTCGTAACCCTAACCCTAGGTGCTAGTCGGGGTTAGACAATTGCTCGGCAACGAAACTCCTGAGCGAAAAGGGCCCCATACGTTTTCTGCTCCCTTTTGGACCAGGAATCCAACTGCGCCATGCGCGGGCCTCTCCGGGGACCGTAAAAAACCTCATTTTCGTAACCCTAACCCTAGATGTGGGTATGGCAATTTGCAATGGTTCGGCAACGAAACTCCTGAGCGAAAAGGGCCCCATACGTTTTCTGCTCCCTTTTGGACCAGGAATCCAACTGCGCCATGCGCGGGCCTCTCCGGGCACCGTAAAAAACCTCATTTTCGTAACCCTAACCCTAGGTGCTAGTCGGGGTTAGACAATTGCTCGGCAACGAAACTCCTGAGCGAAAAGGGCCCCATACGTTTTCTGCTCCCTTTTGGACCAGGAATCCAACTGCGCCATGCGCGGGCCTCTCCGGGCACCGTAAAAAACCTCATTTTCGTAACCCTAACCCTAGATGTGGGTATGGCAATTTGCAATGGTTCGGCAACGAAACTCCTGAGCGAAAAGGGCCCCATACGTTTTCTGCTCCCTTTTGGACCAGGAATCCAACTGCGCCATGCGCGGGCCTCTCCGGGCACCGTAAAAAACCTCATTTTCGTAACCCTAACCCTAGGTGCTAGTCGGGGTTAGACAATTGCTCGGCAACGAAACTCCTGAGCGAAAAGGGCCCCATACGTTTTCTGCTCCCTTTTGGACCAGGAATCCAACTGCGCCATGCGCGGGCCTCTCCGGGCACCGTAAAAAACCTCATTTTCGTAACCCTAACCCTAGATGTGGGTATGGCAATTTGCAATGGTTCGGCAACGAAACTCCTGAGCGAAAAGGGCCCCATACGTTTTCTGCTCCCTTTTGGACCAGGAATCCAACTGCGCCATGCGCGGGCCTCTCCGGGCACCGTAAAAAACCTCATTTTCGTAACCCTAACCCTAGGTGCTAGTCGGGGTTAGACAATTGCTCGGCAACGAAACTCCTGAGCGAAAAGGGCCCCATACGTTTTCTGCTCCCTTTTGGACCAGGAATCCAACTGCGCCATGCGCGGGCCTCTCCGGGGACCGTAAAAAACCTCATTTTCGTAACCCTAACCCTAGATGTGGGTATGGCAATTTGCAATGGTTCGGCAACGAAACTCCTGAGCGAAAAGGGCCCCATACGTTTTCTGCTCCCTTTTGGACCAGGAATCCAACTGCGCCATGCGCGGGCCTCTCCGGGCACCGTAAAAAACCTCATTTTCGTAACCCTAACCCTAGGTGCTAGTCGGGGTTAGACAATTGCTCGGCAACGAAACTCCTGAGCGAAAAGGGCCCCATACGTTTTCTGCTCCCTTTTGGACCAGGAATCCAACTGCGCCATGCGCGGGCCTCTCCGGGCACCGTAAAAAACCTCATTTTCGTAACCCTAACCCTAGATGTGGGTATGGCAATTTGCAATGGTTCGGCAACGAAACTCCTGAGCGAAAAGGGCCCCATACGTTTTCTGCTCCCTTTTGGACCAGGAATCCAACTGCGCCATGCGCGGGCCTCTCCGGGCACCGTAAAAAACCTCATTTTCGTAACCCTAACCCTAGGTGCTAGTCGGGGTTAGACAATTGCTCGGCAACGAAACTCCTGAGCGAAAAGGGCCCCATACGTTTTCTGCTCCCTTTTGGACCAGGAATCCAACTGCGCCATGCGCGGGCCTCTCCGGGCACCGTAAAAAACCTCATTTTCGTAACCCTAACCCTAGATGTGGGTATGGCAATTTGCAATGGTTCGGCAACGAAACTCCTGAGCGAAAAGCGCCCCATACGTTTTCTGCTCCCTTTTGGACCAGGAATCCAACTGCGCCATGCGCGGGCCTCTCCGGGCACCGTAAAAAAACTCATTTTCGTAACCCTAACCCTAGGTGCTAGTCGGGGTTAGACAATTGCTCGGCAACGAAACTCCTGAGCGAAAAGGGCCCCATACGTTTTCTGCTCCCTTTTGGACCAGGAATCCAACTGCGCCATGCGCGGGCCTCTCCGGGGACCGTAAAAAACCTCATTTTCGTAACCCTAACCCTAGATGTGGGTATGGCAATTTGCAATGGTTCGGCAACGAAACTCCTGAGCGAAAAGGGCCCCATACGTTTTCTGCTCCCTTTTGGACCAGGAATCCAACTGCGCCATGCGCGGGCCTCTCCGGGCACCGTAAAAAACCTCATTTTCGTAACCCTAACCCTAGATGTGGGTATGGCAATTTGCAATGGTTCGGCAACGAAACTCCTGAGCGAAAAGGGCCCCATACGTTTTCTGCTCCCTTTTGGACCAGGAATCCAACTGCGCCATGCGCGGGCCTCTCCGGGCACCGTAAAAAACCTCATTTTCGTAACCCTAACCCTAGGTGCTAGTCGGGGTTAGACAATTGCTCGGCAACGAAACTCCTGAGCGAAAAGGGCCCCATACGTTTTCTGCTCCCTTTTGGACCAGGAATCCAACTGCGCCATGCGCGGGCCTCTCCGGGCACCGTAAAAAACCTCATTTTCGTAACCCTAACCCTAGATGTGGGTATGGCAATTTGCAATGGTTCGGCAACGAAACTCCTGAGCGAAAAGGGCCCCATACGTTTTCTGCTCCCTTTTGGACCAGGAATCCAACTGCGCCATGCGCGGGCCTCTCCGGGCACCGTAAAAAACCTCATTTTCGTAACCCTAACCCTAGGTGCTAGTCGGGGTTAGACAATTGCTCGGCAACGAAACTCCTGAGCGAAAAGGGCCCCATACGTTTTCTGCTCCCTTTTGGACCAGGAATCCAACTGCGCCATGCGCGGGCCTCTCCGGGGACCGTAAAAAACCTCATTTTCGTAACCCTAACCCTAGATGTGGGTATGGCAATTTGCAATGGTTCGGCAACGAAACTCCTGAGCGAAAAGGGCCCCATACGTTTTCTGCTCCCTTTTGGACCAGGAATCCAACTGCGCCATGCGCGGGCCTCTCCGGGCACCGTAAAAAACCTCATTTTCGTAACCCTAACCCTAGGTGCTAGTCGGGGTTAGACAATTGCTCGGCAACGAAACTCCTGAGCGAAAAGGGCCCCATACGTTTTCTGCTCCCTTTTGGACCAGGAATCCAACTGCGCCATGCGCGGGCCTCTCCGGGCACCGTAAAAAACCTCATTTTCGTAACCCTAACCCTAGATGTGGGTATGGCAATTTGCAATGGTTCGGCAACGAAACTCCTGAGCGAAAAGGGCCCCATACGTTTTCTGCTCCCTTTTGGACCAGGAATCCAACTGCGCCATGCGCGGGCCTCTCCGGGCACCGTAAAAAACCTCATTTTCGTAACCCTAACCCTAGGTGCTAGTCGGGGTTAGACAATTGCTCGGCAACGAAACTCCTGAGCGAAAAGGGCCCCATACGTTTTCTGCTCCCTTTTGGACCAGGAATCCAACTGCGCCATGCGCGGGCCTCTCCGGGGACCGTAAAAAACCTCATTTTCGTAACCCTAACCCTAGATGTGGGTATGGCAATTTGCAATGGTTCGGCAACGAAACTCCTGAGCGAAAAGGGCCCCATACGTTTTCTGCTCCCTTTTGGACCAGGAATCCAACTGCGCCATGCGCGGGCCTCTCCGGGCACCGTAAAAAACCTCATTTTCGTAACCCTAACCCTAGGTGCTAGTCGGGGTTAAACAATTGCTCGGCAACGAAACTCCTGAGCGAAAAGGGCCCCATACGTTTTCTGCTCCCTTTTGGACCAGGAATCCAACTGCGCCATGCGCGGGCCTCTCCGGGCACCGTAAAAAACCTCATTTTCGTAACCCTAACCCTAGATGTGGGTATGGCAATTTGCAATGGTTCGGCAACGAAACTCCTGAGCGAAAAGGGCCCCATACGTTTTCTGCTCCCTTTTGGACCAGGAATCCAACTGCGCCATGCGCGGGCCTCTCCGGGGACCGTAAAAAACCTCATTTTCGTAACCCTAACCCTAGATGTGGGTATGGCAATTTGCAATGGTTCGGCAACGAAACTCCTGAGCGAAAAGGGCCCCATACGTTTTCTGCTCCCTTTTGGACCAGGAATCCAACTGCGCCATGCGCGGGCCTCTCCGGGCACCGTAAAAAACCTCATTTTCGTAACCCTAACCCTAGGTGCTAGTCGGGGTTAGACAATTGCTCGGCAACGAAACTCCTGAGCGAAAAGGGCCCCATACGTTTTCTGCTCCCTTTTGGACCAGGAATCCAACTGCGCCATGCGCGGGCCTCTCCGGGCACCGTAAAAAACCTCATTTTCGTAACCCTAACCCTAGATGTGGGTATGGCAATTTGCAATGGTTCGGCAACGAAACTCCTGAGCGAAAAGGGCCCCATACGTTTTCTGCTCCCTTTTGGACCAGGAATCCAACTGCGCCATGCGCGGGCCTCTCCGGGCACCGTAAAAAACCTCATTTTCGTAACCCTAACCCTAGGTGCTAGTCGGGGTTAGACAATTGCTCGGCAACGAAACTCCTGAGCGAAAAGGGCCCCATACGTTTTCTGCTCCCTTTTGGACCAGGAATCCAACTGCGCCATGCGCGGGCCTCTCCGGGCACCGTAAAAAACCTCATTTTCGTAACCCTAACCCTAGATGTGGGTATGGCAATTTGCAATGGTTCGGCAACGAAACTCCTGAGCGAAAAGGGCCCCATACGTTTTCTGCTCCCTTTTGGACCAGGAATCCAACTGCGCCATGCGCGGGCCTCTCCGGGCACCGTAAAAAACCTCATTTTCGTAACCCTAACCCTAGGTGCTAGTCGGGGTTAGACAATTGCTCGGCAACGAAACTCCTGAGCGAAAAGGGCCCCATACGTTTTCTGCTCCCTTTTGGACCAGGAATCCAACTGCGCCATGCGCGGGCCTCTCCGGGCACCGTAAAAAACCTCATTTTCGTAACCCTAACCCTAGATGTGGGTATGGCAATTTGCAATGGTTCGGCAACGAAACTCCTGAGCGAAAAGCGCCCCATACGTTTTCTGCTCCCTTTTGGACCAGGAATCCAACTGCGCCATGCGCGGGCCTCTCCGGGCACCGTAAAAAACCTCATTTTCGTAACCCTAACCCTAGGTGCTAGTCGGGGTTAGACAATTGCTCGGCAACGAAACTCCTGAGCGAAAAGGGCCCCATACGTTTTCTGCTCCCTTTTGGACCAGGAATCCAACTGCGCCATGCGCGGGCCTCTCCGGGGACCGTAAAAAACCTCATTTTCGTAACCCTAACCCTAGATGTGGGTATGGCAATTTGCAATGGTTCGGCAACGAAACTCCTGAGCGAAAAGGGCCCCATACATTTTCTGCTCCCTTTTGGACCAGGAATCCAACTGCGCCATGCGCGGGCCTCTCCGGGCACCGTAAAAAACCTCATTTTCGTAACCCTAACCCTAGGTGCTAGTCGGGGTTAGACAATTGCTCTGCAACGAAACTCCTGAGCGAAAAGGGCCCCATACGTTTTCTGCTCCCTTTTGGACCAGGAATCCAACTGCGCCATGCGCGGGCCTCTCCGGGGACCGTAAAAAACCTCATTTTCGTAACCCTAACCCTAGATGTGGGTATGGCAATTTGCAATGGTTCGGCAACGAAACTCCTGAGCGAAAAGGGCCCCATACGTTTTCTGCTCCCTTTTGGACCAGGAATCCAACTGCGCCATGCGCGGGCCTCTCCGGGCACCGTAAAAAAACTCATTTTCGTAACCCTAACCCTAGGTGCTAGTCGGGGTTAAACAATTGCTCGGCAACGAAACTCCTGAGCGAAAAGGGCCCCATACGTTTTCTGCTCCCTTTTGGACCAGGAATCCAACTGCGCCATGCGCGGGCCTCTCCGGGCACTGTAAAAAACCTCATTTTCGTAACCCTAACCCTAGATGTGGGTATGGCAATTTGCAATGGTTCGGCAACGAAACTCCTGAGCGAAAAGGGCCCATAACGTTTTCTGCTCCCTTTTGGACCAGGAATCCAACTGCGCCATGCGCGGGCCTCTCCGGGCACCGTAAAAAACCTCATTTTCGTAACCCTAACCCTAGATGTGGGTATGGCAATTTGCAATGGTTCGGCAACGAAACTCCTGAGCGAAAAGGGCCCCATACGTTTTCTGCTCCCTTTTGGACCAGGAATCCAACTGCGCCATGCGCGGGCCTCTCCGGGCACCGTAAAAAACCTCATTTTCGTAACCCTAACCCTAGGTGCTAGTCGGGGTTAGACAATTGCTCGGCAACGAAACTCCTGAGCGAAAAGGGCCCCATACGTTTTCTGCTCCCTTTTGGACCAGGAATCCAACTGCGCCATGCGCGGGCCTCTCCGGGGACCGTAAAAAACCTCATTTTCGTAACCCTAACCCTAGATGTGGGTATGGCAATTTGCAATGGTTCGGCAACGAAACTCCTGAGCGAAAAGGGCCCCATACGTTTTCTGCTCCCTTTTGGACCAGGAATCCAACTGCGCCATGCGCGGGCCTCTCCGGGCACCGTAAAAAACCTCATTTTCGTAACCCTAACCCTAGGTGCTAGTCGGGGTTAGACAATTGCTCGGCAACGAAACTCCTGAGCGAAAAGGGCCCCATACGTTTTCTGCTCCCTTTTGGACCAGGAATCCAACTGCGCCATGCGCGGGCCTCTCCGGGCACCGTAAAAAACCTCATTTTCGTAACCCTAACCCTAGATGTGGGTATGGCAATTTGCAATGGTTCGGCAACGAAACTCCTGAGCGAAAAGGGCCCCATACGTTTTCTGCTCCCTTTTGGACCAGGAATCCAACTGCGCCATGCGCGGGCCTCTCCGGGCACCGTAAAAAACCTCATTTTCGTAACCCTAACCCTAGGTGCTAGTCGGGGTTAGACAATTGCTCGGCAACGAAACTCCTGAGCGAAAAGGGCCCCATACGTTTTCTGCTCCCTTTTGGACCAGGAATCCAACTGCGCCATGCGCGGGCCTCTCCGGGCACCGTAAAAAACCTCATTTTCGTAACCCTAACCCTAGATGTGGGTATGGCAATTTGCAATGGTTCGGCAACGAAACTCCTGAGCGAAAAGGGCCCCATACGTTTTCTGCTCCCTTTTGGACCAGGAATCCAACTGCGCCATGCGCGGGCCTCTCCGGGCACCGTAAAAAACCTCATTTTCGTAACCCTAACCCTAGGTGCTAGTCGGGGTTAGACAATTGCTCGGCAACGAAACTCCTGAGCGAAAAGGGCCCCATACGTTTTCTGCTCCCTTTTGGACCAGGAATCCAACTGCGCCATGCGCGGGCCTCTCCGGGGACCGTAAAAAACCTCATTTTCGTAACCCTAACCCTAGATGTGGGTATGGCAATTTGCAATGGTTCGGCAACGAAACTCCTGAGCGAAAAGGGCCCCATACGTTTTCTGCTCCCTTTTGGACCAGGAATCCAACTGCGCCATGCGCGGGCCTCTCCGGGCACCGTAAAAAACCTCATTTTCGTAACCCTAACCCTAGGTGCTAGTCGGGGTTAGACAATTGCTCGGCAACGAAACTCCTGAGCGAAAAGGGCCCCATACGTTTTCTGCTCCCTTTTGGACCAGGAATCCAACTGCGCCATGCGCGGGCCTCTCCGGGCACCGTAAAAAACCTCATTTTCGTAACCCTAACCCTAGATGTGGGTATGGCAATTTGCAATGGTTCGGCAACGAAACTCCTGAGCGAAAAGCGCCCCATACGTTTTCTGCTCCCTTTTGGACCAGGAATCCAACTGCGCCATGCGCGGGCCTCTCCGGGCACCGTAAAAAAACTCATTTTCGTAACCCTAACCCTAGGTGCTAGTCGGGGTTAGACAATTGCTCGGCAACGAAACTCCTGAGCGAAAAGGGCCCCATACGTTTTCTGCTCCCTTTTGGACCAGGAATCCAACTGCGCCATGCGCGGGCCTCTCCGGGGACCGTAAAAAACCTCATTTTCGTAACCCTAACCCTAGATGTGGGTATGGCAATTTGCAATGGTTCGGCAACGAAACTCCTGAGCGAAAAGGGCCCCATACGTTTTCTGCTCCCTTTTGGACCAGGAATCCAACTGCGCCATGCGCGGGCCTCTCCGGGCACCGTAAAAAACCTCATTTTCGTAACCCTAACCCTAGGTGCTAGTCGGGGTTAGACAATTGCTCGGCAACGAAACTCCTGAGCGAAAAGGGCCCCATACGTTTTCTGCTCCCTTTTGGACCAGGAATCCAACTGCGCCATGCGCGGGCCTCTCCGGGCACCGTAAAAAACCTCATTTTCGTAACCCTAACCCTAGATGTGGGTATGGCAATTTGCAATGGTTCGGCAACGAAACTCCTGAGCGAAAAGGGCCCCATACGTTTTCTGCTCCCTTTTGGACCAGGAATCCAACTGCGCCATGCGCGGGCCTCTCCGGGCACCGTAAAAAACCTCATTTTCGTAACCCTAACCCTAGGTGCTAGTCGGGGTTAGACAATTGCTCGGCAACGAAACTCCTGAGCGAAAAGGGCCCCATACGTTTTCTGCTCCCTTTTGGACCAGGAATCCAACTGCGCCATGCGCGGGCCTCTCCGGGCACCGTAAAAAACCTCATTTTCGTAACCCTAACCCTAGATGTGGGTATGGCAATTTGCAATGGTTCGGCAACGAAACTCCTGAGCGAAAAGGGCCCCATACGTTTTCTGCTCCCTTTTGGACCAGGAATCCAACTGCGCCATGCGCGGGCCTCTCCGGGCACCGTAAAAAACCTCATTTTCGTAACCCTAACCCTAGGTGCTAGTCGGGGTTAGACAATTGCTCGGCAACGAAACTCCTGAGCGAAAAGGGCCCCATACGTTTTCTGCTCCCTTTTGGACCAGGAATCCAACTGCGCCATGCGCGGGCCTCTCCGGGGACCGTAAAAAACCTCATTTTCGTAACCCTAACCCTAGATGTGGGTATGGCAATTTGCAATGGTTCGGCAACGAAACTCCTGAGCGAAAAGGGCCCCATACATTTTCTGCTCCCTTTTGGACCAGGAATCCAACTGCGCCATGCGCGGGCCTCTCCGGGCACCGTAAAAAACCTCATTTTCGTAACCCTAACCCTAGGTGCTAGTCGGGGTTAGACAATTGCTCGGCAACGAAACTCCTGAGCGAAAAGGGCCCCATACGTTTTCTGCTCCCTTTTGGACCAGGAATCCAACTGCGCCATGCGCGGGCCTCTCCGGGCACCGTAAAAAACCTCATTTTCGTAACCCTAACCCTAGATGTGGGTATGGCAATTTGCAATGGTTCGGCAACGAAACTCCTGAGCGAAAAGGGCCCCATACGTTTTCTGCTCCCTTTTGGACCAGGAATCCAACTGCGCCATGCGCGGGCCTCTCCGGGCACCGTAAAAAACCTCATTTTCGTAACCCTAACCCTAGGTGCTAGTCGGGGTTAGACAATTGCTCGGCAACGAAACTCCTGAGCGAAAAGGGCCCCATACGTTTTCTGCTCCCTTTTGGACCAGGAATCCAACTGCGCCATGCGCGGGCCTCTCCGGGCACCGTAAAAAACCTCATTTTCGTAACCCTAACCCTAGATGTGGGTATGGCAATTTGCAATGGTTCGGCAACGAAACTCCTGAGTGAAAAGGGCCCCATACGTTTTCTGCTCCCTTTTGGACCAGGAATCCAACTTCGCCATGCGCGGGCCTCTCCGGGCACCGTAAAAAACCTCATTTTCGTAACCCTAACCCTAGGTGCTAGTCGGGGTTAGACAATTGCTCGGCAACGAAACTCCTGAGCGAAAAGGGCCCCATACGTTTTCTGCTCCCTTTTGGACCAGGAATCCAACTGCGCCATGCGCGGGCCTCTCCGGGGACCGTAAAAAACCTCATTTTCGTAACCCTAACCCTAGATGTGGGTATGGCAATTTGCAATGGTTCGGCAACGAAACTCCTGAGCGAAAAGGGCCCCATACGTTTTCTGCTCCCTTTTGGACCAGGAATCCAACTGCGCCATGCGCGGGCCTCTCCGGGCACCGTAAAAACCTCATTTTCGTAACCCTAACCCTAGGTGCTAGTCGGGGTTAGACAATTGCTCGGCAACGAAACTCCTGAGCGAAAAGGGCCCCATACGTTTTCTGCTCCCTTTTGGACCAGGAATCCAACTGCGCCATGCGCGGGCCTCTCCGGGCACCGTAAAAAACCTCATTTTCGTAACCCTAACCCTAGATGTGGGTATGGCAATTTGCAATGGTTCGGCAACGAAACTCCTGAGCGAAAAGGGCCCCATACGTTTTCTGCTCCCTTTTGGACCAGGAATCCAACTGCGCCATGCGCGGGCCTCTCCGGGCACCGTAAAAAACCTCATTTTCGTAACCCTAACCCTAGGTGCTAGTCGGGGTTAGACAATTGCTCGGCAACGAAACTCCTGAGCGAAAAGGGCCCCATACGTTTTCTGCTCCCTTTTGGACCAGGAATCCAACTGCGCCATGCGCGGGCCTCTCCGGGCACCGTAAAAAACCTCATTTTCGTAACCCTAACCCTAGATGTGGGTATGGCAATTTGCAATGGTTCGGCAACGAAACTCCTGAGTGAAAAGGGCCCCATACGTTTTCTGCTCCCTTTTGGACCAGGAATCCAACTTCGCCATGCGCGGGCCTCTCCGGGCACCGTAAAAAACCTCATTTTCGTAACCCTAACCCTAGGTGCTAGTCGGGGTTAGACAATTGCTCGGCAACGAAACTCCTGAGCGAAAAGGGCCCCATACGTTTTCTGCTCCCTTTTGGACCAGGAATCCAACTGCGCCATGCGCGGGCCTCTCCGGGGACCGTAAAAAACCTCATTTTCGTAACCCTAACCCTAGATGTGGGTATGGCAATTTGCAATGGTTCGGCAACGAAACTCCTGAGCGAAAAGGGCCCCATACGTTTTCTGCTCCCTTTTGGACCAGGAATCCAACTGCGCCATGCGCGGGCCTCTCCGGGCACCGTAAAAAACCTCATTTTCGTAACCCTAACCCTAGGTGCTAGTCGGGGTTAGACAATTGCTCGGCAACGAAACTCCTGAGCGAAAAGGGCCCCATACGTTTTCTGCTCCCTTTTGGACCAGGAATCCAACTGCGCCATGCGCGGGCCTCTCCGGGCACCGTAAAAAACCTCATTTTCGTAACCCTAACCCTAGATGTGGGTATGGCAATTTGCAATGGTTCGGCAACGAAACTCCTGAGCGAAAAGGGCCCCATACGTTTTCTGCTCCCTTTTGGACCAGGAATCCAACTGCGCCATGCGCGGGCCTCTCCGGGCACCGTAAAAAACCTCATTTTCGTAACCCTAACCCTAGGTGCTAGTCGGGGTTAGACAATTGCTCGGCAACGAAACTCCTGAGCGAAAAGGGCCCCATACGTTTTCTGCTCCCTTTTGGACCAGGAATCCAACTGCGCCATGCGCGGGCCTCTCCGGGGACCGTAAAAAACCTCATTTTCGTAACCCTAACCCTAGATGTGGGTATGGCAATTTGCAATGGTTCGGCAACGAAACTCCTGAGCGAAAAGGGCCCCATACATTTTCTGCTCCCTTTTGGACCAGGAATCCAACTGCGCCATGCGCGGGCCTCTCCGGGCACCGTAAAAAACCTCATTTTCGTAACCCTAACCCTAGGTGCTAGTCGGGGTTAGACAATTGCTCTGCAACGAAACTCCTGAGCGAAAAGGGCCCCATACGTTTTCTGCTCCCTTTTGGACCAGGAATCCAACTGCGCCATGCGCGGGCCTCTCCGGGGACCGTAAAAAACCTCATTTTCGTAACCCTAACCCTAGATGTGGGTATGGCAATTTGCAATGGTTCGGCAACGAAACTCCTGAGCGAAAAGGGCCCCATACGTTTTCTGCTCCCTTTTGGACCAGGAATCCAACTGCGCCATGCGCGGGCCTCTCCGGGCACCGTAAAAAAACTCATTTTCGTAACCCTAACCCTAGGTGCTAGTCGGGGTTAAACAATTGCTCGGCAACGAAACTCCTGAGCGAAAAGGGCCCCATACGTTTTCTGCTCCCTTTTGGACCAGGAATCCAACTGCGCCATGCGCGGGCCTCTCCGGGCACTGTAAAAAACCTCATTTTCGTAACCCTAACCCTAGATGTGGGTATGGCAATTTGCAATGGTTCGGCAACGAAACTCCTGAGCGAAAAGGGCCCATAACGTTTTCTGCTCCCTTTTGGACCAGGAATCCAACTGCGCCATGCGCGGGCCTCTCCGGGCACCGTAAAAAACCTCATTTTCGTAACCCTAACCCTAGATGTGGGTATGGCAATTTGCAATGGTTCGGCAACGAAACTCCTGAGCGAAAAGGGCCCCATACGTTTTCTGCTCCCTTTTGGACCAGGAATCCAACTGCGCCATGCGCGGGCCTCTCCGGGCACCGTAAAAAACCTCATTTTCGTAACCCTAACCCTAGGTGCTAGTCGGGGTTAGACAATTGCTCGGCAACGAAACTCCTGAGCGAAAAGGGCCCCATACGTTTTCTGCTCCCTTTTGGACCAGGAATCCAACTGCGCCATGCGCGGGCCTCTCCGGGGACCGTAAAAAACCTCATTTTCGTAACCCTAACCCTAGATGTGGGTATGGCAATTTGCAATGGTTCGGCAACGAAACTCCTGAGCGAAAAGGGCCCCATACGTTTTCTGCTCCCTTTTGGACCAGGAATCCAACTGCGCCATGCGCGGGCCTCTCCGGGCACCGTAAAAAACCTCATTTTCGTAACCCTAACCCTAGGTGCTAGTCGGGGTTAGACAATTGCTCGGCAACGAAACTCCTGAGCGAAAAGGGCCCCATACGTTTTCTGCTCCCTTTTGGACCAGGAATCCAACTGCGCCATGCGCGGGCCTCTCCGGGCACCGTAAAAAACCTCATTTTCGTAACCCTAACCCTAGATGTGGGTATGGCAATTTGCAATGGTTCGGCAACGAAACTCCTGAGCGAAAAGGGCCCCATACGTTTTCTGCTCCCTTTTGGACCAGGAATCCAACTGCGCCATGCGCGGGCCTCTCCGGGCACCGTAAAAAACCTCATTTTCGTAACCCTAACCCTAGGTGCTAGTCGGGGTTAGACAATTGCTCGGCAACGAAACTCCTGAGCGAAAAGGGCCCCATACGTTTTCTGCTCCCTTTTGGACCAGGAATCCAACTGCGCCATGCGCGGGCCTCTCCGGGCACCGTAAAAAACCTCATTTTCGTAACCCTAACCCTAGATGTGGGTATGGCAATTTGCAATGGTTCGGCAACGAAACTCCTGAGCGAAAAGGGCCCCATACGTTTTCTGCTCCCTTTTGGACCAGGAATCCAACTGCGCCATGCGCGGGCCTCTCCGGGCACCGTAAAAAACCTCATTTTCGTAACCCTAACCCTAGGTGCTAGTCGGGGTTAGACAATTGCTCGGCAACGAAACTCCTGAGCGAAAAGGGCCCCATACGTTTTCTGCTCCCTTTTGGACCAGGAATCCAACTGCGCCATGCGCGGGCCTCTCCGGGGACCGTAAAAAACCTCATTTTCGTAACCCTAACCCTAGATGTGGGTATGGCAATTTGCAATGGTTCGGCAACGAAACTCCTGAGCGAAAAGGGCCCCATACGTTTTCTGCTCCCTTTTGGACCAGGAATCCAACTGCGCCATGCGCGGGCCTCTCCGGGCACCGTAAAAAACCTCATTTTCGTAACCCTAACCCTAGGTGCTAGTCGGGGTTAGACAATTGCTCGGCAACGAAACTCCTGAGCGAAAAGGGCCCCATACGTTTTCTGCTCCCTTTTGGACCAGGAATCCAACTGCGCCATGCGCGGGCCTCTCCGGGCACCGTAAAAAACCTCATTTTCGTAACCCTAACCCTAGATGTGGGTATGGCAATTTGCAATGGTTCGGCAACGAAACTCCTGAGCGAAAAGCGCCCCATACGTTTTCTGCTCCCTTTTGGACCAGGAATCCAACTGCGCCATGCGCGGGCCTCTCCGGGCACCGTAAAAAAACTCATTTTCGTAACCCTAACCCTAGGTGCTAGTCGGGGTTAGACAATTGCTCGGCAACGAAACTCCTGAGCGAAAAGGGCCCCATACGTTTTCTGCTCCCTTTTGGACCAGGAATCCAACTGCGCCATGCGCGGGCCTCTCCGGGGACCGTAAAAAACCTCATTTTCGTAACCCTAACCCTAGATGTGGGTATGGCAATTTGCAATGGTTCGGCAACGAAACTCCTGAGCGAAAAGGGCCCCATACGTTTTCTGCTCCCTTTTGGACCAGGAATCCAACTGCGCCATGCGCGGGCCTCTCCGGGCACCGTAAAAAACCTCATTTTCGTAACCCTAACCCTAGGTGCTAGTCGGGGTTAGACAATTGCTCGGCAACGAAACTCCTGAGCGAAAAGGGCCCCATACGTTTTCTGCTCCCTTTTGGACCAGGAATCCAACTGCGCCATGCGCGGGCCTCTCCGGGGACCGTAAAAAACCTCATTTTCGTAACCCTAACCCTAGATGTGGGTATGGCAATTTGCAATGGTTCGGCAACGAAACTCCTGAGCGAAAAGGGCCCCATACGTTTTCTGCTCCCTTTTGGACCAGGAATCCAACTGCGCCATGCGCGGGCCTCTCCGGGCACCGTAAAAAACCTCATTTTCGTAACCCTAACCCTAGGTGCTAGTCGGGGTTAGACAATTGCTCGGCAACGAAACTCCTGAGCGAAAAGGGCCCCATACGTTTTCTGCTCCCTTTTGGACCAGGAATCCAACTGCGCCATGCGCGGGCCTCTCCGGGCACCGTAAAAAACCTCATTTTCGTAACCCTAACCCTAGATGTGGGTATGGCAATTTGCAATGGTTCGGCAACGAAACTCCTGAGCGAAAAGGGCCCCATACGTTTTCTGCTCCCTTTTGGACCAGGAATCCAACTGCGCCATGCGCGGGCCTCTCCGGGCACCGTAAAAAACCTCATTTTCGTAACCCTAACCCTAGGTGCTAGTCGGGGTTAGACAATTGCTCGGCAACGAAACTCCTGAGCGAAAAGGGCCCCATACGTTTTCTGCTCCCTTTTGGACCAGGAATCCAACTGCGCCATGCGCGGGCCTCTCCGGGGACCGTAAAAAACCTCATTTTCGTAACCCTAACCCTAGATGTGGGTATGGCAATTTGCAATGGTTCGGCAACGAAACTCCTGAGCGAAAAGGGCCCCATACATTTTCTGCTCCCTTTTGGACCAGGAATCCAACTGGGCCATGCGCGGGCCTCTCCGGGCACCGTAAAAAACCTCATTTTCGTAACCCTAACCCTAGGTGCTAGTCGGGGTTAGACAATTGCTCTGCAACGAAACTCCTGAGCGAAAAGGGCCCCATACGTTTTCTGCTCCCTTTTGGACCAGGAATCCAACTGCGCCATGCGCGGGCCTCTCCGGGGACCGTAAAAAACCTCATTTTCGTAACCCTAACCCTAGATGTGGGTATGGCAATTTGCAATGGTTCGGCAACGAAACTCCTGAGCGAAAAGGGCCCCATACGTTTTCTGCTCCCTTTTGGACCAGGAATCCAACTGCGCCATGCGCGGGCCTCTCCGGGCACCGTAAAAAAACTCATTTTCGTAACCCTAACCCTAGGTGCTAGTCGGGGTTAAACAATTGCTCGGCAACGAAACTCCTGAGCGAAAAGGGCCCCATACGTTTTCTGCTCCCTTTTGGACCAGGAATCCAACTGCGCCATGCGCGGGCCTCTCCGGGCACTGTAAAAAACCTCATTTTCGTAACCCTAACCCTAGATGTGGGTATGGCAATTTGCAATGGTTCGGCAACGAAACTCCTGAGCGAAAAGGGCCCATAACGTTTTCTGCTCCCTTTTGGACCAGGAATCCAACTGCGCCATGCGCGGGCCTCTCCGGGCACCGTAAAAAACCTCATTTTCGTAACCCTAACCCTAGATGTGGGTATGGCAATTTGCAATGGTTCGGCAACGAAACTCCTGAGCGAAAAGGGCCCCATACGTTTTCTGCTCCCTTTTGGACCAGGAATCCAACTGCGCCATGCGCGGGCCTCTCCGGGCACCGTAAAAAACCTCATTTTCGTAACCCTAACCCTAGGTGCTAGTCGGGGTTAGACAATTGCTCGGCAACGAAACTCCTGAGCGAAAAGGGCCCCATACGTTTTCTGCTCCCTTTTGGACCAGGAATCCAACTGCGCCATGCGCGGGCCTCTCCGGGGACCGTAAAAAACCTCATTTTCGTAACCCTAACCCTAGATGTGGGTATGGCAATTTGCAATGGTTCGGCAACGAAACTCCTGAGCGAAAAGGGCCCCATACGTTTTCTGCTCCCTTTTGGACCAGGAATCCAACTGCGCCATGCGCGGGCCTCTCCGGGCACCGTAAAAAACCTCATTTTCGTAACCCTAACCCTAGGTGCTAGTCGGGGTTAGACAATTGCTCGGCAACGAAACTCCTGAGCGAAAAGGGCCCCATACGTTTTCTGCTCCCTTTTGGACCAGGAATCCAACTGCGCCATGCGCGGGCCTCTCCGGGCACCGTAAAAAACCTCATTTTCGTAACCCTAACCCTAGATGTGGGTATGGCAATTTGCAATGGTTCGGCAACGAAACTCCTGAGCGAAAAGGGCCCCATACGTTTTCTGCTCCCTTTTGGACCAGGAATCCAACTGCGCCATGCGCGGGCCTCTCCGGGCACCGTAAAAAACCTCATTTTCGTAACCCTAACCCTAGGTGCTAGTCGGGGTTAGACAATTGCTCGGCAACGAAACTCCTGAGCGAAAAGGGCCCCATACGTTTTCTGCTCCCTTTTGGACCAGGAATCCAACTGCGCCATGCGCGGGCCTCTCCGGGCACCGTAAAAAACCTCATTTTCGTAACCCTAACCCTAGATGTGGGTATGGCAATTTGCAATGGTTCGGCAACGAAACTCCTGAGCGAAAAGGGCCCCATACGTTTTCTGCTCCCTTTTGGACCAGGAATCCAACTGCGCCATGCGCGGGCCTCTCCGGGCACCGTAAAAAACCTCATTTTCGTAACCCTAACCCTAGGTGCTAGTCGGGGTTAGACAATTGCTCGGCAACGAAACTCCTGAGCGAAAAGGGCCCCATACGTTTTCTGCTCCCTTTTGGACCAGGAATCCAACTGCGCCATGCGCGGGCCTCTCCGGGGACCGTAAAAAACCTCATTTTCGTAACCCTAACCCTAGATGTGGGTATGGCAATTTGCAATGGTTCGGCAACGAAACTCCTGAGCGAAAAGGGCCCCATACGTTTTCTGCTCCCTTTTGGACCAGGAATCCAACTGCGCCATGCGCGGGCCTCTCCGGGCACCGTAAAAAACCTCATTTTCGTAACCCTAACCCTAGGTGCTAGTCGGGGTTAGACAATTGCTCGGCAACGAAACTCCTGAGCGAAAAGGGCCCCATACGTTTTCTGCTCCCTTTTGGACCAGGAATCCAACTGCGCCATGCGCGGGCCTCTCCGGGCACCGTAAAAAACCTCATTTTCGTAACCCTAACCCTAGATGTGGGTATGGCAATTTGCAATGGTTCGGCAACGAAACTCCTGAGCGAAAAGCGCCCCATACGTTTTCTGCTCCCTTTTGGACCAGGAATCCAACTGCGCCATGCGCGGGCCTCTCCGGGCACCGTAAAAAAACTCATTTTCGTAACCCTAACCCTAGGTGCTAGTCGGGGTTAGACAATTGCTCGGCAACGAAACTCCTGAGCGAAAAGGGCCCCATACGTTTTCTGCTCCCTTTTGGACCAGGAATCCAACTGCGCCATGCGCGGGCCTCTCCGGGGACCGTAA
>NC_139638.1:29066775-29265680 GCF_964638095.1 Poromitra crassiceps | reverse complement strand
GATGATCAATTAATCAATTACAACGATCGACATTTCATAATAATACATTTCAACATACGTGTCAATCTATTTATGACAGGATGTCTGTTTTTATTTGAACTTATTTGAACCATTCAGCTATTTTTATTGGTTCTATAAACACATCATGGAGCAGATTTGGCTGTAGTATTCAAAGAGCTGCAGAATGTTTACATCTGTATTTCAGTGTCAGATATATTTTAAGACGCAGGGTTTCATGCACATAATGTTAACACATGTAGCATGTGATGCCTAACCCAGATGCGCTAAAACCATTTATTGCGCCGTAGGCCTCTTCATGATAGTATCTATCCCATCGTAAATTAAAATAATATTCTGTTCCGTTTCCAGTGTTCCTGTGAACCATGTGTTACCAGGAAATAGTTAATAGAAATTTGTTTCCCAACGTATTAGTCAACTGGATTGACGGTAATAAGAAGCAGATGCAAACTGAGCTATAACCCCCGGATATGGAATTTGTTGAGCTGGTGCTATTCCTAACAAAATAGATTATTTTTCCATTGATCGGTCTTTCTCCATACAGTACATTCGTATGGCACAGAGCCCTCTTAGGAAATGCATCATCGTTCCTGTAGAAAGGCAGTGGAAGGCAAGAAAGACAGCAGAGCAGAAAGTCAACCAGATATCTGGGGGACGGTAAATAAGCAGAGAAGCCCCTTCTCATAGCTACTGTATGTGCTTGAACTTCAGTGGAATCTCTTTACTGCTTGTGGATGCAGGCAAATTAAGTACACTTTAGATTAGGGAACACATGAAATTTTAATCTCAATATCTTAATAATTTCCCCCAATAATATGTAACAAGGCACCTTATAAACCCCATACTGAGCCAAGTATACTAAAAACCCAATTCATGTGCAACAACTTCTTTACCGACTGCTAATAGCACTAATTTGGAGGCTATTGACGGGAAACTATACTATACTGTAGCTATACTGTAGCCCAGAGTCATGTATCTAGAAGAGTCGCGACATCTCCATTCACTCCAATGGACCAGTTTTTTACTCTCAAGAGTTCCCGGAAGTAAGGTTCTGGATTAAGCCGAGTTCCAGCAAAATGGTCAGCTTGTGATGTACTTTGAAAGGGTCAGACATTTAAAGAATCAAATTGTACATTATCAGAATCGGGAGAGACCATAGAACATTTAACTCGGACCAAAACGTAAAATAATATTTTTTCAATGTTTTTTGTTTTGGTCCCAGTGAAATGTTCGATGGTCTCTCCCGATTCTAAATATAGCTGAACCGTTTTGGTTTGAACAAGTAAAACTATTTTTGTAAGCATTTTACGAAAGGTCTATGGGAAAATAAATTGCGGAAGAAAATCTCTGGTACAGTGCTGAAGCAGGAAGTGACGTTCACTTTGCCTCTCTATAATGAACCAATGCTCTTCTACTATGCATAAGCGACTTATTAATAGTCAATATGTGTTCTCTAATTGAAAAATATGCGTTCCCTAATCTAACGTGTTTCTATGTTCTCCTCGTCTGGTGATCCTTTGCACAACACATTTCCCTCAATTGTACGGTCTTCTCTGGTCACCTCAGGGCAAGCTGGACGCTCTGTGTGTGTTCCTGAGGAGAGGCTACGACCGAGTGTCTGTGATGAGACCCCATCCTGGAGACAAGGTGAGGCAACAGCGTCATCTGAAGCCCGGGCGCCAATTTCACGGATTAACGAGACACAGAATTAGTCTCTTGCCGTTGCCGGACAAATAGACACACATTCCAATGAAGGCAATTTTGTAAGATTGTGAACTCACTATGTCAGCTTTTGGCAGGAAGACCTTTTACATTGTGCCAGAGTTCTGCAAATATATGACCTCTGGAGAAGAGTAGAAGGGAAGTCTGGAGCCGCGGCCTCAGACTGAGGCAAAGAACACAGTAGGAACCGAACTGAAATCTCATCTGAATAACATTACATTTATTCCATGAACTGACAATTTAAAAATTAAAGTCAGTGCTGAATCTATGCATGAGAATAGGCAGACAAAGTGGCTGCAGAAGCGAAACTCCCAAGTGACATAGTGTGTAGGTCTTTAGGGTTCTAATATGCAAGCTGAAATCCTGGGCCTTGAGGAAGAGGAATGCTCTGGTCTGCAGAAGTCATTAAGAGTAGATGATACCTGCCTCCTCCTCCAGCTCCTAGCTGTAGCATGGCTGTAGATCAGGGGTTCCCAAACGTTTCCGTCCAAGTGGCACTACACCAGACCAACTTTCCCAGGGACCACTTCCACTGCGTATACCAACCCCCCCCCCCTAAAATAAAATTAGCTGATTTAACCATGCAATAGCAGCAGAAAGGCTAAATGACAATATAAGGCTACTAGCTGGTTCAAAACGGACACACACAGACACACGCATGCACACACACACACACACACACACACACACACACACACACACACACACACACACACACACACACACACACACACACCTGCCAACCTGTGAAAAAGAGGACACCCTTTTGAAAATGTTTTTTTTCCCACTTGCCAAAATGTTGCCTAAATTTAAAGTGTTATTTAGCTACCTTCCTGACAAGCTAGCATGACATGGTTGGTACAAATCGATTCCTTAAGTCTTCTAGTTTCATGTGATACCAGAAACGTCACTCTGGCTTTAAAACTGAGCCTGCTGCAGCCTCTGAAAGTAAATGTTCAAAATGGCGATATTTCCCAAATATCGCGATATTTCCGAAAATCGGCCCAATCCAGCTGCTACTCAGGCTTAATGTGTATGTAAAAACTTGTTTGTATTTTTTTCTTTTTTGTGTGTGCAATTCTCTGGTGGACCACCAGGCCGACCACTGGTGGTCCGCAGACCACAGTTTGGGAACCAGTGCTGTAGATGATACCTGCCTCCTCCAGTTCCTATAGCTGCAGCATGGCTGGCTTGGCAGGAGAGCTGTTTTCTTCCATGACACAGGACCAGCACAGGACTAGCACAGGCATTTCCTCTTTCCATCTGCTGAGCGCGCTCAATCTGCCAAAACAACGGCTCAGCGAGGGTTTTCACTCTGCTTTCTTGCCTTGACAGGAGCACTTTTTTTCCTTTTCTTTTTCACATTTGGCATTGCACAGATATTTTCAAGCGAGCCCCATAAAACGCAACCTGTGATTACCCATTAACTCAATGTATATACGTGTTGATCTAACATGATTTCTCCTCCTTACAGGGCAGATGCATTAACTTCACCCGTGGAAAATCCTACTCTGCTCCTCGCTATCCGATCTACAACCACCCCTCCACCCCCATCTACACTCTGCCCCACAGCTACAACAACTGCCCTCCTCCTCCCGCTCAGCAGGGCGGCGACTTCTCACATTTGCCCCCCTCGCCGACGTCCACGCTGCCCCCGCTGCCGTCCACTCCTCCCCCTTCCGCGACCACCCCTCCCTCGTACACCCCGCCCCCAAACAGAGCTCCGCCCCCGACTAATATTGTGAGCCCTGACCCCGCTCCGCCGACCCCGCCCCCCTTTTGCCCCCCCACACCCCCTTCTCCGACCGGCTCTCTACCGCCTCCGCCCCAAGGCCCGCCCCCTTGTAGAGCTCCGCCTCCAACGCGGGCTCCTCCACGCCCCACTTATTAGCGCCTCGAGGATTTACTCGCAATCGGTGGAGAGACGCCCGAAAGGACATTTCCACTGTGCCTTTAGCTCTACTAGTGCAGTGCCCGTTCACCCCCGCTGCTGTTCGCTTGTTTAGTCCAAGTTCATTCATATTGAACCGTGTGTTCAAATTGCACCCAATCACGACACGGCACGTCCTTGTATTGGGTCCCCAGCAACACACCTGCCAAGTGTGAAGCAGATCGGACGCACGGTTCTCGAGATATGCGACGGAGGAGACACGCAGAAGGAGGACACACACTCCTACACACTCACAGACAGACAGACAGACAGACAGACAGACAGACAGTCAGACAGACAGACAGACAGACAGACAGACAGACAGACAGACGGACAGACAGACAGACAGACAGACAGACAGACAGACGGACAGACGGACAGACAGACAGGCAGACAGACAGACAGACAGACAGACAGATGACAGACAGACAGTCAGACAGACAGTCAGACAGACAGACAGACAGACTTACTCTCTCACTCACAGACAGTGCCCGTTTGAAAATGTGCCTGTTCTGAACAGGCCGATTGGTTGGCCCCGTATTATGGTTTAAATCCAAACAGAACTTCACCGGTGAGACTAAACTTGAGCTTGATTAGCAGTTTACGGCCTTCCATTGGTTGATTCTGCTGCCAATCAAACATGTCTGCACTCCCATTGGCTAGTTTCATTGTCTCCACCTCTATTGTGTGTGTTCGTTCTCTCACTCTCGAGTAGTTTAAAAGAGTGGGGCGTGCGTCGCGTGCCTTGGTCAGCCAGCTCAGCCAGTCAGAGCGCTGGCTGAAGCCCCACCCTGCTGTGATGTGACGGTGTTTGTATCAAACAGTCCCCCGCTGCAGTCAGACACAGAGCTGAGCAGATCGCTGTTCGCTTGTTTAGTCAATGTCTATTACTATTGAACATGTTGTGTGTCCAAATTGCACCAAATCTAACAGTGCACATCCTCAGATCCCCAGCAGATATGCAGAGGACACACACAGACATACAGAGATATTTGCTTTATACCTACATCATTTTCTGCACAGTGAGAATGTCAACAATTGCGTTTTCCGTAAGTCTCAAAATGAGCTCCTGCAACATGCCATGTACCCCCCCCATCCCCCTCCCCTAGCAGGTAGCATGTAGCATAGCTTTGGCTAATTGACAATGCTATTGGAGCTGAGCAATTGATCTTTATTTAATTGATCTGATTGATCAAATCAGGAGTATTGTTAAGCATCATGTGCTGCAGAGCGGTATACACAATGCATTCTAAGCCTTTGTCTGATGCGAGTCAATGCATTCTAAGCCTTTTGTCTGATGTGATCAGATCTTGTGATCCGATGCTGACCTTTTATCCAATATGGCTCAGCAGCAACTGCCTCATGTGTTTTATACATGCAATCCGGGTTGTCACGTGCTATCTTGAGAAATGAATGTGTATTTTTGTGAATGAATATTTCATAATTTCATTAAATATGCTATTGCAATGTGATGCCTAATTGTCGTGAACAGAGCCAATAAGCATGATTTGTTTCCACCTGCGTAAAGATAGGTTGTGCAGAGAGATTTCTACATGACAGTATAACACCACTGATCTTAGTCCACTGCAGAAAGCCAATCCCAGTGAACACCATCAGTAAGATATTAAGGGGGAATCGATCATAAGAATTCATTATTATTCTCATGATCTTAAACAGTTCAATATTTATCCACATGAAGGGGGGGGGGGGGGGGGGGGGGTGACTTCCCAAAGTTAGAAATCAGAGAATTAGGGCTGTTGGTTGTCCAGAAGAAACACTTCATGGAGAAACACCACTGACAGTAATTAACAGTTTGAGGCGTCATTTATATTTGTTTAATTTAGTCTCAAAATGAACTTTATTTATCACATCTCTTTACTAAAAAATGTGATATATCTCTGGAAAATCACCACAGCACAGGTACTGACAGTGTACCACAAGTGCCCAGCGTGGCAGTATCCTTCTGTCTGGGAGAGATTTGAGCCACATTTGAAGAAATCTGATCATACACATTTATTGTATTATTCTTCAACAGTTCCATATATTTTTGTTGTTCCTTTTCCCTCCTCTGTCATGATTTCAACGTTGAAGCCATTCATTCTGAAGAAGGCAGAAGGACTTCTTCTATGACAGTGACTGATGAGGGTTTTACACAGGGGGGCGGGGCGTTACATACATTCACCAACCACATGTTGTGTTATTTGTCAATGGAGCAGTTGTGGGATAAGTGATTGTAGCATGCTCAGTGACATGTGGTTTGTGTTTGAAGGAGAGAAGACTTCACTGACCAAGATGGTTTGAGGATTCAAATCAGCAAGACTTCAGTCACAAGCTTGCTTCATAAAAGAATCGGCTACAATACTCTCAAGGACATCACCAGACCACAATTTGGGCTTTGGTTTGAATTTGACAATGCAGCCTTTTAGTGTGTCAGTAGTACCAGTAGCCTGCCTTTTCGAGCAAATTTGTTGGATACTATATTTAGAAACTTTTAATTTAATTTCTTTTTTAAGCATGTTAGCTTTACAGATTTTTCCGTAAAGCCAGAGAAATGTGTATGTGTGCACTGTGACAGTTTGCAGCTTTGGTTGGGTGGTGATGAGAGTCAGCAGCGCCTCCAGGTCTGAGGCCATTCACATTCAGTCAGTCTTGAATAAAAGCGTCTGTCCCCCTGCTGGTGAGAGGAGGAGCTGCCCAGAGTGCGAGCAGTCCAGGTCCCTTCATGAGCGTGAGAGGGATCATGATGAGAGACTGGCTTCAGTTGCCTCCTCTCACTAATCAACTCTGGATGGAAAAAATTCCATCAGCATTCCTGGAAGATCCAGTGGATTTGTGTGTTTTTTTGGGGGGAAAACCTTTGTTGGAAAAATTCCATTTCCAAACCTGATTATGAGCATTGCACTCAATTGAATGAGACATAGTAAAAAAGAACCGTACGGGGTGATACTTGTGAATTACCAGATAGTCAGAATGGTTCTTCGCAGGTAACATATTAGCAGTGTTGGGAGTACTATTTATTGCAGTAACTAGTAATCTAACTACTTTTCAAATTTAGTAACTCAGTTACAATTATTAAAATAGTAACTGGGCTAGTTACTAGTTACTTTAGGGCATGAAAATAAGGGAAAACTTCAGAGGATTATCTGGTTTCTGATCCTCAGACCTAGTCCGGGGAGAGAGCTGCAGCTGCAGCCAGAGCCCCACAGGCTCATGACCTTAATAGGCTATAAGCCTCCCCAATAAGTGAATGTTCAATGCCACACTGTGGCACAGCAACACTAACATAATGTGTGCGTTAATAAGACAATCGAAGCAGACTTTTAAAAGTAACGGAAAAGTTACTTTCCCTAGTAACTAATTACTTTGAAGTAACTAGTAACTTTAAAGTAATTAAATTACTTTTTGAGAGAAGCAACTAGTAACTGTAACTAAATTACCACTTTTCAGTAACTTGCCCAACACTGCATATTAGACACCAACAGAACGATGCTCTGCATTCAGATTTGCTGTATCAGAGATAGGCCTATAATCAGTGTTGGGCACGTTACTTTCTAAATGTAATACTACATATTACTAGTTACTTTCATTTGAAAGTAATAAGTTACTTTACAATATTACTGTGTGTGTAGAGTAACTCATTACTTATTACACTACTTTTGCATTACTTTAACCAAAATAACTGCAATAGCAGAATGACATTGCCGCCCCGGAACCATCCTGAAAAAGAATTTCAACCATCTTGAAGTCAGGGTAAACCGTCCAAAACTCTATGTGAACACTTTCCTTTGCTATTGTCATCTATAGTGGTTATTTGGATAAAAATACACAATTTGATTAGGAAATTATTGGATCTTTATGTGCTTTGATAAAAACAAAATGTAACTCAATTTGTAACTTGTGTTACTTGATAAAGTAACTGGTATAATATTACTGAAATCCTATTAGTAATAAGTTATGTTACTGAGTTACTGCTAAAAGTAACATGTAATATGTTACTTTTGTAATTAGTTACCCCCAACACTGCATATAATAAAGAAATGCTTTGGTTTTCCAGGTCATTTGCCCACTCTGGCTATAAAAGATGAAGGACTATAAACAAACTTGACCTGAAAGAGGGCCTTCGTCAAATAGCAGGCATATTAGTTGACTATAGTTACCTACATATAATGAATATAATTTACTGTTGCACATTCAGTGCTGAAATGCTTTCATTGCAGAGAGTGATCGGTGCGTTCAATAACTGCAGCGCTGGGCAGCATATTGCGAGGAGAAAATCTTTCCCCCCTCCTGAGTGTGACATAAAACTGTACCACAAGCCGCCGAAGCAGCCACAAAGCAGAAACAATACACAGTCTTATTGCACCCAGATCTTTACCAGCCTAAATTATATAATATCTTTTCCACACATTTTTCTGACTTTCTGTGCTAAATGCTCTTGCAGACAGATGCAAAAACCGACTTACAATCCTGTGGGCAGTGAGCTCACAGAGGCGTGTCCGCCAGCAGCAGCAGAGGCAGTGGGGCTTTAGAGGCAGCAGACAACTGCAGCAATAAAACCAAAGGCCAACTATGATGACATCTGGAGATCTGGAGGAGGTGTTTACACGGCTTCACGCTCTGCTGAGCCACCAAGCGACACGCGCAACCGCACTGTGCGCTTCGGCCGGCCTAATTGTTGAGGATAACAAAATATTTAATTAGCCTTAACCCTGGCACCACACATTTAATTTATCGTCCGAATAACCTGGGAGCAAAGGTTTTTGTGCCACTAGAGCAACAATAAATGTATTTTTATTTCAAATATTTTATTTGTGCGGTGTTTGGGCAAGTAGAGCTAAATTGAGCAAGTTCAGCTCTAGGCTCTATATTGGATAAAATGTTACAGAACTTAAAACCAACATGTTTGTCCTTTTCAGGCCTTTTAGTCCATTTGTCCATCACATTCTGTTGATTCACCTGTTCCTGTTCATTCTAGTCCATAAGCCAATATTGATTTAATTCTAAAAATGTATTGGACATTATTCTGCACCTTCCAACTTATGGGAAAACCCACCCTAAAACAATTCACAATTGTTATTTTGATGGTGGAAAACTCTTCATTCATAAAACACCCACAGATCTCTCAATCATAGCAGATCAGATCTCTCAATCAGATCAGATCTCTCAATCACAGCAGAAGTGTGTTTGCTGTCATCATTACAAGACTAAACTTAGAGCTTATCCAATGACATTGCCATTCATAAATGCTACAGCTACAATGTAACTAATAAAGACAACACACACACAACCTTCAACCTGATGTTGAATTCACAATGAGGTTCAATGCTACTTGTCAAACGGCTGAGGTTGATCAACTTATAAAGACTACAACAGCCCTCATTATGTTAAAGAGGTTTATAACAGTCAGGAGTGAAATGGAGTGTATGTACAGTGCATAATCTTATTGTTTGCTAAATGCAAATTGACATGCTATAGACAACATGGGTGATTTTGAAACCACATCAGACATGATATGTGACACTCCATCAAAGTTATCAAGATCGAGGTTGGCCTCACAACATTAACAGGCTATATATTGTTTGTTTAAAAAAAAACAAGACATCTTTGAAGAAAACTAAAATATTCTGATAATACTGATGTAGTTTATGAGAAAAATGGCAGCAGCCTCCTCTTAACAATTAAAATAAAGCAGGTCAATTGGGCTTAAAAATCATGTAAGCCCTTCCTGGCTATTGTACAGGTCCTAGTGAGCAAACATTCAGGGATTTCATGTAATTTGCCTGTGGTTACTGCAAGCAAAAGACAAACAAAAATAGGATTAGTGGCAACTATAAAGATGCAAATCCTTATTCTAAGATCGTTTTCTTGTAAAGTTCAGCCCTAGTTCCTTAAAAAGGTGTGAGGCGTTTTCTCCTGTAATTGTTTGAGAAGTGGTTGACTTGAAATTACACATCGTTATATCAATTGCTAGTGAATGGTCAGTTTTGCAGAATAAAAACAAATGAATGTAAATTTCTGCAGGGACATTATTGATAATGAATAATGACTGGACGCTGGTGAGCATTTGTGAAATATTAACATGAAAAACAACAACACTTTTTGGATATCTTGAATTGAGTGTTGTCCATCAGTCAGATTCGAAAAATCCAGGACCAGACCTAAACTCGGTGGTGACAGATACCGTGGCAGACACAAAACCACCCAGAAATCATTCACTTAAGTGCCCTATTTTGGGATCGAAAAGGTGACTTGTCACCTAAAGGCGACTAGTTTGCAGGTATGCCTCCAAGTCCATAGGTCCAGTATCAAACTGTGGCTGCTTCCAAAGTGCTGCAGCGGTGCTCTACTGTGCTGCTCGGTCTGGAAGCAAATCAGATGGCTGAGGTAGAACAAGATTAACGCTAAACAAGTACATTTATAACTACAAGGAAGTACATTTTTAATACTGCACACATAATGTCAGGAGCAAATCTACATGATCATTTTAGATAACCGTAACACTGAGACTGAACTGTCGGTTTGCCGTGTACGACTCCCTCTTTAAGTTTCAGGCACGAGAAGCATCAGTTGCCCTGAGAGCATCTTGGTGGAAAAGGCGCGGCGGTAAAGGGGTCCTCCAGAGCTCGACCCCCTATGGTCCAGGAGTGCAGCGGCCCGACTGCCACCGAGCCTACTGCCGCCTGCTGGCCGATCCTGGAGACCACGCGGTGCACCGCCACCGGCTGCTGCAGCAGAGGCCTTTCTGCATAGTACTTGGGAGGAGGAGGGGCCCTGTTAGCGGGAGGAGGCGGAGCCGCAGCGAGAGGAGGGGGTACAGGGACCAGGTGGCACTGTTTGTTGGCTCGGACGGGAGTCGACTTGGACACGTGGACGTCAGCAGGAACCGCTTTGGCAGATTCCTGTCTCCTCCCGAAGGGCGCCTGGAGGAAGACGTCAGACGTGGCTTTATGAGACACAGAGAAAGGCGGGCCGCTCAGCGCTTTCTTCTTCTCTTCTTTTGCTGCCATCTTAAAAGGGGCCAGCTGGAAGACATCAGACGTGCCCACGCTGCTCGGAGGCTGGTGTGTGGAGACTTCTGGCTCTGCAGGTATGAAACGCGGCCCGGTCGGATCAGGCGGTGGTGTTGTCCTCTCTGCCGATGGTGACGTGGTGTACTCGGGTTTGGTTTGGGCACACAGAGCGTGGGTCCCTCGCTGGACCCTCTGGTCTTGCTTCTCATCCACAAACTGCAGACAGGCCGCAGACCCGGCGGCTCTCAACAGACAACTATCAGGCTCCCTCTGCAGGTCTGTTAGGAAGGAGAGCAGATATTCAGTTTTAACAGTGACAAAACACTCTGGGGAGCTCAAGAGCTTTTGCTGATCTTTTCTATACGAGAGAAATAAAGAGGAGTCCCGCACACTGTCAATTACTTGCAAAAAAAACTTTAATTAACGACGTTTCGGTCTATCGACCTTCATCAGGTTTTTTTTAACCTGATGAAGGTCGATAGACCGAAACGTCGTTAATTAAAAAAAAATGTGCAAGTAATTGACAGTGTGCGGGACTCCTCTTTATTTCTCTCGTATGTACTGCATCTCCGACGCACCTGCCTTCAAGAGATTGAAGGTGTGCATCAGCTCCTTCTGACTTTAGCTGATCTTTTCTATAAAACTCGTTTTAGGGATTTTCATATTCTATCATTACAATCAACAATGTTGAATATTATAATTACATTGAAGGGCCACGTTTGCCGATTTTCCAACAGCTTTGTATCATTTCAAAATCAGTAGTACTGTATATTATGCAAATGAACAATGTTTTAGCTCCCTCCATCTCGCGTGGAGCCGAGAGCTCCCCCGTTCATTCGCAGAACTCCCTGCACCAAGTGATGTCATAATGAGGTCATTTGGACCAGGAAGTTCTGCGAATGAAGGTAGAGAGAGCAATCATCGTAGTAATAGTATTAGTGATAGTGACAGTAATAGTGACACCATGGCAAAACTGTTCCAAATGACATCATGACATGATTCGGACGAGGAAACTCTGTGAATGAACGTGTGGAACTCGCTGTCCAGGCAAGATGGACATCGTTAAACATTTAAACAAGTTAAACATTGTTCATTTGCATATACTACTGATTATGTAATGATACAAAGCTGATTTACAATCAACGAAGTGGCCCTTTAAGAATACTTTTATTTTTTTTGGTAAGCAGTGTGCGGGTCATTTCTAATTTTACTGCAAATATTACAGAGAGAAGTGTTTATTTAGACGTCTTTTTCATATGGCAAAACCCGCTGATGAAAGTAGGCCAAAGGAAAAAACACATCAGGTTTTAGCTAATAAAGTGCTTCACTCCAGTGTAAATACTGTGCCATCATCAGTATCATCACTGTATCACTTTGGACAAAAACACCATGAGTTTTCAAGATTGACAGAAACATTGAAATAAAGCAACATATGGCAGAGCATACAGTATCTTTGAAGAATGTGTAAATGGTAAATGGCCTGCATTTATATAGCACTTTTATCCAAAGCGCTTTACAGTCAGTAGGTACATTCACCCATTCACACACCGATGGCGGCAGGCTACCACGCAGGGTGCTGGCACACCAACGGGAGCAATTTGGGGTTCAGTGTCTTGCCCAAGGACACTTCGACATGCAGACTGGAGGAGCCGGGAATCGAACCACCGACCTCTTTTATCCAAAGCGATTAGTGGACGACCCGCTCTACCTCCTGAGCTACAGCCGCCCTGTCTAAGGGAATGTTTAAATCAGTGGGAGGTGAGAGGAGATGACATCAGCGTGCAATAGGACATGGTGCTGATCTGTTGTCTTACCTGTGTAGATTTAGCCTGCTATTCAAATAGAATCAGATTTGTGATTAGTGAGTTACACATAGTAATGAAAGATACAGCAATAGCAACTCTCCTCTGTACAGTATTATACTGTATGAAAGAAAGAATTCAAAATACAGAGCAAAGTCGTCATTTACCATCTACTTCTTGCCCTGCCCTTCTCACACCAAGTATTTTAGATCTTTGCATTTATTTATTTAAAGATTCAAATACATCTAGAGGAGGGGTGGGCAACTGGCGGCCCGTGGGCCTCATGTGGCCGCCGACCTCACTCACTGTGGCCCCTGGGTCAATTTCATTTTTTATTTTTTTTTATACAAGGCGGATGTTTTTGGTTAGGTTAGAGACCATCAAAATCTGTGTTTTTATTTTACTGTACAACCCAGAACATTTGAGCTAACGCTATTGGGTGATGTACCCCATAAAATTGCTGTAGCGGGCTGTTTTAAAGCTAGAGCAAAGTTTCTGGTGTCATCTGAATGGAAGAATTATTAAATTTGAATATGAAAAATCTAAATGTTGGTATAGTAAACTTTGCTTACCAGTCGTTTTCATCAAATTAGTAGCTATAATTGGGAGTGATGGTGTTACAGTAGTAGTAGGCTACTGGTGGAAGTGCACGGTCACAATCTGGAACTCTGGTAGCAAGGCATTTTTTTTGTGGCCCTCTCTATCATCAAAGTTGCCCATCCCTGATCTAGAGCAAAGTGTGGGACAAAATGTGGAATATAACATGGATATGTAAGGTGAATCAGGCCATAGAGCTATTTGACCATTCAGTGACACATAGGCTACTGTATACATTTCCTTTGACTGTAAATATGAACAGGTTGTACATACACTTCATTTCAAAATTTCAAACATGGGAGCCATAGCAACATCACTGTGTGCAAGTATTTTATACTTCTGTCGGGCTGAATCAACCAGTGAACAAACAAAAATATAAACGTATGACACTCAAAACGTTGACATTCACATTTGTATTTTATTTGCCATCCCTTTATAATTCTTTTTAGTTATCTCACAAAAATAGAAGGAGCACACAATATCACAGCTCAGACGCAGGTTTGGGCGATAAAGACAGAGGCTTTTCAAAACACTCCAAAGTATCCGGTAATCAACAGCGTTCACGTTTGGCAAAACAACGGAGAACATGAGAGGGGCTTCTGTCGCACATGGAGGACTAGTCTCACTACCTGCTTGGCATGACCTTTACATGACCTTTACATGACCTTTACACGACCTTTACGGATTACAACAGCACAGGGAGAAGCGATAGGGATTGCATAGGTTCAAACGGTAACGGCAAATGATGCGCTGTAAGGATCAGCTAGGGGGCGATCATGAGAACATAAGCCTTTTCAGTTGCACATACAGTACCTACACAAGCCTGAGACACAGTTGCTTTGAGAGATAGCCACCCCGTCAATGTTTTCGCAAATTTAATTGTGTACTACAAAAGCATGTCGTTTCATTTTAGTTCATATTTCTGCATATTTCTACTCAAAATACAACATTGTTGCGCTGTAAAAGACAATCTAGATTTTGGTGAATGAATAAAACTGAAATAGCACAGAAACCTTTTTTGTTGTTGTTGAAAATGTTCAAACCCATTTCATTTAACAAGACATTGTTGGCACGTTGTTCTACATCACATCTTTTCAATTAAATGTACCACAATGGAACATTATTCTCATTGAAAATGGGCATGTGTTACTAAGCAATGTACTAAAGTGCTTGTGGCTCTATTCTTAGTAAGATTCAGAGTAGGAGGGCGATGCTTTGTTTTGTTTGAACCCAAAGGAGGCAGACTTCAGTCAAAAGTTAATTTGTATTCCTTATGTGTGATTGCCACAAAGTAAAGACTAACCAGCACCTGCAATCCCATTAAGATGTACGGAGGCGTTTCTTAGAGTATAAAACAAGTGTTCAAAACCCTTAAGAGTTTTAAACAACACGATAAAACAATAATCCCTGTGTGAAAATCCCAAAGAGTGATCAGAGAGGATCTGTTATTTTAATGTATTCATTCACAAAAAAAAGCTTTGAATTACTTTTCCACTTTCAGAATAGAGTATTTTGAGTAGATATAACAAAAACATAATATACGCATTTTGAAATAATTTTACGTGACAAAATGGGCAAAAAATAAATGGGGGTGGGGCTAAACTTCCCAAAGCAAAATGACTGTGGTTTGATCCTAAAGAAACGTCTACATTGCTGATATGATCACATGCATTTTTGCTTCACATTATTCACTTCAGATGGAGCTGATTACTCATTTTATAAACGCAGAACAACTTAGACCACGGCCTGAAACTCACATGGGATCTACAGCTGATTCCCTGGCCTGAAACTCACATGGGATCTACAGCTGATTCCCTGGCCTGAAACTCACATGGGATCTACAGCTGATTCCCTGGCCTGAAACTCACATGGGATCTTCAGCTGATTCCCTGGCCTGAAACTCAAATGAGATCTACATCTGATTCCCTGGCCTGAAACTCACATGGGATCTACAGCTGATTCCCTGGCCTGAAACTCACATGGGATCTACATCTGATTCCCTGGCCTGAAACTCACATGGGATCTACACCTGATTCCCTGGCCTGAAACTCACATGGGATCTACAGACACCTGATTCCCTGGCCTGAAACTCACATGGGATCTACACCTGATTCCCTGGCCTGAAACTCACATGGGATCTACAGCTGATTCCCTGGCCTGAAACTCACATGGGATCTACATCTGATTCCCTGGCCTGAAACTCACATGGGATCTACAGCTGATTCCCTGGCCTGAAACTCACATGGGATCTACACATGATTCCCTGGCCTGAAACTCACATGGGATCTACACCTGATTCCCTGGCCTGAAACTCACATGGGATCTACACCTGATTCCCTGGCCTGAAACTCACATGGAATTCTACATCTGATTCCCTGGCCTGAAACTCACATGGGATCTACAGCTGATTCCCTGGCCTGAAACTCACATGGGATCTACAACTGATTCCCTGGCCTGAAACTCACATAGGATCTACATCTGATTCCCTGGTCTGAAACTCAAATGAGATCTACACCTGATTCCCTGGCGTGAAACTCACATGGGATCTACAGCTGATTCCCTGGCCTGAAACTCACATAGGATCTACATCTGATTCCCTGGCCTGAAACTCACATGGGATCTACATCTGATTCCCTGGCCTGAAACTCACATGGGATCTACACATGATTCCCTGACCTGAAACCCACATGGGATCTACATCTGATTCCCTGGCCTGAAACTCACATGGGATCTACACATGATTCCCTGACCTGAAACCCACATGGGATCTACACCTGATTCCCTGGCCTGAAACTCACATGGGATCTACACCTGATTCCCTGGCCTGAAACTCACATGGGATCTACATCTGATTCCCTGGCCTGAAACTCACATGGGATCTACACCTGATTCCCTGGCCTGTAGTGTAGAAAGCTACCATCGTTAATGACTTAGAACCCTCTGTCTGATAAGCAACTATTAGTTCTACAGCGGCAATATTGCATCTTAATTACAGGAGTGGCTGAGTAAGCCATGTTCACACCTCACAGAGCCCCTCACAAATGTGAGTAAGCCATGTTCACACTTCACAGAGCCCCTCACAAAGGACTGTAAATCAGACAATTTATTTCCCAAATGATTCAAACTGTTGGGTGTAATATATGGACAGCAGGACTGGGGGCACAGCAAGCCAATACTGTTTGGTACTCTCGGAGAGAGCGATGTAACTCTTGCTACCTGAGAGAGAATTTAGGGGGCCTGTGCTTTCAAAAAGGTCAAAGAACAACACAAGTAGTAGGCTACTGGAAAACACACCCGACAACTCTGGCAATGACTCCACACAGTCACACACATACATACTTATCATAACACTGTATACCATCACACATTAACATAACATTCAACAACACTGCCATGCTTTTTGATATGAATCTTTTGATCACTAAAACGGGTAAAGCAAAAAACATAGATTTTCACAAAGCACAACTTCAGCAAAAAATTCTAGTTTTGCCACCGTAGAGCAACGACTATGAAATGAAACAGGACTGAGGCCCAGCAGGTGGCGCTCCCCGTTGGCGCAGTAAACCGTGTCAAATGTTTAGATTAAAAAGATAAACCCGTCATCATCTACGTAAACAAACATAGCATTAGGCTCACTTTCTGTTCACACGGTAAGAAGAGATAGTTCAGCCTAATCTTTCAAGTTAAACAAAGACTAGGATTGTCAACTATACATTTGACTGTATTGACAATTATTGAGTAGATATGATGAAGAAAAAAAAAAAAATCACAATTCCACAAAGAGGAATGAAATATATAGTATTCTTCAATATTTTTCAGTGATTATGGTGTTAAGAATCATATATGAGATTTATTATCATTATTATTATTATTATTATTATTATAGACTAATATTTATTTCATACATTCATTCTCTAACACTCTATTCATATTAACATTTATTAACAGGAAACTAAGAATATATATATGTATATATATATTCTCAATACGTTTTCCACAGGTAAAGTTATATGTTTTCCACAAGTAAAGCTTTATGACAATGACTTAATATATACACAGGAAGAAGAACCAATCATATGGTCACTGGAATAGAGCCTGCAGGGATCGCAGATATATATTTACATAAACTAGGAGTAAACAAATGACAGGAATGTCAGATTGCACAATGTGGAGTGGATATGAGAGTAGATGCAGTCATAAAAAAGGAATAAAATCATTTCTGAAAAATTATCTTGTACTGACTCATATAGAATGCATCGACTCTAACTTGTTAGTGCCACAGAAAATTGACCTGGATGGTCATGAATGGTCTCTCTCTATATATATATGTATATACAGCTAATTCTAATGCCTTCCTATTAAGACTGCTGCTTATTCATAGTATTTTCATGATGTCACATGCATTTTCTACTGAATAGTGCATTGCTATAAACGCTGCTAAATTACCTTCCGTTTGTCATTTAATACCAAAACAACCTATTGCTTGCCTAACAAAGAAATGATTGTGTATGGTGACATAATTAAATGCAATATAAGCTCTAAAGTGTGGCAGCAAAAACAGAACGAGTCCATGTTTTTGAAGATATTATAGGTAAGAATGTTTCGTTGGTATTTTGTACGAATCGAGCAAAAGGTTTCTTCTTAAAATGCTCGGGAGGATGCTATGAGAGTTTGGCAGAAACACTGCGAGAGCGCCGCAAAACTGCAAATCAGCATCAGATTATTTTATGGCACTTCACCCTTCCAACCAATCAGAGAGGGATACCTCCAGGAGGGAGGGACAGTGCCCGCCTCTTCCTGTCAATCACACTTTTAACATACAACTTGGTATGGCTGTATAGGGCTGCAGAGGGATGGCTAAGAGGGAGCTGGGAATGTAGTGTGGTCCTGGCTTCTTTCCAAAATCTAAAACTCAACTTGATGTCATTCTTCAAATCTACCGGTAATCTAATCTAAATCTAAAATCTAATCTAAAGCAGCATTAAGTTGTTCAGGATATTCCATCTTATTAGTCAGCCAATAGCAATATACAGTAGAGACATAAAACAGCCCTGACAGAGACAACATTTGTGGAAAATGTTTTTTTTCAAGCAAGTTTCCCCTCTAGAAGAAATCAATTTACCTAATTTGCTATAGCTGGAGACAAATGATCATTTACTTTTTTTCCCCATGGTTGTACCTTACAATGTGCAAATAAAGGCAAACGACGACACATTTACTTGTGCACAATAATAACTACAACCACTAACTACTGTATGCCTATTATAGTACATGACAACAATGATGTTCTTCTATCGTTTTGCTATTGGACATAATGCAATATTGTGGAAACAAACTGGATCGTTATGTCCTGATTCACAGAAAGACGTGGTGGTTAGTCTTCATGGAGGATGATGTTAGTGCACTGGCCACTCTAACCATGATGGGACCAAGGGACGGTAGGTAAAGCAGATCAAAATGTGAGTTGGTGAGAGGGTGAGAGAGATGGGGGAGGTGAGGAGAAGCCAGCCACAATGCAATCAATACTGCAGAAGAAGAAGAAGAAGCACTGAAAGAAGAGCGGCGTTTCTACTAGGAGGAGCTAGGGGGGGCGCTGTGCAGGGAAGCTAGCGGTGAGAACAGTGTTGATTGCTGTGTTATGCTATGCGAGTCTATAATCCAGTGTTACAGCTTCTATTAGGGCGCGTCTACAAGTCGATGAGCTGGTCCACCAGCAGCAGGGAGCGGGCCAAGCTGGGCAGGCTGGATTCAGAGCTGCCACTGTTACTGCGCGAGTGGCCTCCTGAAACTGGCCAGGGGAGAGACAAGGGGGGAGGGGCAGGGGACAGGTAGACAGAGGGGGGGGAGGGAGGGGCAGGCAAAGGAGGAGGAGTCACAACAAGCAAAGAAAGCAGTCAAGGGAAGGGGGCGAGAGAGGTCGAGAAGAGAGAGGGAGGGAGGGAGAGAGAGAGAGAGGGGAGGAGAGGGGGAGAAAAGGCAGATTTTTACCTATTTACCTCTACTGGTCTTGAAACACCTTCAGTGGATGCAAGAATAGTGTGCGCACCTGATCCTGCCATTTAACCCCTTTTAACTATACTTTCAATTAGATTTAATATTTAGAAAGTGGGAATGATAGGAACTAGTGTGGCACTGATTGGAAGCCAACAGACGGCCTATCCCTGGCTGGGGTTCATTAAGCCTACAGACAGACACACCTGTGCTGGCTGGCGGCGTACCTTGGGATGCAGAGTTTTTCCGGCCGGTGACGGGGATAGGGTCAAACTCATCGTCCTCTGTGCCTGCTGCCTCTGCACTGACCAGGTGCGGCTCAAAGTCTGAGATCAGGAGAGATGAGTCTGCAGAGGATCCATACAGAGAGGGAAAAATATATTATTATTATTATTACCTATAATAATTAATATTAATTAATAATAATAATAATAATTATTATTATTATTATTATGACAAACAGGATAGATGATGGATATAAGGGGTGAAAAGATAAGAGTTAGGAGGGTGACAAGAATATTGTGGTCAGTCAGTGAAAAGAGGCAGCAAAAACTAGTCATTAATTGTATGACTCCAACCTTAGAGTAGATGGTTGAAACCTCCAACCTTAGAGTAGATGGTTGAAACCTCCAACCTTAGAGTAGATGGTTGTTCCTCACAGGTGGAACAAAACAACAAGAGAGCATCTCTTTTCCTCGAGGCTTTCCTAACTCATTATAATGAAGTGGATCAAAGCAGCTTCAACAACACATCCAGTGCTGAGAAGTGCTGGCTGATAAGGTGGCTATTATCTTGAGGGGAAATGAGTCGTTATTAAGATCATAGGTGGGTTTTTCCCCCTTTTATGTTTGTCTGCTGACACAGGATCCTTAAATACAGTGTGCCTGTAATTCTGTTTTGGGGTGTCCTCTATGGATATTAATAGGATAAAAATACAATATGCTTCATCAAATCTGAAATAATTGAGGGCAATCTGCTTTTTTTTGCAGAAAGCACTGAGAATTTATTTGGAAAATTTGTATTTATTTATTTTGTGTGCGTTTCATTTTACAGTTCAGTAATGTGCAATGAACGAAGCCAAGGAAACAGATATGAGAATGTGATTGTTTCCTAGTAATTACTGATGTGTTTACTTCAAAATAAACTTTTTTTATGGAACTAATATTTTATGAAAAGAAGAAGAAAAAAAAGTACACAATTTTATGAAAAAATCTCAGCCTAAATCAGAAAGTGGACTGCAAGAGAAGAGCATCACATCAGTGGGGAAAGTGATGAAATATAAACAGAAGCAGTGACTGAAGAGTGAAGAGGACTCTGGACTCAACCGTGTTAGTTCTTGTGCCTGTCTGTTATCTTTGGTATCCTTTGTATGAAGCAATTACAGTCTGGGAAACAGAGTGCGCTCTCTGTATGCAGGTTACTTATGTCACTTGACATGATTTCTGGGTATTGAAGTTTTTCCCCCAAAAAAATAACCTCCCACTGACATCTGAGACCACTGTTCTGCAAGCTTCATTATAGCTGTGTCAAATACAGGGGTGTCAAAAATAATTGATTATAAGATGCGTGCACGATTCTGCATCGATTCACAAATGTCAAAAATCTTCTTTTTTTTTTATAATCAAATAAAATATAATGGAAGTACATGCAGTTGTTTATTTTAATTATGGATCATAATACAATGCAATTCCAAATGCACTTTTATTTTAAAAGTAGGCACACAGTGAGAAAAAAGAAAGTGAGAAAAAATAAATCATGTATTGCGGAAAAAAGTGATGCATCGATTTAAGATGCATCGAGATGCATCGATAATCGTAATCGAATCGAATCGTAGCCCTCTGAATCGTAATCGAATCGAATCGTGAGGCCAGTGAAGATTCACAGCCCTAGTCAAATATAGCTTGTCTCTCAAATAGTATAGCACTCGAGGAAAGCCTAGAGGCAAGAGAAGGAATTGCTGGAAGAGGCACAGTCTCTGCCCAGACCACCAACCATTTCTGCTCCATTACATCATCGGACACATACATCACACTTTTTTTGGGCTTCAGTACTTCCCTGATTTATGAATCCAAGTACCGGTACCCCCTTTTAGTCATGACTACAACATCTTTCTTAGAAAACGTCAAGAGAAAACTAGCATCTGATGCAATGAATGAATGATAACCCACCTTTTGAAGAATATGACGTCACAAAATAAGAACTGGAGTGAAAGAGTTGCAATTAGTGCCTCCTGAGCACATTTATTAATGTTTCATTCATTTTCATGAATGCACAATATGGATTTTTTTCAACTGATACGATAACCTGTAAATATCTGCTTCGCCTGGCCGATAACCGATACGATAACCGATAATTATAATAATAATAATTATTATAATAAAAATATATATATAATATTCTTTTTTAAGTTTTTAACCTGTATTTTATGCACAGCTGGGGTAAAAAAAAAGGCAGATGTAGTGAGCATAGCTCTGACCTAACCAAATCTAATTGACACTGTGAACACAAAACAAAGAAAACTTCTGATATACCGTAAATAATAACGCAAAACGCCCATATCGGCCGATAATTTATCGGCCCGATAATTATCATGCATCCCTAATTTTCATGATTTATTCTTACATTTGTCCATTTTCCCCTTCCTCTCAAGTACCCCTGTAGTACCCCTAGGGGTACGGGTACCCCAGTTTCGGAACCACTGCATTACATTAAGCCATACGCATAACGTCCTTTAGCTTCTTAAGACTTGCCTGCTTTAGGCTGGCCGCAGTCTCCAGACAACAGACTGAAATCGTCCAAAGCAGAGGCAGCAGAGGTGGGAGCAGAAGAGACGGAGGAGGTGGCACTGCCGCCTGCAGGGGGCGCCGACGAGCCCGAGAGCAGAGAGCCCAGAAGAAGAGAGTCCTCCACAGTCAGAGGATCTGGACGAGAGAGGGGACGTCAGCTCAAGGTGAAAACACAAAGTGGAAAAAGAGATCGATCAAATGGATCAACGCTTCTACTTATTTAGTTGTTTTTACTGGTTACAAATACTTTAATATTTCAAGATTTTATTAACTCTTACTGTAGGAAGCTAAAAGTCAAAGTTTCAAGAACACACAAGCCACAATGGTTAGTGCTTTGTGGGTAAATAAGGATAAATAATCTACCTCTTGGATTCTAAATGTACATCACAAAGGCACTGGGGTGGGTTTCCTGAAAAGATTTGCAGTGCTAAGAATTTTGTTGTTCTTTAACCCAGTGGTTCTCAAATGGGGGTCCGGGGACCCGCAGGGGTCCTTGAGGGGGTCCCCAGCCAAAAGGGGGGTAATTCATTTTCGCTATAACTTCATTCATAAGTAACACAATGACTATTTTGGTCATGGGTGTTATACACTTTCTGTAATAAAACATCTAAAAGCATCAATCTTATTATCATATGGGGGTCCGTGGGACAAAATCCTATCAAATGGGGGTCCGTGGTCTAATCTTTGTCAGTTTAGGGGTCCTTCATGTGAAGAAATTAGAGAACCACGGCTTTAACACACATTCATTCATTTCATTAGTGTTTCCCGAAACCCACGACACCCTATATTATAAGGGGATTTGGCAACGTTTTCACCTGTGTGTCTATTTCTCATGTTTTCTATGCTGCATGCTAATGCTTTAGCACACGGCCTGTTATCAGATGGAAGGAGCTTGTCTTGAATCGTCTGAGAAGCACTGTAGCAGTGTTTTAAAGTGCACAGAGGTGAAACGGCTACTAAGTGCACATAATGAAAGTTGATCAAAGGGCTGAAACAGAATTTGAAACACACTGTTTGAGGCAACGCACACACAGACCTTTCGCAGACTCTTCCACAGAGCCACCAAAGGGATCGGCCAAAGACAGAAGGTCAGGGAGCAAGAGGGACGACGTGTCTGGAGATTTGAGTCCTTCAATCAGCTTCTCTGATGGTCAGTGAGAAGAAAAGAGGTGAGTGAGCAAAGCACACTGACAAAATGACACCAATGAAATATCAATTTTGGCAATTTCCTGTTGCACCATATAATGTAGGATTGTATAGCTACAGACTAGGGGTGCACAGATCGATCGGCAAGCAATCTGTATCGGCCGATTTTGACCTCAACCATGCGATCGCCTGATTGCCGATATTTCTTGCCGATTGCCGATATTTCTTTATATTAAAAAAATATTTTTCTTTTGAATAAAAAAAAGCCCTATAACTAATCAGGCTTTCCAACGATATAAAATACAATACCAATTGGTATTATTAAAGGGGAGAAATAATGGACCGAAATAACGTTTCCAAACTTTTTTTGAGGAGTTTATATATCGGTGATCGGTCGATGATCGGTTGGGCAGATATTTCCCATAGCCGATCGGCAATCGGTGATCGGTGGCAAAAAACGTGATTGGTGCACCCCTACTAAAGACAGATAAACACAGGATGGACATTGGACAGGTGAAAATATAATCTTCACATCAGTCAAGTTGAAAGCGTAGCAGTGTGTATGTAGGTCAACAGATGGTCAAAAGCTGCTGTCTTAGTTTGACATTTGTTCATTCGACCCAGAAATTGAAGGACAAACCAACAGCACTGAGGTGAGTCGTCCTTTGTCCTCACTAAGCAGACACGGATTATGAATTAATTAATCTTGCATTAAATGGTCAAAGTTGTGATTATTAGCAGTTTTCTCAATTATTGTGAGGCCCACAAGGAACCAGTCGGACTTGAGGAACAAATGATTAGAAAATTAGAATTAAGAAAAAGTCATGGTTTTCAGGCGTATACTTTCATGTATCGAAAATTGTATTATATTTCAGATGATTAAGTGCTAAGCTAAGTTGGAAAAGCATCAGCGTAACTGAAGTCTCGCTATATATAATAACACATACATGTATAGAAATATTGCTACTGTATGTTTGTTTATGTATGTCTTTGATCTATTATGTCTTGGAGTTTTATCTAAAATGCTTTATGTAATTTCTCTAGGTTTCCTAGAATGTTGTCAGAAGAGGAAGAAAAAGGCTTTTACAGATGCACTCTCTTGAACATCAAGATCATTATCTTTCACCACTTGTTGACTCTTGTGGCACAGGACATCAACACATAGAGAAAAGTGCAGCTTTTCTATGGACCTTAGAAACCTTCAATATTGGAAAATCAGTGGTCATACATAACATTTAGAACAATACTGTAGGATAACAACTGCAGATCATTCAGTTAATATCTCTCATATTCAAATGTATTACTTGCAAAGACGGTGCTTATTTGTCAGCAACATTTGGTGTGGGCTCCATGGAGCGGAGACTTACCTGGTGTATCTGAGAGGTCGAGGCCACAGAGAGAGCCTGGGACAGCCAGCAACGAGGCTCCCGAATCCACATCGAGGATGGCTGATGGTCTTTCAACTAGGAACCAATGACAATGTGATACAGCATAGAGATGTACAGTCAGTGGCATAGCATTGCAAAACACAGGGAGAAAGCAAAGAGCGCGAACAGGCAAGGTATCTTCAAAAAACCTCATTCAACTTCCTCGAGGCTTCTGTGCCCTCAAGCCACGCCTAAAACTAAGGTATTTCAATGGCTTTCGCTCCACTCATCTCAGACTGTAAATGGAAGGTTCAGCAAATCACTTTCAATCACGAGAGACTCGTAGGAAGGATGAATGAACTTTGAAGTGGCTCTAAAGGTGTAGTGGGCCTTACCAGCTTCAGGTGAGGCCTGCAAGCCGGGTATTAAGCATTGATAGTCTTCAGAGGCCTTCATCTCAGGTTCTGATGATAGGATCAGAACCAGGTCTGATAAAAACAAAGTCCAGGTTACTTACTGTTTATTACACATTAATACCCCGCCCCCTCCCCAACACACACACACACACACACACACACACACACACGCACGCACCATTAAGGGTGTGTGGGGGGGATCGATACAGCATAGTATCGCGATATTTTGTGGGCAATATATCGTATCGAATGCCAAGTATTGTGATATTTTATTATACAAAATGTCAAGTGCATCATGCAACATTTATGACTGGTCAGTCTGTCTGCTTGACAATCCCATTTTACTGCAATAAAAATGATTGAAGTGAGATGAACAGACTGGAAACTTTATCTCATTAGGTAAAACACATGATGACAAAGTTTTTTCCATTGGGGACATAATTTGCAGTTGAAAAAAGGTAATAAATCACAATATATCGCAATATCGCAATACTCAATATATTGCAATACAAGCATATCGCAATACTATCGTATCGTGACTTACAGAAAGTATCGTGATAATATCGTATGGTGGGGCATCTGGTGATTCCCACCCCTACTTACCGTGAGGCTTTTTGTCAAAGTCATTGGTTAACAGGTCCACTGCAGCGCAGTCATTGGTTAACAGGTCCACTGCAGTGCAGTCATTGGTTAACAGGTCCACTGCAGCACAGTCATTGGTTAACAGGTCCACTGCAGTGCAGTCATTGGTTAACAGGTCCACTGCAGTGCGGTTGGAGAAGTTGTCAAATTTGTCATCGTCAAAAGGGTTCCATGCAGGCTGTGTGGGAGTGTTGGTGGCAGAGCCAGAGGCAGGCGCGTCCTGGCCTGCATCACAGAGCCCGGGCTGAACGGACTGGACGTTCGGCCGAGTCTCACCGAGTGATCTAGAGGGAGGAAAACACATAAAATCATATTTAAAAGAGATGAAAAGACAGAAATGAGCTGAACTTCATTCACTCTGGATGGAGGTCAGAATTTAAGATCTGGTCCAATGTGACAGTGACAGAGTAATGGTTCGTACACACACTACCCGACGGTCATCAGTCGTCAGTCGCTGTTCCCTTCACACTACACAACTGTCTGTCTTGTAATCAGGAGTGTTTGTGTCGTTGTGGTTTTCACACTTTATGACTGAGCTGCGACAGGGCGATCACACGTTACAAGATATTTCACCAGACGAGTCTGCAAACGCAACCTCACACCGGCTTTATTCTTTCTAAACACATGCTCGCACAACATCCACCACAACATCTACAGTATGAGTCATTCTACGAAATTGGTTCAATGTCAGATCTCAAATATTATTTCGAGTTTCAATAGATAATAGAATGATCTTAGTAAACATCTCAAATTTGCATAGCTACTTAAATGCTTTTTAATTGTCTTTTTTGGTTGTCGGACAGCAGTTTGTACCAATCCCGTAGAATGACCTCCTCAGTCAGACCACTTGCCTGTCTGCAGCAGCAGACATCACCCCGGGCGTGTCTGCCTCACTACGCTCTGCTCTCCCGACACCATCAGATATCTATCAAACTAGACATTTGTCGGACCTCGGTGACTCATCGGTGAGTACGGTACTCGGGGGAGCTCCCCGCTCGCATCTGTGGACAGTTCACACTTAACAAGCGAGCGCCGATTTGCGAGCCCCGAGCCAACGCGATTAGCCTCTGATCAGAGGGGGGTTTGTCCCAGAGCGCCTAGTCTCAACAAGGCATTAGCGACCAAATGTGAGGTCATGGTCTTACTCCGGTAAATGTGTGGCTTACAGGATGAGGGCAGCATCTCCAGCACCTCCTTGTAGTTGTGGTGAGGAGTCGCTCGCTGGACCTCCAGTGACGGCAGTCTGTGTGACGTCGACCAGGACACCGTGCCTCTGATCCTGCTCTTCAGTAGCCTGCGGGGACGCAGGTGGAGTCTGACTCTGTTCGAAGAGGCATCGAGTGACGAGGAAAGCACAGGACAGTAGATCAACACTCAACAACGTGTAAAATCACGGGAAAGTCTCACAGGCAAATTCATGCATTTAAAATGTTAGCAACAGCACACGGTATGTTTTCATTTATATAAACAATCAAATATTTTGACACATTCATAGGGATGAGAAACGGAAACGGAGATGAGGCCAAGCGTTGAATGCTGACGGCATCAGGACGATAACAGATGGATGCATGGATGGATGGATGATGGATGGAAGACATAACGGTTACTCAAGACCATGCGAGTGAGTTAAAGATTTCGTCCAAAAGCAAATCAGGGGGGGGGGGGATGATTCATTCTGACAACTCCACAATGACATGATGTTCAGGCAGTGTTTGAAGTTGGATGGTTATTCTACCAGCAGGTGACCAGTTACCGTCTTCTCGATCTCAGCTGCTTTTTGGCTGCTCTGCACCTGGGCAGGCGACGGCTGGAGAACAGGTTGAGGCTGAGACGCAGGCGATGGCTGGAGAACAGGTTGCTGCTGAGACGCAGGCGATGGCTGGAGGACAGGTTGAGGCTGAGACGCAGGCGATGGCTGGAGGACAGGTTGAGGCTGAGACGCAGGCGATGGCTGGAGGACAGGTTGAGGCTGAGACGCAAGCGATGGCTGGAGGACAGGTTGAGGCTGAGACGCAGGCGATGGCTGGAGGACAGGTTGAGGCTGAGACGCAGGCGATGGCTGGAGGACAGGTTGTTGCTGAGACGCAGGCGATGGCTGGAGGACAGGTTGCTGCTGAGACGCAGGCGATGGCTGGAGGATAGGTTGAGGCTGAGACGCAGGCGATGGCTGGAGGACAGGTTGAGGCTGAGACGCAGGCGATGGCTGGAGGACAGGTTGCTGCTGAGACGCAGGCGATGGCTGGAGGATAGGTTGAGGCTGAGACGCAGGCGATGGCTGGAGGACAGGTTGAGGCTGAGACGCAGGCGATGGCTGGAGGACAGGTTGCTGCTGAGACGCAGGCGATGGCTGGAGAACAGGTTGCTGCTGAGACGCAGGCGATGGCTGGAGGACAGGTTGAGGCTGAGACGCAGGCGATGGCTGGAGAACAGGTTGAGGCTGAGACGCAGGCGACGGCTGGAGCACAGGTTGAGGCTGAGACGCAGGCGATGGCTGGAGCACAGGTTGAGGCTGAGACGCAGGCGATGGCTGGAGGATAGGTTGCTGCTGAGACGCAGGCGGTTGAGCGGAGGCTGGCTTGGCGGGAGAAGGCTGAGCCTGGCCAGCTTGTTTACGTCGAGCTGGCCGTTGGGGCGGGGCCGGGCTAGATGGGGGCGGGGCTGCTTGCTGCAGGATGGGACTGGCCAAAGAAGGAGATGTGATCTGCTGCTGCTGGACTGCAGGCTGTGGTTGGGCGCCGTCAGTCTTGGTCACGGACGACGCTCCTCCCCCTGCTGTGGCGATCTCTGCTCCTGTAGCTGCTATTGGCTGCACTGGCTATCACACAAAAGATGGATGACACAATCTGTCACCAAAGCAAAGCCTCACATCTGGAAACCCAGGTTCATCCCATAAGAATAACGCTCTGAATCAGTGCTTCAGGACACAAAAGCAACATGTGGTGGTAGCCATGTGTATGTCAGTCCCCACCCAGACATGCACGGCCTAAAAGGCTCAGTTATGATGCTAAATACGGATATGGACGGAGCCTTCTGTCCGTTCTCTTGCGTTCATTCCGTGCGTAATTGTGCACGTTTTCTGAAACCTTACGGATACGGACGAAACGGAGCAGTTACACATACACACTCACACATTTGACTCTCTACTGCCCACTAGTGGATGTATTGCTTAACATGATGCCAACGTGAACGACACATGCAGTGACGGTTACATCGTTTCAGAGCCGTATAATAGAAGAGTTCCGACATCTCCATTCACTCCAATGGACCAGTTTTTTTCCAGGAAGTAGAAAGTGGAACTCTTGAGTAAAAAAAGCAGCACTGTTGAGTTGCAGCAAAATAGACAGTGTTGTACTTTGAAAGGATTTTTCATCCCTTGAAATGAATCAAATTGTACATTATCGGCTTTATTTTAGCATGCAAAAGTAGCGCGAGACCCATTCCTGGCTGTTCATTGGCTAATGAGTCTCGCATTTTGGTCCTCCGCTGACGCCACTCTCTTACTAGAGGACACTACATCGTTTGAAACAGATCTATTTATTTTCATAGGAAAATGGAGAATAAATTAGATTGAACATGCATTGCAGGTTTACTGAAGATTTGCCATCTGCATTTATTTGTTTTTCCTTCCCAGATAAAGACGACATATATTTGCTTGTATTAATTTGCACCTCCACCTGCACAGTTATTTAGTGTAGCATGACTTTATGCATGTTGTTACTCATTTCATGATCTGGCCACTTTACCGATGGGTTTCCAAGGTACTGCTGTGTTGTCATGGCAGCAGTGAGGGGGGGCGGGGGGCTTTTGTAAAGAACATAAAAAAAACATTTAAATAACAAAATCCCCAATTTTACCATTGTGGCAGTACCGCAGCAGTACCGCAGCAGTACCGCAGCAGTACCGCAGCAGTACCGCAACAATGTGGTCAAACTAACTGAGTAACAGTACCTGCTTCTGCTGAGCACCAGCCTGATTGGAGCTGTTCTGTGATTGGCTGATGGCTGCCTGTGGCTTCTGTGACTGGAGAGCAGCAGCTGGCTGAAAGAGGTCTAGGCTGACTCCTGTGGGAGGAAGAGACGACTTGTTACTCAACAGCATGACAATATTTTGTACTCAATTTAGCATCGTGCAGAATAATGTAAAATATCAAACACAAATATATATGTAGGGAAATTTGAAATTATGTTTAAAAACAACATGTGTAAAACAGAATTTTATAATCACAGATTTTAAAAAAATCTATGAGATTTGTATCAGGTGCAAAAAATGACAACTGAATCAGCATTAAGTGACAACACAAAGAGAGAAAAAGGTGGCTTTTCTTCACTTTGATTGGCTCAGGAAGTTGAGAAGAAAGGTAACAACAAGTTCACACCACAACAGCAGATTCACCACAGGGCAGATTCACCACAACGGCAGATTCACCACAACGGCAGATTCACCACAGGGCAGCGGAAACGTCCTGATTCTTGCAGCTCTGCAAATGCTTGTTGAAAAGATGGCACACCTCAGTGAGCGAGGCCTTACACAAGAGCACAGGCGTCTGTTAAACTCTGCGTATTTAAAGGATTTCTTGGCCTGGCGGTAATGCCATATATGTATGTTCTCCTAAAGTTGCAATATGCTACTTTTTTTTCCACATTAAAATTAAAATGAATTATTAGGATAGATTATACATTATCGGTGTGTGTCTGTCTGTGACCCTGTGTCTACACGTCCATAATATCAGGCCTCAGGCATAAAAAAACTATTTAAACACCATTGTGGGGCACTTAACACATTGAGTGCCAAGGACGTCTGTGCACGTCCTAAAAAAAAGTAACGTTCAGTGCCAAGGACGTCTGTGCACGTCCTAAAATCATAATTCATATTATTCCATAATTCTGCTGTTTAAGGTCGTACCCAGCCAGTGAGCATGAATCCCTTCAAGGGATCACACGGCGCCACCTTAAACATCGTCACAGGAGCTGCTCCACCCACCTCAGATCCTTTACTTTGTACAGGAGACAGCGGAGAAAGCCGTGATGAAAGTGGAAACCGATGCATGCTTTCTGCCAGAGCCGTATATATTGCTCTGTCTACAGCGAGAGTGGGCTCGGCTGCATCCGCGCTCACAACTGAGCTCTTATGCTTCTATCTATCTCCACACGATTTCCTAGAAAGCCAGCATCCGAAGCCGAACGGGCCAAGCCTTTTCGTTCAGTCGCGTTTGCCAGCGCGCATCATTTCCTTGATGGGCGCTGGGATCTGTCCGGGGCAAAAACGGAGTCGAGAAAGCAAACTCTGTGCGTGTGGGAGGAGCCCGCAGCTCAGAGGTGGAGAGGGGGGGGGGGGGGGGGGAGAGGGGTGTGTGGCTGCACAGAAACCACACCACACGCCACCACATCAGAAAACACCAGCCAGAGTCAGTGAATGTGCTCGAAATTAGAGTGCAAAAGGTATTCATAAAAGGGCCTATATCTTGGAAAGTAAAAAAAAACGACAGAAAACCCTTGAAAGTGCACTTTTTTGAGAGGCTGTAATTTCATAATGGAACTGTCTAGAAACAAAATTTCTTCTTTGGAAGAAGCAGGAGTGTTCAATGTTTCATTAAAGTCCAGCCCCGTTAATATAGCCATAATAGAAAAAATTCTATAGCTGTTTTCAACTGAATGGAAGTGAATCTGGCACAGGCTCCAGACAATTTTACTGAAGCGCTGTGGCACTCAATGTGTTAAAGGGATATATCGCTTTTTTGTATGTGGGGTTGTATGAGGTAATTGCTGACAGTCAGTGTACTAGATGCAGTAGAATGCAGCCGGCGCACATTTAAAAAAATCCGAACTATCCCTTTAAGTCAAAGTCTGAATCGGTACAGACTGGATCTGCTGCAATAGATTACTTATATTGTTAAAGAGGGAGAATTTCTCTCACACTTCCTTCAGCAGAGTGGCACTCCTCTGATTACGACTGTGAGGATCAGGACCTGATCAGGACCAGATCAGGACCAGGGGTGATCAGGACCAGATCAGGACCAGGGGTGATCAGGACCAGATCAGGACCAGGGGTGATCAGGACCAGATCAGGACCAGGGGTGATCAGGGCCAGATCAGGACCAGGGGTGATCAGGACCAGATCAGGACCAGGGGTGATCAGGACCAGATCAGGACCAGAGGTGATCAGGACCTGTAGCTCAGTGATCAGGAGGACAGAGGCCTGCACTCACCTATGGGCGGAGCTGCTCCAGCAGGGATATTGGCTCGCTTGCGAGGGGTGAGGGCAGCAGGCTGGATGGGCAGGATGCCGGCAGTAGGCTGAGTGTGGGCTGCTTTCGGCCTCTGTCGAGGGGTGATGGACGTTTCAGTGGTGGGAACTGGATCTGTGAGTCTGGGAACAAATGAGGATATTAGCCTTATTGTCAATCAATGCAAACAGTGTTCAAATAATTAGCGCACACACATATATCAAAATACTGGAATTTATCAAATAAAACAACAATGAGTAGAGAAACTTAAAGAAGAAATTTGTGAGATTTTAAGCAATGATATCTCACTACTATAATAAGACGATTAATGCAGAACCTCTGAAAAGGCTGTAATAATGCATAATACATGTTTGCCAAACCCACCAAGGCCACAGCCATTTTGTTACTACAGCTTTAGTGGGGAACATACAGTCATGTAAGCAGATGATGCTCACCTCGCCTTCATCTGAGTCTGGCTCTTCTTCGCTGCAGCAGCCTCACTGGCTTTGATTGGCTCAGGAAGTTTAGGAGGAATCGGAGAATTCTGGATTAGGGCATAGAACGCAAAAAAACGTCAAAGTCGTACATATTTACTTTAGTCCGGTAAGAAGAGTCAGCAGATGGTAGCATTTGATATAATGAATTACTTTAGGGGAAAAATAATTTTCAAACATTCACACATTTAAACCAGGAATCTATGTAGAAATTGCACAACACAGCACATCCTGCCCCACTGGTACACAGACAAAACTTAACAAGACGAGGTAACAACACATTGGCACCACAATATTCATCACAGTGCAGTAGGAACGTCCTGATTCCTGCAGCTGGCAGTTTCTATTGATGTTATTAAGTCATCTGTTTCTGCAGGTCAGGAACAGAACCCAAGGCATGCCCCACTGAATCCAACAGGACAATCAACCCCCGGAGAAAAGGAAGACAGACAGACCATAAATACGCCACCTCAGACCCCCGGTGCTGAGAGAGACTGACCTTCACATTCTGAACAGGACAAGTCCGCTGAGCTAGTTTGAAAGCAAAGTGGGACACCTGGAAGATGTCTGGTCTTTTGTCTGGGTCTGGCTCCAGCATGTAGCCTGACAAACACCGTGCAGAGAGAAGACAGTCAGACTCAAGAAGGCGAAGGGGAAAAGAGCCACCAAAGTATATGACTCGACCAGCCATTCCCAACCTTCAATGGTCTTCTTGAATTCAAAAAAGACCAAATACATGACCTTCACTCGCTCTCTCGCTCTAAAGCGGTCGATTGCACCATCCCGACACTAGAGGGCATGAGTACATGTCGGTAATCTGTTGAAAAACCTTAGATCTATGGATTATGGTGATGTGATTTACATGCATGCAGCTTCATTCCTACTCGAAAAATGTGATTCTGCATATCACGCTGTTAGGTTTTGTAACAAATACAGGCTCACGATAACCTGACACTGCCAGAGAGGGGCGGTACTGTGTTCACAAGACACGCATAGCGCCCCCTTCTGGCAGAGTCAGGTTATGCTCACGCACTCACCATTGCCTTTTATATGAAGCCTCTAGGCTGGTCTTCTCTACATCAGAGGAGAACAAGTCATTTTGTTGTGTTTTATTTTCAAGGCAAATGCTCCGGCCTTGAGATTTTCAAGTTGGGTCATGAGCCAGAAAAGGTTGGGAAGCGCCGGTCGAGACGATAAGAGACACCCGAACCCCACAACCGCACTGAGCGAGACTGAAAGCCGTGTTTAAACAGGAAGTTAGGCAAAAGGAGGACTAACGGATGAGGCAGTGGATATCGTAGGAGTAGCGGGAGTTATCCGGAATGGTGAAGCTGCCGTCACAGATGGCCACCTGGCTTTCACCGAAGGGCAGCGTGAAGAAGCAGACCTTGTACAGCAAACAGCCCAGTGCCTGGAGGAGACAAGACACACAGATGCCCCATCCACCAAACACACACGCACACAAAGTTAGACAACAACAAAACAAAAATCACACAAGTAAACAGAAAAAAAAATACACATTTTTCTTTTAAAAGAAAACCATTATTATTTGCAGCAATCTCCCTCTACTTTGGTGGTACAGTCCCTATGGACTTTGTGGAGTTCACTATAGTAATGATCACACAATGTGGTAGATGAGGCATATAAAAGGAAGACACACAGAGTTAGCTGAGGCTTAACCGTGAGGCTGTAAAAATAGTGCAAGCCAAATCTCCTATAGGCAGGCCACAAAGGCAGTAGGGCAATTCAAAATTGCCCCCAAATCATAGTTGAATATTCCCTCTAAACAAAACATATTTGTTCGAATATATTCGAATACTTAAAAGAAATTAAAATAAAAACTTGCGTGGCAAGGCAAACCAATAGCCAGGTTTTTTACCTTGGTTAAATGTAAACAAAAAACAAACAAAAAAACACTTTCTTTATTAATAATAATACATTTGAATATTCATTTTCATATTCAAATATAGAATATTCTTTGACAGCCCTAAAAGGCAGCTTGTAAAACAGCCGAGAAGAGTTCTGCCTGTATTGTACAACACATGGAAATCTATTCATGACTAATAACTGGGGAATCGCACTGGTTGCATTTGCGTTGCGTTGCGGCTGAGCTCCGGTTTTGCTACGTGCTCTGTGCTCCGCCAACACTAACCGGCTGCGTGCAGAGCACGTCACGGCTCCGCTCCGCCAGACAGCTAGAGTGACGAGACCGACAAGTTCTCGCGGTAAAATCGAGAAGCAGAGGAGGGGTGGACTTTGCTTGGTGTTGTCCTTGTAAAAAGGATGCGTTGTGTCATATATTATTTTGTGGTTTTCCACTTCAATTATAAACTTTTCCTCATACATGTTTGTCCTCTGGCTTGATATTGAATGCTGTAAACACCTCTGCCCTGTTGATTTCATGCCTGGCTCCGCCCAACTTGCTGCAGCTTTGCTCCGTCATCCGTGAAAAATAGAAGCCTTGCGTATCTTTTTCGGAGAGCTCCGGATCGTCGGAGCTGGGACGGAGAAGACACGCAACGCAGCGGAGTAGGTGGGAGTTGACACAGTGATTAGAGTGGAAACGTATCGGCTCTGAAGCCGTACCGCAGCACAGACGGACCGAACACGGACCTAGTGGAATTTGGCCGTAAGACAGTAGTCTTAGACTAGACAGCAGACGTTTATGATCATATCTTGCTGCAATGTGCACACTCATAAACCACAACACAAATGCTTGGCACTAACGAACAGAGGAGATAATAAATCTATAAGGCTTATCGCAGGGAAAAGTGTTGTCAAAGTTTTAACGGGACTCACCCAGACATCTGCTTTAGTGGTGATTCTCTTGTTGTTGTAGAGGTTCACCATCTCAGGAGCACGATATGATAAAGTTGTGTACCTAAAAGAAGCCACAAATAAATGATGAGGATTAGAAACAAGAAAAGTACCTATTGGTGCCGTGGTCACAAAGTTGACATAACAAAACATTTGCAGTATTGGCCGCATATTCAATATTCATTGTGACCAAAACATATTCAGGTATGTGTGATACAGAATATGTATCTCTTTCTCATATATTAGCCTGATAGGTAGTTCTTAGATTCACGTGGTACAAGACAATTTTGATTCCAACTTTGACTCACTGATCACGATTCACATATTGTATATAGTACTAATGTCTAAATGTAGCCTTCTTGCCTTGCCTGTTTTTGACTTGTGCATACATTTCTTTATTTCTGTATGTGAGTACTTTGAGAGCAAAGCAAACCGTAGTCCAATTCCTTGTATGTGTTCATACTTTGACAATAAAGCAGATTCTGACACAGTGTTATTGTAATTGAAACATCTCAGAAAGCGAGCAATAACACAGCAAAAACAAAGTTACATGACAAACACAAATACATCAATATCAATGCAGCTGTGATGGAATTTTTCAGTTGGAATTGATTAAAGAATGTCTGTTGGGCTTGATCAACATAGGTGAGGCATGCAAGGTACACATGTTTCACTAAATGGTGATTTTAGCAATAATAACAAATATTTTCAGCAGTGCTGTGCTCACCAAATAGAAATGAGGTGAGAAACTGGCACAAACTCAATCCACAGTCATCACAATGTCTCACATTAATAATCTATTCTGCCAATATCTGTGCTGCATTACCTCAAATAAGTGATGAGTGAAAGAAAGCTACAACAACGATCACCCAAAAAGATGCTAAGAGGCACAAACTTTTTGATCTCCTCGTCCACAGTGGCCACTCCATCAGTCTGTGGGCTCTGGAACTTGTTGGTGGCGCTGCCAAAGTCACACAGCACGTAATGACCCTTGTCATGTAAGAGGATGTTCTCCACCTGCAGACACATCATAGATGAGACTTCAACAAGAGGATGTTCTCCACCTGAAGATACATCATAGATGAGACGTAAACACAGCCAGTCAGACGGTGAAGCACATTTGGTTTAGGATGACACCGGGTTCAAAATCAAAGGGCCCAATTCAGACTTTCACTTAAGCGCTGCACAGTGGTGTGTGGCTGTGTGCCAAGTCACACCTGCAGTTTTGCACGAGTGGAAGCGGCTTCCTGCATGATGCACACTTGTGATGATGAATATGAAGAGCAGATCATGGCCATCTTCACATTACTTGCTTGGTTCACACCAAAAGCATCTCAGAAGCAGCGTTTCACGGAAGCTACGAGCAGGAGGAGCCTTGTCATTCACACCAGAAGCACACTGTTGTGCTCCACACCTCGTTCTGTTTTGCCCCACGCTGCCCTGCCCCCAGTCACAACTTGCATTGACCTCATGCCTAGCTGCTCGTGTACTGCAGGGCTGCACGCGTGAAAAATAGAACAGATGCCGAAACTATCGCTGCAGCATGCGTGCAGCGTTGAGACAGCAAAACAGCCTCCACGCTGCGTTGCTTCAGCGTTGGATAGGCATCTGGTGTGTTCGGGCTGTTAGGGGTGGGAATGGCAGAGTAACTCAACAGATCTACCCTCTCACTATAAAGTGGTCTATTAGCCTCTACGACCTCTTGGAGCTGAGCGTAGGACTTTACGATTCTAACATTTGAATGTAGGTAGATGTGAGATCTTCGCCCGGCCTGCTAACTGCCTCCCATCCCAAGGTCCACCACCCTGCTACCTTTCCATAACCAGTGAGCAATCACCGTAGGTTAACGACAGCTTATCCCTATGCGACAGTTGGTGTGGCTGCAGGTAAACCTTTATGCAACTAGGAATCTTGCGCACTAGGGTGGAGACTCTGGAGATGATGCGCCATGGATGCGGTTGTGGAACTCGCCCGCTCCACGGGCTACCAAAATCGTGACTGACAGACAGACACCGCCCACCCACCTAGGCGCCATCATGCAACCGTGCGCCATCGGCTCGTACTACATCACAGTTGCTTGAGTGACATCACTGATGACATGACAACTGCCTGAGTGACATCACAGTTGCTCCAGTGACATCACTGATGATGACGCCACAACAATTGCTCGAGTGACATCACTGATGACATCACAATTGTGACTGACACCGCTGCCACACCGCCCACCCATTTAGCCAATTTTTAACTGATAAATAAGAGAAGGGAATGTTGCTTTACTGAAGATCCGACCCCTCCCTGGGTCGATGAGGCTACCTTCAGAAACTAGATGAACCCACCAGAAGCTTCATCTAGTGGACCAGGCATGTCACACTCTTATCTGTTGATCTTTTACATCGTTAGGAGATCTGTACGGTGGGTTGCCTCTGTAAGCCCACTCACAGGATATGAAACAGAGTTCAGTTAATTCTTTAGATGATTTGCTTTAATAAAATCTTTAGCACAGTAGCGGTAGCAGATGCAATGAACTCAGTACAGTTTGAATTGTCCAACGGACAAAAATGGATAAAAGATTGAAAGTGAAAGTAAAAGGACAATAACACCGTTCCCTGGTTTACCCAGTTTGTAAAATGGTAAAAACCTCTAAACAGCATCTAGACTCCTTTTTGTAAGCTGCAGGGTGCACTGTCCCTGAATTGGAACTGTACACCTGTGAAGCGGGGGGAGGTCGTCCACTGTGGTGCACTGGCTAGTAGCTGGGTTGCAGGCAAGAACACCAGGACTGGCCTTCATGTCAGACCGCATTGAGGAAAAGCTCTTGGCGCTGACCCAGGTTATTGGGGTAGATTTTTGATTTATTGATTTATTTGCACGATAAAAACAAAGCAGTAGAAACAACAACAAAAGAGCAAATTGTGCAGGTGAGATTCGGAAAACCCCTAGAGGCTTATAGAAGGAATCTCACCTGAATAGGCATTATAAACAAATACAAAAGTCATGTAATCCACACACAAACACAGTATACAGTACATACACATGAAAGATGGGAAATAAGGACATGATGTTTAGGAAGGTGTCAGGGCGTCTCTCCGTCCGTAGTAGTACCTGATGGGGGGGCCGGGGAGGTCGTCGTCTCCGTCTGCCTCCGGATCGAATGACACCGTCAGGTCCACGTAGCGCCTCTCCGCCGACAGCTTGATCAGTTTGTTCATCGTCAGCTTGAATCTCTTGCCGTGTCCAGGCATCACAGGCACATAGAGCATCTTCACGCCGTGCACCACCATGGTGGGCTCAATCCCGTACTTCTCCCTCACTGCGCTCATGAAGTCAGAGACGGTGAAGTCCTCGTGGCCGCAGATCGTCCAGCGGTCCCAGATGGAGAAGCTGATGTCATGCCTGATGCGTGTCTGTTTGACGGGGGCAGTCTCAGTGAGCACCACCACGGGGATGGCTAGGTTGAAGAAGCAGTTTTTGAAGGATTCAAACCCGTAGCCTCCGACCACCTTGATCAGCTCCAGAGCCACCAGTCCGGCCACAGCGGCGGTTGTCGTAGCGATAGCTGGGATGATCTTGCCGGCGATGCGCTTGGTCTTGAGGCGGTCGGCGGCCTCGATGGCGTACATCCTGGCTCTGAGAGACGATGCCGACGCCACGAAATCCATGTGGCCGTTACTGTCGTCATCCTTCTCAAACTGCAGCGGGCTCACCTGTAACCTCTCTGCCGTGACGTTGTTGGCGGCAATGTCCTCCTCCAGCTGCGCGATGGCCTCCCTCTCCTCTTCGCTGCTCAGAGACATCTTCACGTGATCCGGCTTCGGAGCCGTCTCGTCCGTTTCTACGCATTTCTCCGACGGTCGGTACTCTGGGATCTCGACACCGCAGAGAATCCTGGCCACCGCCCCTTCGGATAGATCCTCTTCTGAGTAGGGGATGTTGTACATCTTTCCAATGAGCCGGGCCGTGCTGACAACGAAAGCGAAGTGCAAAGAGTCTTTCGAGTCAAACTCAACGGGCGCCGGAGGTCTTTTCGGTGACTGCCAAAACAAGCTTCCATCTTTCAACCGTGTGTCCAGGGGGACCGAGTGCAACAGCTGCAGGGCCTTCCTCTTGAAATACTTGTTGAATTTCAGGCGGGCGAGAGTAACGCAATGTTCCCATCGGCGAGGCCGCGTGCTCAGCAGCTTAATGACCTGGAAGGCGCCCTCCGGACTTTCCCTCGCCTGCATCCTCTGCAGCACTCGTCCAGCCGAGGAGTGGGTCTGCCAGAACAAGTTGTAGAAGGACGGCTTGTGGACAAACGAACTCTCAAACTTGTCCCTGGCCCATTGGATGGTGTGCTCTATGACCGCAGGGAAGGACTTCAGAGTGCAGAACGGGATTTCCTCTTCTGGGGGGTCCCTGTGGCTATTGTACGACTCGGTCAGGTTCGGCACTATGATCTCTGTGTGTCCTTTGGTTCCCATGGTGCCGGAGTCCAGGAGAGCTCTCTGGTTGGATACACAGCGAGTGTCCACATATCTACGGGCCTCCACGTTGTCCAGCGCCGTCACCACCAGCTGCTGGTGGGAGTAGAAGGAGTCGTCGTAGATCGCCTCAGTGGCCGGACACACCTTGTCGAGGCGCGCGTCCACCCGCATATCCGGGTTGATCTCCAGAGTGGCTACAGCCGCTGTGGTGCTCTTCGGTTTTCGAATATGACGCGGTCTGAAGAGAAACTGCCGGTTCAGGTTGGACTTTTCGATAAGGTCCGGGTCTGTGACGCAGACCTCTCCCGAGCTCTTGGTCAAACCCACACCGAGGAGGGCGAAGTTTTTCAGCATCTCGCAGCCGATGGCACCGCAGCCCACCATGAAGACCCTGACCTTTTGCAGTTCCAGGCACATGGATTCGCCGATGCAGGCGCGCAATCCGTCATAGCGATCGCCCCTGGGGGAAAATTCCTTGGCAGGAAGAGACTGAAGTGGCTTGACTACCTCAAGGGCATCGAGGTAAAACCACTGCTGCAGGGGCGCAAACTTCCCCGTGAGTGCCTTGAGAACCTCCTGACTGGCTAGGCCTCCTACGGCTGCTGCTAATGGAGGGAGGGCTCCTCTCGCTGTCTTGGACAGGCAGTGCACCAACTCAGCATTCACCGGAGCTTTGTTCACGAGCCTCGCGTTTACTTCCTCGGTAAGCTTCAGTAAAACCTCGGCATCCTGTAAGCACCCGATGCTGGGAAGTCTGCCGTGCTGCTCCTGGAAGGTGTCCAGAGCCAGCATGGCTGCGTGGATCTGCAGCGGGGCCTCAGGTTTACTGAAGTCTGGGGTGAGGACCTCAGGATTACACAGCTGTTTCTCCATCGTCTCAAATGTGTAGGTCCTGGGGCTTTTCACCAGGACGAATAAACCACCGTGCGCATATGGTTGCAGGTGGGATGTGTCTCCTATTGAAAAGGTGTGCGGGGAAAGGACTGAAATGGGCCGCGCGGTGCCGTTGAGCTCCTCCATGCCGTTGACCTCTCTGAAGAGGACGCTCTGGCCCGTCTCCAGGCCATGGGTTCTGTTGTCCATGCAGGTCAGCACCCCGGGGTTGTCCTGAGTGATGCCTTGGATGAAGATCTCCTTAGGCTCCTCCCCAGTGGGGTCCGACACTTCAAACTCCTCCCCGAAGTCGCAGAACACCCGCACACAGATACCGTATAGATCACAGCTGATGAATCTGATGGGAGGCCGTTGTGAATGGCAGAAGTCATTCACCCTCTTCTGCAGGCTCACTCTGGCTTCGGTCAGAATCACACACTGGTACTTTCTGAGGAAGCTGAGATCACCGTTGTCATCCAGAGTCGAGGAAGACGCATCGACATGGACGTAGGGGTTCAGCTCTGCGACCCGACGGTGCACTGCCTCCACCCTCTTCCTTTGGCTCAACACATCCTCTTGGCGGATGAAGAAGTTGGTGCCCAGATCGCAGGTCTCACACTGCTTGGTGTCGTGTAGGGTGACGACCTTCACGCCAGCCAGGACTATGTTCTTTGCCATCTCTACTCCCAGTCCTCCCATTCCACTGAGAAAGACTGAGGACTGGGCCATCTGCTGCATAGCATTGTCCCCCAGCACATAGCGCTGGCGGCTGTAAAGAGAGTCGTCGATCGCCATCGAGTCTCCATCCATGGTGGGAGAGGGGACGAGGGGTGAAATTAACCGGTGCAGGAGAGAACAACTGTACCTGTCAGTGTGCGTGAGGAGCTGACCAGAATTACCAATAGAAAGAGCACTATGCATAGACATTGTGACATCATCAGTGATATCATCAGTGATGTCATAAATCCTTCTCAACTTATGCACAGAGCCATTGTGTCATCATCAGTGAGTGATTCACTGTCACTGATGATGACACAATGGCACAACACTCACTGGTGACATCATCGATGACACCATAATTGCTCGAGTGACATCACTGATGACATCAACAATGGTGAGATCACAATTGCTCGAGTGACATCACTGGTGACTAGGGATGTTCATTTTGAAAATTTTCCAAAATCGATAATCGGTGAATATTAACGATCAATTATCGATCATCGATTTTATTAATACTTAGAAAATTTTCAATATTTTCAATTTTTTTTTTTTTTTTTTTTTTACAAAATGAATGCCTATGGCAGAAAATACGAAAGACAACGTGTTCTCCTCAATGAACTCTTTATTTCAATGTGTCTCCTCTCCAACACTGCTGTCCCCGGCGCATGCCGGTGTGAATTTCCCATGTTTAAAACAGTTTTGTTGGCACAAAGGCCCGTGCCCAGCCAGAAAACTAGAGACTATATGAAGCTCCACCTCACGTTAGTCGGCTGTGCAATGGAGTGGGGCGAGGAGGAACGAATTCCACCCAAACCTAGTCAAAAAAAATTAAAAAAAATAAAAAAAATAAAAAAATAATAATAATTAAAAAATCGATCCAAATGCCACAGGATCGATTCCAATCCTTAACGATCGATTATCGATTTTCGATAATTGATGAACATCCCTACTGGTGACATCACAATTGCCCAAGTGCGAACGTAGAATATAATGGCAAAATCAAGTAAAACGCCACGTTAACTGGGAGTTCCTATTGGAAAACTTGGGTATGATTTCTCAACCCCCAGTTGCTCACAGCGCATCATTTGACGTCATTTCAACATGGCCACCCACAATTGTATGATTTTTTCTTTTCTTTACGACAATAGTATGCTTTCAGACCAATCAGCATACCAATACAATAGTTGGTTAAACCCATACAACTAAACGTTAATGTTGTTATTAGCTGTTAGCTTACACAGCTAACGGCTATTAGCATGCATGGTTTTGCGACTTGAAGCCTGAAGCTCGAACGCACGTAGGTCGGACATGACGCGTTTACCACTTGCCAGCTCCTACCATAAAGGAATGCAGCATACGGTAAGTCCTGAGTCGGACACTTTTTGCTGGATGCCGGCCTACGACATCTGGATAGTCTGAAGGAAGCTGACTCACAACCCTGAGCAAGTATCCCAAATGCTCAATGGGATACTTGCTCAGGTTTGTTTTTCTAAGCAAGGCAAGTTTATTTATAGCACATTTCATACACAGAGGCAATTCAAATGATGTCATCAGTGGCCGGCAAGCAGTCAGCTGGCTGCCTGGCAATATTTAACTGTATAAATGTGACGAGCAGGCAGCCAGCATCATGCGCTTTAATTACTCTGCTGTGTCGTCTATTGAAGAAAGATGTTGGATGAGCTGGCATGCCTGCCCCCTGTGTGTCACTCCAGGTAACACGTGCAACTGTAAAAATCCTCATTAAGAAACTCATCTTATATTGTAAAACTTGTTTTTTTTATATATTAAAAAAAAAATCTATTTTTTCTTCAGATTTTGTAAAGAATTTGCTAAAAAACACACACACACACACACACACACACACACACACGCACGCACGCACGCACGCACGCACACACCCCCACCCACCCACCCACCCACCCACCCACACACACACACACACACACACACACACACACACACACACACACACACACACACACCATATAAAACAGAACTTCACCTCAGTAGCCCCGGGGGTCAAGAGGATTAATTAGGCATTTTAAATCCATTTTAAAAGCATGAATTATTGATGCTTTTAAAATATTTATGGTTTTTAACAACAGTGAAAAGAAAAAAGTCTGCACTCTGGAGCATACTTAAAGACTTGGGAGTTTTATTAACGTTTCGGTTCAACAACCTTCATCAGAATGGAGACAACAGGACAAATATTCACATATATGGAACAGCCCAGCCAATCACAGCATTTCACTTAATAGCTCACAGGTGTGTTCACTAATTGTTTAGAGGGTGTGTCCATAGGTCCTGCTCTGTCATCATACTCCACACGACTGATTATAAAACAATACAAAAAACCAATGCGAACACAATACATGTTTTTAAGACAATTGGGAAGAGATTAAATAGAACTCTACTACCACTGAAACATAGTTAATACAATACAGTAGAAATAAAGTTAAAGAATATCAAAATTAACCAAAATGCAATGAATAGGATTCAAAAGCCTGGCAATCAAGAAATTGAGATAACATAGGTAGAAATTTTTAAAAAAACCTAGCAATCAAATTTTTTGAGTTAACCTAGGTAGAAAGAACAGAAAAACAAGAAAAAATGCCATACAATATCCCTGTAATTGGAGGGAGGGGGGGGGGGGGTGTAGTTGGCCTACAGAAAAGGTCTGAGGTCAAAAGACTCATTGAGCCCTCTAGCAACAGTATCCAAAGTGGAGATCCAAAAAGCCTCTCTCTTGAGAAGTAAAAGATTGATATCTCCACCTCTAGGTGGCGTCGTGACCTGCTCAATACCTATATATTTGAGTGATGAAATGGGGTGTTGTGCTTGAGCAAAATGTAATCAATCTTTTACTTCTCAAGAGAGAGGCTTTTTGGATCTCCACTTTGGATACTGTTGCTAGAGGGCTCAATGAGTCTTTTGACCTCAGACCTTTTCTGTAGGCCAACTACACCCCCCCCCCCCTCCCTCCAATTACAGGGATATTGTATGGCATTTTTTCTTGTTTTTCTGTTCTTTCTACCTAGGTTAACTCAAAAAATTTGATTGCTAGGTTTTAAAAAAAAATTCTACCTATGTTATCTCAATTTCTTGATTGCCAGGCTTTTGAATCCTATTCATTGCATTTTGGTTAATTTTGATATTCCTTAACTTTATTTCTACTGTATTGTATTAACTATGTTTCAGTGGTAGTAGAGTTCCATTTAATCTCTTCCCCATTGTCTTAAAAACATGTATTGTGTTCACATTGGTTTTTTGTATTATGCATTTTGCATTATTTTGTAATGTGTTTTATAATCAGTCGTGTGGAGTATGATGACAGAGCAGGACATATGGACACACCCTCTAAACAATTAGTGAACACACCTGTGAGCTATTAAGTGAAATGCTGTGATTGGCTGGGCTGTTCCATATATGTGAATATTTGTCCTGTTGTCTCCATTCTGATGAAGGTTGTTGAACCGAAACGTTAATAAAACTCCAAGTCTTTAAGTATGCTCCAGAGTGCAGACTTTTTTCTTTTCAACGTATAGCTTTGTTAGTCTAGCACCTGGTTTGCATAGTGGATGTGCAGACGCTTCTCTCTACTTTTAACAACAGTGAACCTTGACGAGCGTCTCTCTTGTTCCTCTTTAACAAGGTTTTTGATGGTTTAACTGGGTTTGTACTAGGTGGGAGTGGGAGTTCTGCAGTGAGTGCTTCAAAAAGAAAACAGTCTGTGATGACTTCCCAATAAGGAGTATTTTCCCCAGTAGTTTTTAAGATACAGTATGTTTAGACTAATATTTCAAAAATAAACCAATACACGAATAAGGACATAGGCTGTGGTGTGATAAGAGCATAGACACAAGTGGCAGAAATGTTTCACCTTGAGGTCCCTGTGGATGATGGGCGCCTTGCGCTGGTGGAGGCGAGAAACAGCATCACAGGTGTCACAGAAGATCTGGAGCACCTCAGCCTCTGTGAAGCCTGTCTGGAGCCTTTGATTCATCAAATTGACCACCTGACCTCCTGCAAGAAATCCAATGTATAGCAGCCATAGGGGAGGTCAACGTCATGTGTGAATCCGTTATGTATGTCATTATCATTATTATCAGGCTGCATGATAGAAAAATGATCATATAGCCGAAGAAAATACAGTTGAAAATTGCTGCCAACATTATAGTCGCCACAGCTTTGCTCTCCTTTCTTTTTTAATACAAAGACCATTGCCATAGCAACAAAAACAAAAATATGATTATGATAATTATCCCATAGGATCTCCATTATCCCTGGTTAGAAACAATCTTAATCATTTGTAAGTCAGTAATTGTTTACAAATAAATTGCGTGACTGCAAAACATCAAATAAAAGAGGATACCAATATGTAGCATTTCTAACTGGCCATTGCTGAAGCTATCACACGAGCAGAGATATGGTTCAACAAGAGAAGTCAACAAGCAAATCGTAAACATGTTGTTGTCCCCAACCAGTGATGTAGTTCCACCCTTGGGTCAGTCCCATTCATTGTCAATGCCGCCCCCTAGCGGCACAAAGTCAACATTACAGTGTGACTAACGAACAAACGACAACAAACGGACGGTCGGAGACTGATCCATTTGCCTTTTTCACACAAGCCATTTTGTGTCTAAAAGGCAGGAGGTAACACAGGTGCAACGTGCAACCAAAACACTAACGAGGGCCCCGGCACTGGATCCCCTAAATGGATTGGAAGTTGGAAATCGTCATTCATGTTTTTGCTTGCACCTGTGTTACCTCCTGCCTTTTAGACACAAAATGGCTGAGCGGGAGGATGCGTCTGCATCTGCTGGTGACTAGTGAGACTGTAAGTAGACCATTTTCTGACTAGGTGATATCACTGGTTAGTTACTACTGCCTTGCCGCTGTTGTTCGAGTGAGAGGAATTTCTCACATTTAAACAGCTTTCTCTATGACTGAATACAGTACCGTAGCTTTATGATAGCATCATAAGGTTTTCATCAGAAAAGATAGATACACAGTGTTTGCTGTTTGTAATCTTTCCTGATGAAGATTTTAAACTAACTGTCCGCTGCTGTATAGCCCAATGTTTAATGCTCTGGCTTTTCAGAACTACGATACTTTAAAAATAGCAGTAAATCAATAGACTAGAGTCTCCAGTGGAATAAGAAAGGAAATCTTCCCTGTCTGATCTTCCTGCATGGTCATATGACTTCATTTGGATATTTTCAGAAGAATGAAAGTGAGAGAGAGGAGGACCTTCTCCAGTTACCAGATCACTTCTCTACACATTTCCCTGTAGTTACATGCTTGTGTGGAGTCAGAGTGGTCATAACATAAATTACTTACTTATAATATTAATTTCCATCTATGGAAATAGGATGGTGGTAACAAAACGTTTAATACAACACCACATTTACATAATCGTATACTGTACCTGACATAGTAGAACCTTATTTAATGGCCAAATAGAGGCCATTTGGGTAAATTAAACATTTACCCAAACATCAGAACATGTTGAAGTTCCAGACCAAAGTCAATTCACACCAGCCAGAAGAGGTTTGTATGCAGGCTGCTGAGTAACAGCCTGCATAAAAACCTCTTCTTAAAATAACAATTGCATATTTTTTTCTTTCTTCGTTTCTTTCTTACTCAAACATGCAACCGTATCAACTTAAAAGGGACAGCTCACCCTAAAATACAAAATACATATTTTCCCTCTCACCTGTTAGTGCTAAGATAATGCACATACTTTGTTGTGAGCAGTTTCATGTAGGAACTATTTTCTTTTGCAGTCTCATGTAGGAACTAGCTAGCAGCTAGCGGGTGTAGTTCGGTCAAAAGAAAATAGTTCCTCCATGAAACTGCTCATAACGAGGTCTATGGATTATCTTGAGTAACCGGGTCATGATTTCTGGAAAGAGACATTGCTGTTGAGTTTTTCAAATGTATTTCTTTGGCACTTTGAGCACCACAAGCCGAGTGCCATCCAGTTCCATTGTATTGGAGAGAAGGCTTAAACTCTGCGGCCGATATCTCCAAAACTCAGGCAACTAACACAAAACGATATAGATGGATAAACAGCACTACAGGTGAGAGGAAAAATATGTATTTTGGATTTTAGGGTGAGTTAACAGTTGGGCTGTGCTGAGAGGCTCCCATATGCAAAACTATTTCAGCATCATGTCCAGCAACACTTACTTTGTCTACTGGAGTGGGATTTAATAGAGGAACTATGTGGCGAGAGTGCCCTCAAGTGGCCTACAGTTATTAAGCCTACTTCAGCAGAGACAATTAGAATAAAGTGAACCAGAGGACAAAATGTGTCTAAGGTAGGGACAGACTGGAAGTTGGCCAGCAGAACTAAGGATGAAGACGTACAGAGCTATGAACCACTACACACTTCCTGGTTTTATATTTACCTCCCATGTGACCTGACCTTCCAGCAGACTTTCTCAAACTGGGAGGCAAAATGCAAAGGAAATCATTATTCATATCTGTTCATGACGTTCTAGCCTCAAACTGGTGCGCACTGCCAAGTGCAACGGTCTATAATTCACATCAAAATGTGGGTTATACTAGGGGTGGGGGAAAAAATCGATACACCATAGTATCGCGATATTTTGCCTGACGATATTGTATCGATATTTGGACGCCAAGTATCGATATAAAAAAAAAAAAAAAAATTGCAGGCCATGCCATGCCAGGCCACCGGGCATCTGCCCGAAGCGCCCGATGTTGCAGTCCTCGCCTGCAGTGGCGTATTGAGTCCAGAGAAGCTAAATAATGTAGCCTACGTGTGGGGCAAAAACAAAACAAAACAAAAAAACACTGCATGTTTTACTTCAGGTGAGGTCAAGGAAAATGTAGGAAAAGGAGTTAGACAATATATCGAAATATTCAATATATCGCAATACTAGCATATCGCAATATCGCAATACTATCGTATCGTGACTCAAGTATCATTTTAGTATCGTATCGTGGGCATCTGGTGATTCCCACCCCTAGGTTATACACTCAAAAGGAAGCCCAAAGTCATTGGCTTATGAAAATAATATTTAACTTACAAAGAGAAAGTGTGCACAACTGATGTTTTAGCATTCAAGCCTGTCTGTTTTTGTCTCATGCCAGTTTATAATACACTGTTGTATGACGGAGCGAAACATTTTAATAGTCACTGTGATGTACGTTACTCTATTTATGATTTATGGTACTGCAACAATTTGATCAAGCCAAATGTTCAAAGTGCAGATACCTGCAGACGAGAGTCGACAAACGATAATCACATAAGTGACTACAGCACATCAAATGCCTGTTGTTAGGTACTTTATTTTATTCTTATATTTTAAAAGAGCTTTCCCTGAGATTAAAAGGTTTTATCCACAGAGGAGTTGTAGTTTGAGGGCCAGTTATGTTGCAATTACGCCACATTTATAATCCTTTTCCCCCATCCTACATGGCAATAACCAATCATGGTCAATCATGGCAACATGGCAAATGTCACTTGATACTGGACATTTCAGCGTATTTTACAGTATGCCTCTCCTCTATCCACCTTATTCCTGGACTTACGGTTCCCATGATTCTCAGCGGTTGCCGGTTGTCGACTTCCTGTTTACATTTTTTCCACTAGCAAGGACGTGCGCGCCGCTGTCAAAGAGTGGGAACGTTTGGCTTATTTGATCCGAAATGGCTAAATATAGTAACGTTGTGTGGTTGCATAGCGGCGATATTTTACAAAAACGAGGTGAATGTCGATTCACTCGTACTGTACGGGCTTATTTTAGCCAAAATGGCTAAAAATAGTATGGGGTTGCATAGCGGCCGCTTTTGTTTTGAAGGCTAAACGTCCAAACCGGAACTCTTATTATTTGGTCATTGAACGGAGCTTTAGCGCTCTCTCTCTTTCAAGATTCAAGATATTGTCACTCCGTTGTACAATTATGCACGTGTGAAATTATTGTGCTGGGGGGCTCCATTACAAGATATAGGTAGGTACAAAGTCACAACAATTATTATGATTATTTTCAGTCTCTTTCGCTATGAACGGTCCTGGGCGGAAACAGGCAACCGGCAGCTGGAAACAGGGAGGGAGGGTGTCATCATGGAAGCGCCCACAGTCTCACCGGGAAACTCGTGAATATAATGAGTCTTGATAGGTTCTCCTGAAGCTTTTGGATAGAGTCAAAAAACAGCAGTTGACGTCCCTACACAAAGTATGGCCCATGAAGAACACCTCCAAGTCTGGATGTTCAGCCATGTTAGACGTGTTCACTTACAGCCAAAGCTCAGCAGAGGTGGCTTTGTTTACATATCAAGCTGTCACTATGGAATACAAATTAACTGTGAAATTGAAACACGTTCGGTCCTCAAAACCTTTGGTGGTCAGTCACCCCCCCCTCCCATTTTCCATTCAGCAGCACTCACTCACCCTTGCAGTAGTCCATGAGTATGAGGACCTCCCACACCTCTCGTCCTCCCATAGCTGTGATGCTGGAGTCCAGGTAACCGACGATGTTCTTGTGACCGACGAGATCTTTCTGCAGGAGAGCAAACACACATTCGAGAAGCTTAGTTAGAACGACTGTGCAAAACAGCCAACGTTAAACGACAATTATGAGGCTGCAAAGTGTGTGTGTGTGTGTGTGTGTGTGTGCGTGTGTGTGTGTGTGTGTGTTTGTGTGTGTGTGTTAGTTTACAGGAGCACAAAGAAAATGACATGTTGCCAGAAGAGAAACAAAGACAATAATGGAATAGATCAGTGATACTCAACTTGCGGCCTCCGCGAGCCCACGATGGAATTGAAAAAATATACCGGTATATATATTTTACAGTGCACCTGAAGGCAACATGCAAGATACCCGCTGAATAAGTGTCCAAATGTTCATGTCATTCTGGCCAATACTCCACTTCTGTTATAGCATTTCAGTCTGGAATATGGAATACCTTTCAATAATCTATGATTTAGCTGCTAAATTGTCAAATACCGCCGTCTGCTTGCTACCCAGGCACTTATGTATGTACTTAACCTAACTAACTTAACCTAACTAACTATCCGGCGTGCACAACATTGTCAAGACTAAACTCCAGCTGACAGCCCAAAAACCTACAATCCGCTACAGAAAAATGCATATTGTTTGTTTATTAACTGGCCCCCGGCCTTCTATCATTTCACGAAAGTGGCCCCCGGGCAAAGCAAGTTGAGTATCCCTGGAATAGATGCTAAGGTGTGGTTGAGGTGTAGAAGATTAACAGGGTTAACATTGAAACAAACACTGAGACAGTGTCTGAAGCACCAAGAGCGGCAGGAACCTTGTTCTAAGTGAATGGGGCCCGGTGGGGAAAAGAGTCTTATCCCACCTGTTTTCTTCCAGTCCTGGAAAATGACAATAAAACGTAGGCTACTTCCTTCTTTAAGCAGATAGTTTGTGTAAACTAAGGCCCAATGATGCTCAACTTTAAATACAGATACGCAGACGGACTGAGCCTTCTCTCCGTGCTCTGCGTTCATTTTGTGCCTAATTCTGCACGTTTTCTAAAAGCTTACGGATACAGATGAAACACAAACACACTCACACATTTGACGCTCTACTGCCCACTAGTGGATGTATTGCTCAATACCAACGTGAAAGACGCATGGAAATACAGTATGTGGGCACTGGGCAGTGACCGTTACATCATTTGAAACTGACATATTTCCGTATGAAAATGGAACATAAATGAGCCTTTACAATACATCAGAGAATTGTGGGGTCGAGAACATGTAATATTTTGTAAGTTATAAGTAGGGCAGCTGGTGGAAAGAGGCTAAAACCAGTTTAATAGGATCAGGTTTCAGGGTTGTCTTACATGTTCAGACTAGGAGGCCAAATCTGATTTGTGAACTTTAGTGACCTATTAATGATTCTATCCAGATTGGTTTTATGAGTCTGGATGCTCCAAGTCTGATTTGTGTCACTTGTCCCAAACCACATATGGAGGTAGTTTCCAATCTGCTTTCAACTGATGTGACTTAAGTGCGGACGCGCAGATCCACCAAATCTGATTTGAACGTCACTCGCAACTCGTCATCAAATGCTTCTGCGCAGGAAAACCACGTCACCAACATACTGTACGTATTTATTGACGCCCAAGAGTTACCATAGCAACCCATGCAGATAGGCTGTTTAGGTCTGGACACACAGATCCGACTTGAGAATCAGATTTGTGGCAGTGCGGACACACTCCCAAATCAGATTTGGGAAACCAATCAAGATAATGATGATTCATGACTTTATCAGCAAATCAGATTTACCTGTAATGTGAACATGGCCTTAGTATTCAAGTTTCTGAGTTTTGAATGAGTTGTGAGTCTCTCAGTTAGAGAAGTATTGCATGGCTGTAGTGAATTCTGGAAGAAACAAAATTATCAATTTCTGCAATCGGTAAAAGAGATGCAATGTCTAATCCTGTCGACTTACAGTAGGTGAATATTTCCCAGTTGAGATATTCCCTTGATGTGACTGTCAAAGTCTGGACCAAAGATAATTGCCAAATGTTTGACAGGTGCCTTTGAAGTGAAGCCATTTATTAAAAATGAGAAAAGTCTGATAACAGAGTGACAGTATCAGTAGGGTGATACTGAGATAGGGATGAGAACGGCTAAGATAGTTGTATGTTTTTAGCTGAAGTACATCACCAGATTTGATTTCTAAGTTAAGTTGTGTCTCATCTGCATGAGAGTGAAAAAGAATGACATATTTATGGATAAGCTTCCTGAGGAGGAAGGCAAAGTAAAGCTGTGGGATGCCAAAATAGTATTTAAATCAGGCATGCAGGTGTCGCAATCAGACACGTATAAATAAAACCAGTTAGATTAGCTACTTGGCTTGTAATCGAGTCCGTCAACAAACATAAACATACAAAAATATGCTTCGGGTCGGTTTTCAGAAGGAGGTGAAAAAGTTGGTTTCGAGCCCGGTGGACTTTTGTTTTGTTTTTGTAAGTGCACTGCAGACACTGCAGATCGACTTACGCAAACAGAGACCATGCAGAAAGTAACATTAGTGTTAAATAATAAATGTTCATTTAAGTTCAGCAATTTTGTGTCTCATTTGTTATTATTATTAAAGTGTTGTATTTGATCAGATGAGTAAAATAAAAATAAAATAAAATAAAATAAAATAAAATAAAATAAAATAAAATAAAATAAAATAAAATAAAATAAAATAAAATAAAATAAAATAAAAATAAAAATAAAATATGCATTATATATTGGCCATCGGCTGCCCTGGTCTCTAAATATCGGCATCGACCATTGAAAAACCCATATCGGTTGACGACTACTGCAGACACCAACAAGACTTCCAATGGTCCAGGTCAGGAGGATGTCATAACCAACAGTATCAAAGACAACAGTTAAATTAGGCAAAACAAGAAATGATAACGTGCAAGGCTAATATCAAGATTATTTCTTACTTTTATTAGACCAGCCTTAAAGTCTGAAGCCATTTGAGAAGATGTTACAGATAAAAGATTCTTATTTAGGAAAGTAAGCATGCTGCTGGACTGGACAAACATTCAAGGTTGAATTTGAACCTCTTTAACAATGATTTGATTATTGGTACTTTGAATGAATAAGAAACAATGCCACAGACAGAGGAAAGAGAATCACAGAGGAAACACCTGATGGACCTAAGAAGAGGAGAAAATCTGAAAATACTTGTGTGGTAAAAGGCTACAAAGGATTTTGATGACATTTGTAGAACTTCTGCAGTGGAACAGCAGAAAACAAATGTGTGGCTGGTCAGACTGTGTTGGGTCACAGTGTCGTGTCAGGTCATCACCTGCAGAGGGTGCTACATAATGGAGATCTAAAATCAGCAATCTATCAGGTAACAGAAAATGTGTCAAGTACTGCAGCTGAGGTGAAGGAAGAGGTGTGTGTGACAGAGAGAGAGAGAGAGAGAGATGGAGAGTGAAAGAGAGAGAGAGAGAGAGAGAGAGAGAGAGAGAGAGAGAGAGAGAGATGGAGAGTGAAAGAGGGAGAGGGAGAGAGAGAGAGAGAGAGAGAGAGATGGAGATGGGGAGTGAAAGAGGGAGAGGGAGAGAGAGAGAGAGAGAGAGAGATGGAGAGTGAAAGAGGGAGAGGGAGAGAGAGAGGGGGAGAGAGAGAGAGAGAGAGGTCTTTCAATTTGAGAGGAAACTATGGATATCAAATAATCTCATAAGTAGGGTTAGGGAGGGGATACACCACACAACTTTTAACAGATTATGAAAAGACTGGGCGTAGCCGTAGACTAACTGACTGGTTTCTGCAGATTTTTTTTATGGTGACTGAAAAACTTGCGATCAGACACTTCACGTCTACGCAATATGAGGGATCACAAAACTACTCGACTTATCACAGCAACTGAACCAAACTGAGCGCATCAAACTCGTATGAAAACGCGAGCTGTCGCGGTACGCTACGAGATGCCGGGAGCAACGCAACCACGGGGATACAGCACAGATTTTTATGGGTACTAGCTGTTGTTGTTGCTATGCCACCATCTGCATGGAATAAAAGAGGAAACAGCGGGCAAAACTGTATTTTTTTGGCCATTCTATTTTCTTTTCAGAAACGGAAAATCAAAAACGGAAAACAAATTATGATCTAATTTTAATTTCTAAATCCATCCAAGTAGACAAGGCGTCGTCCGTTTTCCTGGTGAGAAACGGCAGATACAACATTGACAAAGGACTTGATTTTCCTTTTCTCCTTTGGAAAACAGAAAATAAAATGTCATTTTTAAAAAGCCTATTTTGCTATTGCAACCTGAATCTAGAGCTGTGTGACTTTCAGCACCATCAGGGCCTGGAAACCCGAAAGGAGTGAGAGAGAGAGAGAGAGAGAGAGAGTGAGAGAGAGAGAGAGAGGGAGGGAGGATAAGAGAATTACCAAAAAATACACACACCCAAAACGCATTGACTTAAAAGGAAGGTCTGACGTGGCAGTATGGCACTGCAGGTGAGCAGCAATGTGAATACCTGTTTGCTAAGGAGCCAAAGCTATGAAGTGGGAGCTGAAAATGTTTGTAGGCGATGGCTATGGTGCCAGATGACTATGTTGCAAAACCGGACTACAAACATGTAGGCTAATAAATAATAATTATAAAAGCTGACTTTCCAGTCGAAAAACGCCATCTGGCAGCCAAGGTTTTGTGTAATCAATAATTCACTCTTCCCTGTAGGCTATTCTTCCCCTGTGTGCATTGGTACCAGAAAGATCGGTAGGCCTGTCTGTAATTTTTTTGTATGAAGAATTAACTAGCGCTCCTTGGTGTGGGCTAAACACTGTATTGGGTAGTTATGATGACATAGCTTCATAGTTTTTCATTGGGGATCGTTTTATATTTGAGTTGTTGACGAGTATACACTACTGCGCCCAGATTCCGCTTGTAAAAATCAACAGGTTTGATATAATCGTAGTGGCTCTGACTCACGTCGGGTTATAGTCTGTAGCCCACACACACTTATAGATTATAGTCTGTACCCCACACAGACTTATAGATTATAGTCTGTACCCGACACAGACTTGTCGATTATAGTCTGTACCCCTCATGCACTTTTTAGATTTTCTGTGACAACTGCCCACGCCGACTGCCCCAAAATCTGCAGACTAGTGCAGACAGGGACAGACGCAGCCCGATTGTGAATCCTGGCTACGTAATCAGCCTTCAAAATAAAAGGCAAACGTTCAAATGTGCAAAAACGTAAATTTAAGCTAATTTATTTTGATTGAATCATGATTAAACCCAATAAAAGAGAACTCAAATGTGCCCCGCGGCCCCCGTCGAAGCTTCGAATCTATTCGAATACTTGTCACTGAAGTTTCGAAGCCCAAAAATGGTATTCGGGGACAGCCCTATTAAAAAGTATTCACACAAACGGATTGAGATTCATAAATATATTCACATCTAGAAATATGACCTTGCCCACTCCAAACAAGTTTAAGGACAGTGAATATGGTCAAACTATGTAAATGGCCTACGGTACTTGTGTGGAACATATTCAAGAAGGAAGATATACCACTTATTTATGGTGGGTTGCAGATATAAATCACTCAACATTAATTTTGTGACATGTGCTTGAAATATACGTGTATATACATCCTTATGTGACGGTTTGATCTCCATCAAAACAACAAGAGCGCAGTGTGGAAAACAGAAAGAGAGGAGTTTAATAACCAGGTAACTAGGAGTGGGCGATATGGCCCTAAAATAATATCACAATATTATAATGATATTCTTGATGATATGACAGAATACGGAAAAATATTTGATTATGAATTTCAATAAATGTCATAGTTTTATACGTCAGCATAGACTTAACAGTTTATCTTCAAAGTTTTCAAATATGCCTTCAAATATTACCGTGGTTTGTTGTACATTATGCTCTTTTGTAACCAACCCACTTCCACACTACTGAAGCCACTCCCCTTTTTGGAATCAACTCCACCGTGGAGCCGCTTTCAGCCATGCTTGTTGCTGTGCGTACTATATTGCCATTATTACAATTAGGGATGCACCGATTGCCATTTTCTTGGCCGATTCCGATTTCCGATTTTTGAATAGTCTGACTTGCCGATACCGATTTTTGACGATTCCGATTTTTTTTTCTAAAAACAACAATTGACAGCTTACACAAACGTTTTTGTAACTTTGTTTAAAAATTAAGATTCATAGAACAATTCTTACATCTAATGGGGATCCAAATAAACAAATAAACAATTCTTATCATTTGCATGAAGTAGGACCTTCTCACTCAAACACATCTCAAAATAAAAGTGTTCCAGGTTAGGCTACTGGACAGAGCTTTTTTGTGCAAATACAATGAATACAAAAATTAAATTAAATCCAATAGCCTATATCCCACAGCTATCATGCATTTACTTTTCCAAAAGAAAACAGGTGCAACAGAACATCAAAATGATCCATGGACAAGGAGTTTATAGACTGGCTCCAGACCAGTCCTCTTGAGTAGAGGGGAAATGAGTTTATGAGTTACAGTAACGATCTTCAGTCTGAATATCAGGCGGAGTTTACACACAGTCCGAAGTTTGGTATGCGTATTTTTATCTGCCATCCGAAAAAATATCGTCACGCACAGAAAACGTTGCACACTTGTGAGTCCGATGCATTTTTATTATTATGTCCGTCGTTCTCATGTCGTTCTATTTGCAATACGAAACAAATAGTCTCTCCTGTATCCACGTCACGTTACAACATGACTTGACAGGCTGAGGCAGCAGCGCTGATGTGGAATGGAAAAGCAGGTCGGGGAATGGTTATACTGGACACACTCGCCAAGCCGGCTGTGCGCGGTGGCGGGTTGCTGGAGCACCGCTTCCCGGGGAGAGAGAGCAGAGAGAGGGGGGCGAGTGAGGTGAAGCGAGCCGCTCTGACTGGACTCCAGCCGAGCGGGACACGGCCGCACCTCTGTCTCCACGGCTTATTTTCGACTTGCATGTGTGACAAACTGCGAGCTTTGTCTACTTCACTGACGGTGAAAAAAATCCACAACGAGGAAGGTATGCTGGCGTGTGTGGTGTGGTGGCTGGGTGCCTGTCTCGGTGCTTTGGGGTGCGCGCACGTCATGTGAAAATCGGCTCACAGAATCGGCTATTTAGAGTGACCGGAACAGATCACCGATCGAGGCCGATCACGTGAAAATCGGCCATTTCCGGTCACGTGCCGATCGATCGGTGCATCCCTAATTACAATATCACAATATGATGTCTCAGACAATTTTCAATAATGAAGGCTACCTTAGTCCAGTGGTTCTCAAATGGGGGTCCGCGGACCCCCAGGGGTCCGTGGCACTTTGCCAGGGTGTCCGCGAAAAGTTTTCAGGTAAAAAAAATTAAAATTCTTTTTTTAAAAACGTAACTTACTTATTCCTTCTCAAACTACTTCCTACATGGTGCTAGTCTATCAAAATATCTTGGCTGTCATTGATTGTGTTGCATAGTGGTTTTCTGTACTGTTGACAAATTGTGATATTGTAAGTAGCTTTGGACAAAACAAAAGCATCTGCTAAATGACGTCATGTAAATGTAATGTAATAAAAAGAAAATGTGTGCAAAATCTTCATAGTTCAACGAAAATAGTTTATGCTTTAAATCTAAAATGGTTCATGGATTACATTCTAATAACAAACCTATCAAATTAAAAGTCAAGCACGTTACCGTGGAAACAATTAAGCTCAGCCCAAAATCACAAATCAGAATGAGGGGGTCCCCGGTATATTTTCTATCTTGTAAGGGGTCCTTGGCTGAAAAACATTTGAGAACCTCTGCCTTAGTCAATACCTGATTAAACTATCATTCATTGATTCCTTCCATTCATCTTTATCTCCCCTGCAGCCAACGCCCTGTTCAGGTTATGTCACTCAGTCATAAATAGACACGCCCCTTCAATCCTGTCCAATCACTGTCTCCCATGCTTTCCCACGCTTTCCCTCTCTCTGGCCTGCTGGCCAATCACTTGAATGGAGTATCACATGAATGGAGTAGTAGTTCATATCAGGCCCTTGGTATTTGTCTGTGTGTAACTCACCTTGTGTGTCACCCGCAGTTGCTGATCCTACGCCGCTGCAGTTGTTTCGACCCACCTCCTCCCCTGAACACCACCATGTCATGACTCCTGTAGAACTCCCTATCGGGGGTTCTCTATCCTATACATCAGTGACGTCCTCCTCTCGCTCAGGAGGAGCGACATCACATCATGGATTGTTGTTTGTCCATTCATTAAAGTTTGTTATACCTTCCTTCTAGTCTCTCATTATTGAAATGAATTTCTGACAATATGATCACGAATTGTAACGATATATCAATAACGATACGGCACGCCCCTAACAGGTAACTCACCATGATCTGAATCTCTCGCTTGCACACCTCCAGGTCATGCTCATTGTTGACGTACATCCTCTTCAGGGCACAGCGCACTCCCTGATTTGTTTTCACGAGGAACACGATAGCAAAACCGCCTGCAGGATTGAGAAAGAGACTCAATTAAAGTGTTGGACCTCAACATGACGTCAGATCAACACAATCCGGAGAGTCAATAGCAGGAAGACATAGGCCACTCTGTTATAAACGAGCCAGAAGAACGTGCCTGAGGGGGAAAAACACACCACAACCTTCTTACCGATCATATCAATCCAAACAATTTAGAAGAGTGAGGTGAAAGTTCAACATTACTAGTCTTCTCAGAAGCGTTCTTGTTGCGTCATGATTTTGAAAATGTAACATCCCTCTAGCATGTAGCATGCCGATTTTTTGACATCTAACTAGTTCAACAACTCTAGTAGTTTGTGTCCATCATTGTATTCTTAGGCTACACAGTACAGGCATATGGACCACCAGGACCAACTCTAATTATTTTCCAAATGTGTAGCCTTATAGCATTATGTATTAGTAATGTCAATTGCTGCAGGGTTTACACTGAGGTCTACATTTAGGACTAACCATCTGCTATAGCTTAGACAACTAATTCATTTTGCAGATTCACCAGTGAGTGAATTTCAGGGAGACTCGGTGGCTTATATATCTCGACACTTTGATGGGGTGTTGCATGACATCGTGGCACTATAAGAGTGCAGAAGACATCTACGCAGGTCTGCAGCTCTGCAGCAGCTTCTGATGCAAATATAAAGGTGGCGTAAGGACATGTCGACCACTTCTGACTGTCCTTCTAACATTAATGACTAACAGATCATTGGTGCGGAAAACCTTGTTTTGTTGTGTCCTTTGACACAGTGGCCGTAAATGGCCATAAATAACAATCTCTTTGAGGTCAAGAGAAACTGGAGAAAATGATTGTAGCCTAACTAAGTTATTATCAATATTATCAATACATTTCAGGAATCCGACTTGATCTATACAGCAACGTAGTTGGGAGCATGATGCGATTGCAGACACTGCAATATTCATTTATAATTTTATCATTTAAAGAATTTGCTTTAGAACACACGCCACACTGTGTATGCACAAAACCATGTCCATGAGGGACTGTCTGTCACTGGTTGTTAAACGGGAAACTGTTTTACCTACTTATACTCCAGAAAGCAAAACATCAAAGCCTAGATTACGATGATGATGAAAGATTGAAAGATTGCCATCGGAGTTTTGACATTATCAATGAAATTGGTTCTAAAATGACCAGCCGGAGAAAAAAAAAAGCACAAGACCGGAGATATCACTATAGGCTTCAGAGGCCCTCCAGCATCATAAATCAGGTGTTCCATCTCACTGTCTTAAAATGAGATTAGACACTTAAACATGAATTATGTAACATCTGTCTGCACTAGTCCTTCATTCTTAGCTGTATGAGTCATTTGGATTGCCAAATTCAGTACCTGCCCCAACAACAACAGAACTGTCAGGTGCCTGCAGGTATGTCTCCATCTCCCAGATCACACTTCTGAACCTTAAAATAACCAACAGGAAAACTGTTGTGTAAGGTGAGAACACAGAATGAGACACCTCTCTGATTTCCACTCATGTAAGAGCCATCACTCCAGTGGGGATTGGTGGTAATGAGAATGAGGAGAAGAAGGTTGTATCGCTCTATCGACACATGGCATGTCAGTGTGGCATATCCTCCTGGCTTGAGCAATGCACGACACAATCATTCTGGCTTCAACAACATGCATGTAACATTTGTAGGATCATCTACTCCATGGGTCTCCTTCTCACCTTCGGCAACGATCTCCTCAACAGTGACTTGGTGCCGCCCGATTGTAAAGGCTCGTCCAATGAGGTTTCCACCTGCATGGCCGGATCCAGTGCTCCCATGCCCGCCCCCTCCAGAACCGGGCCCGGAGCTGACCAACTCCCGACGAGAAGAATCAAAGAACTTTCTCATGTTCTCGACTCACTGAGACACACGTATGTGTGTGTGGTTGTTTCCAGTGCACTAAATCGCACTAATGGATAATCCAGGTCAGAATGTAACCTAACAGATATGCGAGTCTATTTTTTTCAGATTCAAAACATCCAGTGATGTCTGTCACTTGATGATGTTGAGACAACCCAGATTTTCTGTGGCAAATGTCCCATTTGCTTGGCAAGACAGGCGAGTAGCAGAACGAGTGTGGCTAGCTGTTATATAAGTGATTTACACCGTCTAGAAGGCTAACGTTAGCATCTCCGGAGGACGGATTTCTTTACCTATCCAGCTGCTCATGGATGGCTGCTGCTGATGATAACATTAGGTCCTTCTCCATCTCTTCCAGCCATTATCAAGCTAGCTAGCTAGCTAAGTGCTAGCTACTTACGCGCTATGACATTTCGTGTAAGGTTATCCAGGTTATCCTCTGCAGATATATCTTCAAATGCGTCGGGTTCACTGTGCAACTTGTGAGACACCCGAAGATAATTTCCCATCCTCAGTTAGCTGAAGCAAGCAGCTAATAGCAACATAGCTGTCTATCTAATTGTTTCCATTTACAATAAAACTATGATTTTTTTTGATAGCTAAACGCATTAGCGCAAGCTAGTTTCTTTGCGACACAAATAACCGCAAGATCGACGGGAAATTGAACCTTAATTCTATTGCAGTTGTTGTCGCTGCAAATGTAGAGGCATGCGATTTGACATCTAGCTACTAAAATATGAGAAACAGATTTCTACCCAACCTATTCTCTGCAACCACAGCAATCTTTGGCTGCCAGCGATATCGCAACATCCTAGCTGTTGCTGTTAACGGGCGACTGGAATTATGGGTAATGTAGTTGAAAACGCAACTGCAGCCCCCCCCCCCCCCCCGTGTGTGTGTGTGTGTGTGTGTGTGTGTGTGTGTGTGTGTGTGTGTGTGTGTGTGTGTGTGTGTGTGTGTGTGTGTGTGTGTGTGTGTGTGTGTGTGTGTGTGTGTGTGTGTGCGTGTGTGCGTGTGCGTGTGTGTGTGCGCGTGTTCGTTCGTGTTTGTTTGTGTGTGTGTGTGTGTGTGTGTGTGTGTGTGTGTGTGTGTGTGTGTGTGTGTGTGTGTGTGTGTGTGTGTGTGCGCGCGTACCATTGGTGCGTACGCATGTGTGTGGAGGAGGCTGAGAGCCAAAGTCAGGCCAACTTCCGGGTTAGGCATGTGCACCAAGACATTTTCATCTGACATGTATTTCCCATAGACATTTCGTAAAATGCTTATAAAATAATTTTGCTTGGTCACACCAGACGATTCAGTATTATTTAGAAACAGGAGAGGCCATAGAACATTTAATTCGGACCAAAACGTAAAAAAGTAAAACAATATTTTGTTTTGGTCTGAGTGAAATGTTTTGTGGTCTCTCCTGATTCTACTATTCTACTATTTTTATACGCATTTTCTGAAATGTTTTTTGGAGAAATTAATTGGCGGATGAAATCTCTTGGTGCGTGTGCCTAAACGGGAAGTGGACGTGACTTTGGCTCTCTATAAAAAAAGAAAAAAAAGAAAAAGAGGCATCCGAGGGGTGGGACCAATGGGTGGGACATATGTAACCAAGCCGTTATTCTTATAGCGTTGATTTCCTGTTGTATCGACACTCTCCCACATCTTTCAGTGCTCAGGTAGCCTACGACAGATCGTCTCTCAGACAGGTAAGCTCACACACACCGCTCACTTTGTGATCCGTCATCATTTGGATGCGTTTACTGTCTGTTAGTGTTTTGTCGAAAAGATTTGGCAGCGGATCGAGCTCACCGCCCGGCGGCTCGTCTGAAGGGTGTGCCTGCAACTGAACTTCATGGAGTTCATGCTAACTTCGCTCTGCAACGGCTTTGTTTCCAGTTTGTTTGGTCTTTTCTGTACTTTGATCATTTGTAGTTGTAGTAGGCTAACTATAATTGTTGTACAGTGTCACTGAATGAAAATAGAACAACACTGTGTTAGCGTTCTTTTCTTTAAATTTATTTTCTTTTTTTACTATCAAATTCCAAAGAAATTGATTTGATTGATTGATTGATTGATTGATTGATTGATTGATTGATTGATTGATGCAGTCTTGCTATGAAGAAAAGCAGTAGAAAGGAGCCTAAATGTGTAAATGATGCATCCTTACCAGTTACTTTCACGGGGGGGGCATTTTGTGTCGAAAAGGCACATTATAAACACAGGTGCAAGCAAAACACTAACTGCTCCCAAGCACATTCCACATATGGAATGTGTGCATTAATAGCAAATAATTCAGTCCTACAGAATATTTGCCATACACAGCCTACAGGCAAACGCATATACATTTTGAATACGCTATTAGGTAGGCTATATCCTATAGGCTACCTGTATATGCATTTACCTGAGTAAATAAGCAATTTCTTTTTCTTTAGAGGCTTTCACATATTGACACTACCTGTGTTCTAGCAATAGGAGCCACTTCTTCAGTGACAGGTTTGTGTAGGACTCCCCCCGCTGTATTTACACCACAAAGCACTCAGGTGTGGTCTGTACACAGACTAAGTTTATAGGTTGCTGTAGGCTACTTGATTTGTTTTTGTTGTCAACTCAGGACTGTTGCCTCCTTCTTGTATCTTGTATCTGATCAATTAGCAATTAAAGGCTAAATGTAAATGGTGGGAAACTGTTAATTCACGAAGGTCAGGGCTAGATCCACACACAGCTTCTCCAGCATTACAACTTATAAAACATATATTGGTCTTGTTGATGTTTTTCTCTACTGGCTGGATATTGGCAGATATATGACGAGTGTCTCAATGGGTAAGTTAATATCTACAGGCCGGACAACGACAGTAATTACAGGTGTGCTTTCCAATGGGGCAGCTTAATGAGATTGGCTTCCTGGACACCTGCCCCGACGACGGACACACCAGAGAGCCCGTGTCCAAATTATGTGCGAGGGAACCCTTTCACAGAAGATGAATTCCATACAATATTGATATGGGCGCCAATTCAAAAACAGAGACTGAGTTTGGTTTCCCTCATCTTGAAGCTGCAGTCCAGTTCTCCTGTGCTTTTGAAACTTGACTAGTGATGATGATCAGACCAACCAGGTCTGCAGAGTGTGAGTGATTGTGCGTTGAAATATATATTATTAGTTGCTGTTTCTTCTCTTGCAGCAGCATCATCTGAAGCTTGGAACCCCACACTCTGTTTACCATGGCAGCGGTGAGTCTCTTCCCTAGTTACCACCACCTGTGTGTGTGTGTGCATGGTGAAAGGAGTGGGAGGGAAGGGTCATGTAAAATTAATTTGCATGACTAGTTTGACTAGTTTGACTTTGTTTTCGTGTGGAAATTATCTTCTTATTGGATTAATCCAGATTTGCATCAAAATGAAAGCCTCAAAAATATATTCAACAGCTCTCAAACTTTGTTTAACTTGATGTGACACTTTACTACACATGAATTACATTTCATAGAAGCAGATTTTCTGCAGCATGTGATTGTGAGCGTTACGTCTTGTTCATTTTTAGATTGTGAAAGGCTATGACTTTTTGTGATTTCGAAATTGATTATCTTTCGATCAGATTGGAAACCGTGGAGCTGTGACCGAGGCGGCCGGCTTCAACGCAGAAGAGGACGTGAAGACGCTTCGAGATGCGATGAAGGGAGCTGGTGAGTTGATCCAGCAGCTGCTGTCCAGAAACCCTTCTTTTTATTTTTTGAGCTTAAGTGATGTTTTACAGCCGTCATTAAGGCTACAGTACATGCTGCCGTCATTAAGGCTACAGTACATGCTGCTGCTACCACGGAAAAAATGTGGCTCTTCTTCTTCTCCCGGGGGTTCCCTCCTCTCCCGGAAAGTTTCAAAACCAAATTGTGTGTTTTTCAGGCTGGTGTTGCCATGACAACATTCAAACATGTCTGCTTTCATGATACCACCTTATTCATTCTGCTGGGCGTGTCCTTGCACTTTAGACTTATGTACTGATCACGTGACCTCACATTCTGTTTCACGCCACGGATCAGTCTGAACTTCCACCCGCCAATCAGGGACCTGCGCTGTAGTTTACAATAAAGGTAAAGTAAAGTCCCACTGATTGTCACACAATGTGTGAAATTTGTTCTCCGCATTTGACCCATCCCCTGGGGGAGCGGTGAGCGGCAGCGGGAATCATTTGGTGATCTAACCCCCCAATTCCAACCCTTTGATGCTGAGTGCCAAGCAGGGAGGCAAATGGGTCCCATTTTTATAGTCTTTGGTATGACTCGGCTGGGGATCGAACTCACAACCTCCCAGTCTCAGGGCGGACACTCAGACCACAAGGCCACTGAGCTGGTTAATGTAAATGTAAATGGTCAATGTAACCGGCCAATCGGGTATGCCGCTCGCAAAACCGTAACGGCGTCCCCCTGAAGCAACGAGCGGTAACGTTAACACTAGTAGAGTAAACACCGCTGTAAGTGCAGTTATTGCAGAAATGGACTCAATAATAACAATTAAACAAGAAGATGAGTCTGCACCACCGGAGTTTCAGGCGACCCTGATTGGCTGAAGGAGTTGTCTGTCAAGTGAAGTTCTCCCGCCCACTGAGATCGCTTGCCCTCACTCTGAAACATTACCACATAAACTTTCTCCTCTCTCCTTTATATGGGCTATAGGAAATGAATCTGTGATGCTGCTGATCATGCAAAAGTAATAAACTAATTAGCTCATGCTATGAGTGTTATGATATGTGACATCGGACTATTATCGTTTAAATCGTTCTATGTCTTTGTATCTGTCCCTATTCAAATAAACATTGAAAATGAAAACGTCCTCATAAACTTTGCAGAAGTATCGAACGATCGCAGTTTTTCTCAGCCAGCAAATTTTTGGCGAGGAATGTTGATGCTGTTAGGGGAGTGTAATCATCTCCTCCTGACACCAGGGGAGTGTAATCATGTCCTCCTGACACTCGTTTTGGCTGCATTTGCAAACAGATGTTTTTTATACCAGTGCTGCTGACAAACAGCTGTGTGTTTGGCGTCATCTCATTACTACTAGTGCCTGATTCTTTGTCTGAAACATTTTCACTTTTGCTGAAACCTCATTGAGTTTCCAAGAACAGGAATACACAATCCACGCAGTTTTGGGAGCTTGACTGTGAGTGATAATCGGTTCATAGCGGTGGTGACGGGAGCTGGTTATGATGACATTTCTTTGCAGGCACCAACGAGGGCGGCATCATTGAGGTCCTCGCCCACCGCACGATCGCTCAGAGGCAGCGCATCAAGGAGGCGTTTAAAACCGCAGTGGGGAAGGTGAGAGTAACTTTCGCAGCGCTCTACACGAAAACAGGAAACTCTGAAGTTTCACTATTTGAAGTTGTCAGTTTATGATTAGATGTGTCAGCTATCTATGCCAGTACTTCTGTTTCCTTCTTCTTCTTTTTTTGGTTTTGGTTGTATTACAACACTCTCCCGATCGTGTGAGAGTTAACCATTAACTCGAAAGCAGAAATATATACTACGTGTAAACAAAGAGCGAGATGGCCTTGTGATCCTCGGAAGAAGAAGCGTCCCATTGTATAAAAAGGCTATGCTGAAACCACCTAAGTATGCTACAGAACGTCCGTTTCTTTATTGCCTGCTGCTAATCTGGTTCAATATACTAACCAAAAGGGAGGTTCTGCCATGTTTATTCTACGGAGATAGTGAGATAACGACCAGCCCAGTGCGCTGCGCACGCAAAGTTGTCGATAAAGTTAAGTGAAAGATAGAACAGTGGGAACGACAAGGGAGGTTCTGGCATGTTTATTCTACGGAGATGGTGAGATAACGACCAGCCCAGTGCGCTGCGCACGCAAAGTTGTCGATAAAGTTAAGTAAAAGGTAGAACAGGTGAACAAGGACGCCGCAGAGCAGGGGCAAAGATCACGGGTGCGGTGGGATCTCCTCGGTCAGAAAGAGTGAGTCATGCTGCCCACGGTCCAGACATGGTCGTATGGAAGGTTATATACAGAAGAGCCTCTCTCTGTACACAGCACTGTGTCCAGCCACCCCTATTGCGCCAAGTCCCGCCCTACTCTGCCTCTGATTGGCTTACCCTGATATTTGACCCTAGCCCTAACCAATCGCCCTAACCCTCATGCCTAAACCCAACCAATCATCACTCCCCATGACTAAACCTACAGTAAGGGGCTGGACTTGGCGCAAATGGGGTGGGGGGGGTGGGGGGGGGGGCAGGGAATTGTATGTCCACTGCAACCACACCCTCTAGTGGAGCCGGCAGTCTGGTGGTGCCTGGAATGTCTGATGTCATAACTTATGTTCCCCTGGAAACACATGAAATCCCACACAACACCATGATGATTAACTTGTTTCGGCATCCAACATACTCCACATGCATGACATTCTTTATTAAGTACTTAATGGATTCAATAGCACGTAGATTCTCCCCTGTTGTGCTGTTTGTCTGTCCCGTTGACCCATCTGCTCTGGGTCTGCCTGCAGGACCTGGCTGAGGAGCTGAACTCTGAGCTGAGTGGGAACTTTGGGAAGGTGGCTCTGGGTCTGCTGATGCTGGCGCCGGTCTATGACACCTACGAGCTGAGAAACGCTATCCAGGTCAGAGCTGCTAATTTATTAGCCTGGTAAAACCAGCCCGTCACGTGAACCCACATTTCATTTGGTTCTGCGTGACGGCCTGGCCCTTAAGCCTGGGAGGGTGTTTAGCAGAAGCTGCAGAGCGGAAGAGCCAATCAGCGACTGCGCTGTGATTGACAGCGCAAGTTGGCCAATCAGGAACGCTACTAGCACTGCACTAACAAAACAATAATGGCCGCCTCCTTGCCTGATCGTCTCGAGGAGTAATGTCAGCGTTTGTCTAGTTTAAACAGCCATAAAGTGCCGTTATTGCAGAAATAGACTCAATAACAACAATTAAACAAGTACAGGAGTATCGCCGCAACCGCAGAGTTTCTCGGCGGAAAACATGTTTTTGCCATTCTCCCGAGTGGATTTGGGTTTGACTGGATCCGACGTAGCCTAGGTAAACCCAGCCACCACGTGACCTGCTCTCTCAGTTCCCAGTCACTAGTGACTGAGAACAGGTCTGAGAGCAGGTCACGTGGGGGATGGGTTTACCCAGGCTAGATCCGACGCTGATTGGCTGAAGGAGTTGTCTGTCAAGGCAACTACGCCCGCCCATGCTACCGCCCCTGCTAAGGACTGGGTGAAGAGTTGGGGCCAGACCGTCACGCAGAACCAAATGAAATGTGAGTTCACGTGACGGGCTGGTTTACCAGGCTACTAATTTATGTTGTTTTATAGTCACTTTGTTGATTAAATGACTAACACATTAAGTTCAGGCAGGAAACTCGAAGCTGGCTGTCATCAGCTGATCAGACTATGTAACCCGCACGCCTTTACCGGTGAACCAGTCAACCTAAACACAGGTTAATGTCAAGCCTTTGAATGACACGTACTCACGTTTAGCTCGCTGTGTGTGCAGGCTGTCAGTCTACTGCTGTCGCCATAGCCTTGATACTTCTGTTCACCCACCTGTTTACATTTGCTTTTATGTATAGAGAGCCAAAGTGAACCGTAATTTCCTGCTTTCTCTGTACCAGCGCTGCGGCTTTGCATGTCAAGAAAGTCACAGTTTGTCGTCAAACTGAAACGTAGGGGTTAGTTTCGTATAAAAACTACATCGCTCGTGGAAGCTGGTGACATGTCGCCGGTCTTCAGCTTTGCCGGTAGAGAAAGTGACGTCACTTAGTGTATGTAGTCTTTCTAATTTATAACTTCTAGTGCAACAGTTTGGCGACAAACTGCGACTTTCTTGACATGCAAAGTTACGTTTTAAATTGACAAAATTAGCGTTGGCACCCGTGGCACAATTCAAACGGGATAAAAAATGTAACATTATTCTCCGTTCACCGCCATTCATATTTTTCGCAGCGCTGGTACAGGGAGAAAGCAGGAAGTGACGTTTCACTTTGGCTCTCTATATGGTGCGTTAAATACTCATTGACTTAAGTTTAATGCAGTGATTCTCAAACTTTTTTTTATATCAAGGACCCAATTTAGTACACGTAAGGCCACGGACCCCCATTTAATGAGATTTCGTCTCTCGAAACCCAAATCTAAGAATATAATTATTTTAGATACAGTTTTGTCCAGGTTTCCATGACTATCTGTATGGTAGTCAGAGATAACAGTGAAACTATGATCAGAATAGTCATTATTCTACATCTAATTGTGTTAACACTACTAGTGGTGAAATTGAACAATTAATCAATTTGCGGGGGAACCCCCTCAACGATCCCTGCTGGTCTCCGGGCCCCATGTTGAGAACCACTGCAAATGTATTGCTATGTCATAACCATTTATAAACTGATGAATATCAAAACAACATGAATTGTCCTTTAGCTTAGTTTATTTTATTTAGCACATCAGAAAAGAAAAGAAACAAACAAATGCAGAAAACAGTGGGTAGTCCTGGGGAACAAGGGAAGCCTGGAGGGCTGATACAGAGACCTCCCCCATCACGAGCAGATCATACAAGAGGGGGTGGGGAGGTCCTAAGCTAAGCATATAGCATATTTCTAAACGAAGAAAAAGAAAAGAAAGACAAGAAAAGAAAAGAAAAAAGAAACCGATAGATCATCATTGGATAACAGCGATATATCACCCCAAGTCCTGACTTGACTGTATCTCATGTGTCCAGTGTCTTAATATCTTAATATCTTATCTTGTTCTCAGGGTGCTGGAACAGAAGAGGCCTGTCTGATCGATATTCTCGCTTCAAGGTCAAACGATGAAATTAAAACGATCTGTGCCTTCTATAAGAAAGGTAACGGAGTTCATTTTTATAGAACAAACGAGCGTTTTTCCAATTGGGTCATGATATGTGTGTGTATGATATCTGATATTGTGTATCAGTTTCTGTGCCTCTTTTCTTTGTTTGGAGATACAATGAAACCTACAATTTGAAAACAATGCACGCTATAAATTATTCATAAAGGCCAGAGTGCTCTCTATGAGAGAGTGTACGCTCATTTGTTTCTCTATGCATGCAATGACAACGTTCATTAAGTAGTTTCAAGTGGTCTTTTTAAATGGCTTCGTCTGTCAGCTGGGAGTAAATAGCTTCTTATGGTGCATTGCTTGTGTGATATCACACATTTACAGATATAGCAGTCTTTGCATAGTTAATATAGATAATATTTCAACTTTTTCAAATCTGCTAGAAACTTATGATTTCTAACTTCTGACTTACCGGAATAGTTTTTGGACTCCATGCTTTCTTTTTATTTTTTTTATTTTTTTTTTACTTTAAATTTAAAAATGTAACTTTTTGTATGATCTTATTCATGATAGAGACTGGGAACAGCCTGGAAGATGATATCTGTGGGGACACATCTGGAATGCTTCAGAGAGTTTTGGTCTCTTTAACTACGGTAAGCAAACATCAACCCACAACCTTTCTTTCTTACCCACCTTGACATTTTCCATCATTCAAACACTAAAGTGGAAAGGAGATTGTAGAAATGTCAGGACAAAAGTCTAAAATTCTGATCAAAGCAACATACAGCTTTAAATAAGTAGTCACTGTTTTATTTAGGTCAAATGTCCCTGCTGGGAAAGCATTGTTCATCATTTCATGTTTTTTTGTTGCGCAAGGTAATGTGTGAAAAGTCATACAGGGTGACTTTTGGAGGAAATGAAAGTTTTTTGTTGAGTGTCAAAGATCACTTGCTTTGCTTAAATGCCTTGTTTTATTTTGACATACTGTACTAGCTGTTTTGTGTTTTATTTTGACACATACTATACTAGCTGTTTTGTTTTATTTTGTTTTATTTTGACATACGTATTCTATTTTTTTCTACTGTACAGCAAAGTCATGGGTCGAGGCTTTTAAATTTAATTGTAGCTTGCTGCATATGACAATAAAGTTTCCTTGATCCTTGATCCTTGATACTGTACTAGCGGTTTTGTGTTTTATTTTGACACATACTGTACTAGCGGTTTTGTGTTTTATTTTGACACATACTGTACTAGCTGTTTTGTAAAACTGCTGCTGTTTCTACTCATCAGGCTGGGCGGGATGAAAGCACCAAAGTGGATGAGGCCCAGGCTGTGCAAGATGCCAAGGTAAGGACAGATGTCTGGATGGAAGTATACTCTGTTTTGGTTAGGCTTCCCAATCTGAACATTTTCATTTATTTTTTATATTTATGTATTTATTTTTGCTGTGCTTGTTGTAGGACATCTATGAAGCTGGAGAGGCTCGTTGGGGAACAGATGAGGTGAAGTTCCTCACTGTGCTCTGTGTGAGGAACCATCAACATCTGCTACGAGGTATTTTTTATTACATATACACAAAGATAATGATCTGATCTGTTTAAAAAAACGACATCAATAAATTGTAAATTGTCATAAACTAGTGCTGTGAATCAGGAGAATGTACTTCCCTTTACTCCCTTTTCCTTACACTTACTGTAAGTCAAACATTAATTTGCTACAGAAGTCATTTAGAAGACATTGGCGGTGTTTTTCATTCGTCGGTTCAACCTGCCCTCGTTGACTTCCGCTTGGCACGTCTCCTCGGCGGGGGAATCCCCTGCAAAACCCATAGCTTGCGAAACAAAATGTGTGGTATTTCTCTTAATGTGGCTAGCGGTTCGAAACAGGAAGGTCTCGCACTGAAATTTGGCAGCACATCTCTTCTTCTTTCAATTTCAATTTCAATTCATTTATTTGTTCGATAGGGGACAGGTGTACATTAATGAACATTTAAAAAAAAAATGTAAATGCACGACAATTGCAGTCACAAGACTGATTTCCATTGTTAGTCCCCCTGCCAGATGATACAGGCTTAGAGTCCTGATAGGGGTAAAAAGTAACATAGTGCAACAAAAACATATTTAAAATGTAAACACAAGTGCAAGTATGCAGAGAAATAGTCCTGATAGGGGTAAAAAGTAACATAGTGCAACAAAACATATTTAAAATGTAAACACAATGCAAAGTGCAAGTATGCAGAGAAATACAATCAGATACTGAGAACCTGAGTTAGAGCTCTACATAGCTAAGTAAAAAATGCAAAGTACAAAGTATACAGGAATATACAGTCTGATACTAAAACCTGAGTTTGGGATCAACATACAGCTAAAAAGTAAGATCTACATAGAAGACTTACTCAAACAGATATAAGAGAAAAAAATACAGAGATACAACACACATATCCATACAGTATAAACATACTGTTCTATACCCTATTGATGTGTGCATAGTTGAGTGGACTTCAGCCATCTCTTCACTTGACCCTTAAACATGCCTAGTGTTGGACACTCCCTTATGGCCGATGGAATTGTGTTCCAGAGTTTGCCACCCTTGACAGACAGAACTGTCTGGCCAAAGGTGGTGCGCCTGTACGGGATAACACAATCGCCTCTAATTGAGGCTCTGGTGGTTCTGGTTGTGGATCCAGATACAGGTCTCTGATTGATGTACTCATTTAGCGGGGGAGGGGCAAGGCCATTTAGTACCTTGAAAACGGTGCACGCATATTTAAAGGAAATTAAGTTATTGAAACTTAGTAAGTTGTGTTTGACCAGGATGTTACAATAGTGGTAGGAGCGGGGTTTTTTTTTATCAAATACTTTTAGTGCTCTCTTATAGAGTGACTCAAGTGGTTTGAGTGTGGACGTGCACGTGAGAGACCAGCTGGTCACACAGTAGTCCAGGTGAGAAAATATCATGGCATGTAAGAATGTCCTGGCAGAACCTACAGACACGCTGTGTCTAATGTGTTTGAAGTTGAGCAGGTTGAGTTTTACCGAGTTAGCGACCTTTTTAACCTGGTTCTTAAAGGTCAGTGTGGGGTCTAATATCACACCTAGGCATTTAAATTCGGATACTAATTCCAGTTCAACATCATTCTTGGGACGTGATTGACTGCGGTCCTCCACCGAGCGCTTGAGCGAGTGCAGTGACACAGTTAGGCACCGTGCGTCACTCGGCACTGCCTCTGGGTTGGGTTGCCAGGTACCACGACACATATCCTACAAATTGGGAGATTAGCGGGATCAATTACCAATCGGGAGCATAGCAGGAGAAGGGGTTAAAAATCGGGAGACTCCCGCGTAAATTGTTGCTTGTTAAGGGAGTATGGTGAGTGCCATACCTTGCCATAATCCCACTTCTTCTTCTCAGAGCATGCATGCACGCACACACACACACACACACACACACACACACACACACACACACACACACACACACACACACAGGAGGCTGTGATCAAAGTATTCTATCTCCCCTATAAAAAGTCAATGCTTTCCCCTCTCCTTTAGTGTTTGCGGAGTACCAGAAGATTTCTGGAAGAGACATCGAGGACAGCATTAAGAGGGAGATGTCTGGATCTGTGGAGGCTGCCTTCTTGGCAATAGGTCTGTCTCTTCTAATCTGTGTTCATAATCTGTTTCCTATAAATATACAATAGGTGTGTCTCTTCTAATCTGTGTTCATAATCTGTTTCCTATAAATATACAATAGGTGTGTCTCTTCTAATCTGTGTTCATAATCTGTTTCCTATAAATATACAATAGGTGTGTCTCTTCTAATCTGTGTTCATAATCTGTTTCCTATAAATATACAATAGGTCTTTCTCTTCTAATCTGTGTTCATAATCTGTTTCCTATAAATATACAATAGGTATTTCTCTTCTAATCTGTGTTCATAATCTGTTTCCTATAAATATACAATAGGTATTTCTCTTCTAATCTGTGTTCATAATCTGTTTCCTATAAATATACAATAGGTCTGTCTCTTCTAATCTGTGTTCATAATCTGTTTCCTATAAATATATGACTGTTTTGATACACTGTATTGCTGATTGATAGTGAATAGTGGTTCAACCTATTTTAACCCCCGGTGTCTGATAGAGCTGAGATTCGTGTTTCTGGGAGCAGATTGTGTAGAATGAATAGAAGAAAAACTCTGTAGTTGAACACGCAGCAGACAAAGAAAATGGCGCCACCTACAGAAACTCAAATTCATCAGCAGAAAAGAATCCAAGCAGAAAGGTGTCACGTGATCTCTAGGACAGTGGTTCTCAAATGGGCGTCCGTGGCACTTTGCAAGGGGGTCCGCGAAAAGTTTTCAGGAAAATAAAAATACAAACTTTTCCCCCCCCAAAGGCTTCATAGTTCAATGCAAATATTTTATGCTTTATATCTAAAATGGTTAATGGAGTACATTCTAATCTAACAAACCTATCAATTGACCTATTGTATATCAAGCACGTTACCGTGGAAACAATTAAGCTTAGCCAAAAATCACAAATCAGAATGAGGGGGGTCCCCGGTATATTTTCTATCTTGTAAGGGGTCCTTGGCTGAAAAACTTTTGAGAACCTCTGCTCTAGGAGGTGCAGCACAGACGCACCACAGCAGTGACCACTTGGCAGATGTCGCCAAAATAAAACAGGAACCCGCAGACACTTCAAATCTAATTTCAAAGTAACAGGAGGCAGATGTTTGAGGTTGAGGTGCTGCATAGGGCCATTGAAGATCTAGTATGTCTAAAAAAAAAACATTTTGAGCTTCAGCTTTTTAGATTGAGCACATTACTCAATTAAATGTATTGTTTTACAGTGTGTTGTTTTACACTGTTTTTGTCTTCCTTTTTTTGCAGTGAAATGTGTGAAGAACAAGCCGGCATTCTTTGCAGAGCGATTATACAAATCAATGAAGGTAAACACATATTGAGTTCAGGTCATCAGTGGCCTCTTGTCCAATCAAATTGCTCGGCCGGGAAATAACTTGTATAAATGTCTTTATTGGCATGAGTGCATACAATACAATACCAAAGCAGATTTCACCCTACCCTCTTACAAATAACACTAAACTGAGGAGGGCTGTGCAATTAATTACATTTTAATTTCAATTACAATTTTGGCTTCCCACAATTATGAAAACAAGATAGCGATAAAACACAATTTGTATACTTTTTAATTAGCCTATTTATTTATTTATTTATCTATGTTTATTTTTTTACTTTTATTTTCATTTATTTCTTTGTTTTTCAGTTCAATTATTATATTTAAATTTCAAACTTAAAATAAACATTTTTTTCAACTTCAATAAATGCATGATGTTGCGAAAGTCAATGAGTGATCGCGTTAAATAATCGGGATCTTAATATCAGTCAAAAATAATCGAGCAGCCCTAAAACTGAATAAAAAACTACAGAATAATCTCTCTCTTGTTCATAAATGTATTATGTGCATGTTTATGAATTGTGTGGTCTGTGTATTATGAATGTAATAACTAATATCTGCTCGAGTACTTGCATGATGATGAAAACCACTGGTTGTTATTTACATGCATTTAGTCCAGTATGAACACACAGTGTGTCTGTCCTCTCAGGGCCTGGGCACCACAGACAGCGTCCTCATCAGAATAATGGTTGCCAGAGCGGAGGTGGACATGCTGGACATTAAGGCAGAGTTCTTCAAGATGTATGGGAAGACTCTCCATTCCTTCATCAAGGTGCGGCAGCAGCTCCTAGTGGAGGAAAATATCAGAGCTTCCAGCAAACAAGTATCACGTTACTACTTGAGGCATATTTAAATTTAAATTTTCTGTAATGCCTTAAAGGGACAGCTCACCCTAAAATCCAAAATTACATGTTTTTCCTCTTACATGTAGTGCTATTTATCCATCTACTTCGTTTTGGTGTGAGTTGCTGAGTTTTGGAGATATCAGGCGTAGATATTTCTGCCTTTTCTCCAACACAATGGAACTGGATACAATGTCTCTTTCCAGAAATAATGACCCGGTTACCCAAGATAACACAGACCTAGTTGTGACTGTGAGCAGTTTCATGTAGGAACTAACTAGTAGCTAGTGGGTGTAGTTCTCTCTAAAGAAAATAGTTCCTACATGAAACTGCACACAACAAGGTTTGTGGATTATCTTGAATAACCGGGGTCATGATTTCTGGAAAGAGACATTGCTGTTGAGTTTTTCAAATGTATGTTTTTGTCACTTCGACCACCACAAGCCGAGGGCCATCCAGTTCCATTGTATTTGACACTTTCAAATGACTTTTCAATTATCCTTCTTTCATTTTAGGAGCATACTATTCAATAATATTGTGTCGTCTTTCACTAGAAGCCTTAAAATCTGAATGAAAATATCACTGCAGTAGCCCTGAGACTGATTTCTGTTCAACCCAACAGTCACAGTGTCTGAAGGTGTCTGAAGTCTTACGGATCTTTCTTTCCTTTGTGTAGGGAGATACATCTGGAGACTATGGCAAAACCCTGTTGGCGCTGTGTGGAGGAGAGCAGTAGAAACATCACATCATCATCATCATCCAGTAGGCTTAGGCGCTATATCCACAATTTAATATTGTGATGCAGTCCTGCCCAGATATTGCGTAAAATTGAGTAGGCTAAAATAAAAATGTTTTTTGCTAACAACATGATTAGCTTTGCTTTATAATATTAGTTAATTGTTTTCTATCTCGCACTTTTTTCTTCCATGGCCTGAGCATTTCACAGAGTGCCTTATGGTGCCTTATTTGACTGTTTGTAATGGTGATTAAACCAAAGGCCAGTGAACTTTTACACCCTCCTGTGTTTTGTTTTATTGATCGCGCGTTAAGGATTGAATTAGTGGTATTAGTTAGAGAGGGAGACACAGCTCACGTCTTTTAAGAACATAAAAGATGGATGTTATTGGCCTCCGGCTCCCGATCCTGTCACAGTGAGACGTTTTCATCACTGTCCACTCACTGAAGTCCATTTGTGTAATTAGGAGCTATTTCTCATTTGTTGAGTCAGCTCTGCGTCATTTGATTCAATCAGGCTAACGGCTTGCTGTTGTGATTTGGACGGCAGTAAAGCGTGCCCTAATCAATCTCAGGAGCAGGATGCCCCCATAGCTCATACAAACCTGCAGCCCTGTCTCATACCCAAGGTCACCACTGGGTGGAGTCAAGACCACTCCACTCTGCAAACCTGGTCAAGCTTTAGTTTGAGCATAGCGGACAGGAATATACCAGCATAGTAGGCCTGCACGATATGAGGAAAATGTGCGATGTGCGATAACATTGTTCAATATAGCGATGACAATACGACGTGCGATAAATAAACAAATATTAAAGTATGCGTATTGGCTATACAGTTCCTATGTCTTTCTGCTTTAATAATGCTAACATAGACCACAAACATAGCCACTGAATAAAGACATGAAACACACACTGACTCTAGCTGAAACTACACACAGCGTGTTTGGGCTTTGGCAGAGGGGCGGAGCGCACTGTTGAAAGGTGTACGCTGGATTTACAACACAAGACAAAATGATCAGATGCTGAGTGGGAATGCATTACGCATGTAAATAAAACCACTTTTGTTATTCATTGCGTTTCAGGCAGTCTTTGCGATGTGTTTATTGCGCATGTTTATATTGCGATGACGATGAAAATACGATTCATTGTGCAGCCCTACAGCATAGTCTGTGAATAGTACAGCACACATTGAGTCATCTTTATCATTGAGCTGAAGACACTTAATATTCTGTAATCAACAATCTTTGTTTGTCCTCGACACTCTTTGTGTTTAGAATCTCAGTTCTTCCTCTATAGCCTTGGATTATTCAAATCAGTGATCTGATCTCAACCTTTTGCTTATCAATTGATCTCCTAATTTAGTTCACATTAGAGCCATATGGACCACCATTTGATGAGATGTTGTCTCCCGGACCCAAATCTGAGAATATTTTGTATTGTTAGATGTGATTTTTTCTACAGAATTTCATAACTGTTGATTGATTGATTTTTATTTAGTACAATAGTATTACATAAAGTATGTAACAAAAAGTAGTACAAGGATAAAAACACAGACAGTTGTTCAACTGATTTCCACTGTGGTCCCAAGAAGGATACAAAGAACATTTAAGACATCTGTACAATATAAAAAGTACATATGAAGAGTCAGATGCACAAAGAGACAAAAGTACCTGTTCTTCAGGTATAGGTATAGGTAGAGAGAGATAACAGTGGAACTATCACCAAAACAGTCTACATTTCTTCTACATTCTCAAATTGTGTTAACTTCTTGTATTATCTTCTCAAATTAAATAATGCTGAAGTTTTCTCAAATCATCAATATGCTGGGACCCCCTAGAAACCCCCGCGAGGACCCCTGCTGGTCCTTGGAGAACCACTGATGCAAGTCCGTCAAGATTGAAGTCAGCAAGTGTTAAACCGACTTTGTAGAACTGATATGTGTCATTACAAACGCTAACCCAACAGACATGCATTTTCATGTGTAGACTATAGGCCAAGTCTCCGTGTGGACATGGCCTTACATGAAGCTTTTTATACTCCATAGTCTCAACACCTTGTCTGGCCCTTCTGGCTCTGCACTCACTCTGGAGGGTGTGCGAGCTGGAGGAACTGGAAGCAGCATCAGTATGAGGAGGACCTTCATCAGACTTGATTGTACAGCGATCAGCAGATTAGACAGGCCGGCCGCGCCCACTGCGTCCATCATGGTGAAAGTCTCCTTCGGTCACTTCAGAGCGTTTTTAAGGACGTGTTCTGTCAGAGGCCCCCAGCAAGCTCCATGTGTTCATTTTCTCAGGCCACGCGCTTTCAATCATGATTTTCTTTTACTTATTTACTTATTTGGATTTGTGACGCTGCACGTATCCTTGACTTTATAAGAGGAGAATAATACCGGTGTTTCGTTCGAATGACCTGCTTATATACAGTGTTTTTTCATTGACATCCATGCCTCTGCCTTATTATGTACAATACATTTGTTTAAAACAATGGAAAGAAAAGTTCTCAACAACCTTCAGATTCAAACAAGCTTCGTGTATCTTAAAGCACGACTCGATGAATAGAATCAAAGCGGGTGGGCAATTGATGACGATGAAGTAGACAAAAACACATATAGTACATTATGTACATACACTATATACATTATGCCAATTGTGGTTCTAGACACCATGACTGAAGTAGATTTGTGTGGTGAGAACAGAAACGAGGCTTCAATACATATTGTCAGGAAGTAGGGTCATTCGACCAGCAGAAAGAAGCAGGATTTTCTTTTCCTTTCCTGAAACTCTTCAGTTGCTTGTTTTCTCGTATGTCACACATATAAACCCCACAAAACACCCCAAAACAGAAGGGATATAACAAATATCACTATTCACCTTCGCAACCATATATGAACAAACATGATCTCAAAACTAGCTCCTATCCCAGTTAGAGGAAACAGCCACCATAAACCATTTTAGCACTGTCACTCACACTCTCAAAAACACTCTAGCTCACACACACACACACACACTCTCACTCTCACACACACACGCACTCTCTCTTTCACTCACACACACACACACACACACACACACACACACACACTCTCTCACACACACACACACCTAATGTACCTTGCATCTCTGGGCCCATTTTGTTGCTTGGTGGTATTCTTCTCCCACGTTTTGGTGTCAGTCTAGAGCAGTGGTTCTCAAATAGGGGTCCGGGAAATGAAAGAAAATGTTTTTCTTTGTTCTTTGATGTGATTTTATGGCTTTTTGGCACCTATATGTAACCTTTTAAGGTTGAGATAATTGTATTATCATTATATGGTCCAAATATTTCAGTAAAGCACTTGAAACACTTGAAATATTCTTGCTTGGGTGGTATCATTCTACTTGAAATGATGGTCAAATGCATTATTTCGGCCGGGCATCTGCACCCCTTCCTATCTAGGATGCACCCCTAGTCATCTTGTTCTGGAACCGGCCCTGTGCCACAGTATCTGAACTCTCAGCTTTATCACAACCAGCCACCTACTGAATCATGAGTGAGCAAAGAACATTTAACTTGGAGCAAAAACAAAAAATAATAAAAATGCGGGGGGCTATAGTTGGGCTATAGGCTACAATCATTTGTTTGCTGCAATGCATTGTCTCTTTTCTACATGGAATGGAACAGTCACATGACGCAGTCAAGTGGGTCAACTCGGTCATGTGACAGGAAAAGCTTGGATAAAGAAAGTTACATACAAATACAGTTATACATTGTAAAAATAAAATGATCAAAAGTGAATTTAGCACAGTTAAGGTATATTGGCTATACTCCCAACTTTTGTGGACAGAAGTCTGTGACCACAGAGAAAAACACATCTCCCACAAAATGGTCCTGGGCATCCACTAGAGCTGCCCAGAATGACAGTATACAAAAATAGAAAATAGAAAAGTACAGATAATATATTGTAAGTAGCAGATAAAGCAGGACCACTCACATATGCATTGTACTGCTAATTTGAATGAGTTCCAAAGTGGTATTAATGCCTGAATGCGAGATCTGCATATGTGAAGGAGATACATATATATATACGGTATATATGTGTGAATATATGTACATACAGTAATAGGAGGAAAGCTCAATAGTGCGGCCCAACACCACCGTCAGGCTGGCGGGCCGTCATAAGGTGTGGGTACGCTAGAGAGGCGCCTCTATATGTCTTAAACTCGGTGTAACAATAGCAGAAGCAGGACCACGATTATTTAAAGTACTTAAAGTTAAAAAGAGAGAACGAGAGAGACCATTCAAATGCAACACACAAAAAAGTTCAGTTATAGGAAAGGACGAATGTCCATCTCCTCACTGAAACACACACACACACAGCTGCTTTAATAAGTCCTGTCTACTTGAGCTTACACAGCTCAGCAGTGTCTCCAGTATCATAACACATCAGTCCAGGATGGAGAGGCTGAGTGAATGTGGTCTGGACTCTGTGGAGGAGAGTCATGGTTTCAGAGACGTTGTAGAAGGACAGAATACCTGCTCTGTGATCCAGGTACACTCCTACTCTGGAGGACAGAGGAACTGAGATGAGAGTTCTGATACTCTTATGTGTGAACTGACAACTACTGCTGCCACACTGTAATGACCAAGACTTGTCATTGTATCCAAATCCACTTTCACCCCATGTTCTGCTAATATCTTTATATGAGACTGCGATTAAAACTCCCCTCCCGCTCCACTCCACCTCCCAGTAACAACGTCCAGTCAGACCCTCTCTACTCAGGACCTGACGCCAGTAGTTAGTGAATCTGTCTGGGTGACTAGAATATAACTGTGCTTTACTCATGCGTGTTGCTTTTCTGTTCCCCTCAGATAATAACAGCTCTGTGTTTGCTGTGTTTGGATCCAGTGTGATCTGACGTGAATATTGTAAGAAGTCAGCTCTGGTCTTGGGCTCTGGTTGTGGCAGTAAAACATCCTCTTCAGTCACTGTCAGTGAGATCTTAGGCCGTCCCTCTGTCAGAATGTCCTGTAGTTTATCTCTGACCTCTGACACAGCTGCAGTCACATCCTCAAAGTAGTGCAGAGGACGGGTATCGATCCTGGGTGAGTCTGTAGATTGACTGAGACGTGACAGCGAGGGGTAACTGTGGAGGAAGTGGATGTGATCCTCTGTGTGTGAGAGCTGCTCCAGCTCAACGTCTGTCCTCCTCAGCTCAGAGATCTCCTGCTTCAGCTTCTCCTGAAGTTCTTCAGCCCGACTCACTTCCTCTTTCTGCTGGGATCTGATCTGCTGCTTCACCTCAGAGCTTCTCTTCTCAATGAGACGGACCAGCTCAGTGAATATCTTCTCACTGTCCATCACTGCTTTATCAGCAGAGAGATCCATAGCCTTCAGGTTCTGTTGAAGCACCTTCACGTCTTTCTTTCTGCCCTGGAGTCTCTGCTGGATTTTCTGCCGATTCACCCCGAGCTCTTTCTGCCTCTCGGCCCTTTCTGCTGCAGCTGAGACTGTGTCGTGTCCCTTATGTTCCTCCATGAAGCAGAGATAACAGATACACTGCTGATCAGTACGGCAGAACATCTTCATCACCTCGTTGTGACGAGAGCAGATGTTCTCCTGAAGCTTCTCGGTGGCTTCCACCAGCCTGTGTTTCTTAAAGGTAGAGGATTCATAGTGAGGCTGGAGGTGCTGCTCACAGTAAGAGGCCAGACACATCAGACAGGACTTGAGGGCTTTCAGCTTTCTCCCAGTGCAGAAATCACAGCCCACATCTCCAGGTTCAGCATAGCAGTGATCAGGAGGAGCAGCTTGGAGTCCGGTCTTCCTCAGGTCCTCCACCAACTCTGCTAACATGGTGTTTTTCACCAGGACAGGCCTCGGTGTGAAGGTCTGTCTGCACTGGGGGCAGCTGTGGATTTTCTTCTGATCCTCTGCATCCCAGCAGTCTTTAATACAGCTCATGCAGTAGCTGTGCCCACAGGGAACAGTCACCGGATCCTTCAGTAGATCCAGACAGATCGAACAGCACCATTTTTCCCCATCCAGCTGAAATCCTTGCTGCGCCATTTCACTTCTCAGTGACAGTGAGTCAGATAGTTACACTTTCTCCGAACTGAAACAAGCTGGGCTCTGCTCCAAACCAAACCTCTGTTGTTTTCTTCATGTTCATGTGCTGATCTGCAGTGAATGTGCTGGTCAGCTCTTGCACTTCACAGCATGTTTACACCCATCTATAAACTGGCAGATCTGTGAAAGGGGAGGAACAGGAAATATGTGGAGAGAATAGAACTGGCTGTGCACTGGCGCCGGAACAAGGGGGACATGGGGACATTTTGTCCCCCTTAAAATTTGGTCCCCCTAAAAAAAAAATTTTTTTTTGTTTTTTTTTTTTTAAATCTGAGGGGGCAACTGCTCCTGACGCTTAGAGCCCACTTTACACTGTTTACACAGCCTGTCATGCTTGTTAAAGCCGTGCTCGTTGTGGGATTATTACACCTGAGACAGACAGAACCAGGGATCAAGTTACAGAGAGCCCACTTTACACTGTTTACACAGCCTGTGACACTTGTTAAAGCCGTGATCATTGTGGGATTATTACACCTGAGAGACAGACAGACCTGGACTCTGTACTGCACTCACTGTCATTGGCTGCTGCTATAATCGTATACGGTTATTGTTATTTTATTTTTGTGTTGAGATGACAAGTTTTGCACTGTGTTTCGAAGTGATAATAATAATAATAATAATAATAATAATAAGTTCAGTGTTTCTGCCTGTGTTGCTGTCTGTTGTAGTGTAATTATAAAATGACCTAAAGGGAGAGCAGGTCACCAAGTGAGTGAGAAAAGGAAAAATACTGAATAATTACATCACTACAGTATAATCCTAATGTTAATTTAAAATGAGATATTCATCTAAATATGGCTAAAAATCATCCAAACGTCCATAGAAACGTCAATTTTTCGTCGGCGCCCTCACGGGCGCCGATAAAACGAAAAAATATATATATAAAAAAAAAAAAAATTTTTGAAAAAAAAAAAAAAAAAAAAAAAAGAAATTGTGTCCCCCTTATTGCAAACTCGTTCCGGCGCCACTGTGGCTGTGTTTGAGGGAGGGGGGTTATCAGGCTTTTTATTCCAGGAAGAGGAGCATTAAAGAGGCAGTGTGTGTTTAAATACAAACTTACAATCAATCTCTCTCCCCCCTTATCCCCCTCACTTTAAGTGCAACATTTCAAAATAAAGTTCCAAAGCCTTGTGGAAATTAACTATTTAGAATGGTTCTCTCTCTCTCTCTCTCTCTCTCTCTCTCTCTCTCTCTCTCTCTCTCTCTCTCTCTCTCTCTCTCTCTCTCTCTCTCTCTCTCTCTCTCTCTCTCTCTCTCTCTCTCTCTCTCTCTCTCTCTCTCTCTCTCTCTCACACACACACACACACACCTAATGTACCTTGCATTTCCGGGCCCATTTTGTTGCTTGGTGGTATTCTTCTCCCACGTTTTTGTGTCAGTCTAGAGCAGTGGTTCTCAAATGGGGGTCCGTGGCACTTTGCCAGGGGGTCCGCGAAAAGTTTTCAGTAAAATAAAAATATAAACTTTTTTTTTGTTGCAAAAGCTTCATAGTTCCATGAAAATATGTGATGCTTTAAATCTAAAATGGTTCTATTACATTCTAATCTAATAAACCTATCAATTGAAAAGTCAAGCACGTTACTGTGGAAACAGTTAAGCTTAGCCCAAAATCACAAATCAGAATGAGGGGTCCCCCGGTATATTTTCCATCTTGTAAGGGGTCCTTGACTGAAAAACATTTGAGAACCTCTGGTCTAGAGACTCACATTTTACCAGCATGGAGAGACATCCATTGTAAGAGACAGCGAAATCAAATTCTGCACAGACAAGACACCAGCATGCAATGCAAGTTGCATGCTGGTGCAAGACATAAGTTTTGAGTCGGGTGCACAGCAGTGATCACAGACATGCCCCCAATGTTCATGACCTAGTTGGCTTACTGTGGCTGTCTTTTTATGCCCATACACCCACTTTTGATTGGAAGCGAGAAGTTCTACCCGTTCTCTGGAGGTGTCGATCAGTCATTCTTTAAAAGTTTAATTAGAATTTTTTATTTTTTATTTAACCTTTAACCTTATTTATACAGGTGAATCACCTTGAGACCTGGATCTCATTTTCAAGTGCGACCTGTTCGATAACTCCTGGGAACATATTGAAGATCACAGAAAGATATATTAACCGTGTAAGAGCGCCCAAGGATGGATTTTGAAAGGGCATATTGCGAATGAGTGGTTCACATTCATCCTCTTATTCCATTCATATATATATCCTTTGAACAAACACAATACTTCAAATATTACCATGGCAACGGCTCTGCAGAAGAGAACAGCAAAGCTTACATGCCACAGTATCTGAACTCTCAGCTTTATCACAACCAGCCACCTACTGAATCGCGAGTGAGCAAAGAACATTTGCTCAAAAATATATTTTTCTCACTTTTTAGTTTTAGTTTTTTTCGTTTCAATGATGGTTAAAAAGGTTAAAAGTTGGGGGGGGGTGTCTAAAATATATTTTTCTCACTTTTTAGTTTTAGTTTTTTTCGTTTCAATGATGGTTAAAAAGGTTAAAAGTTGGGCTATACAATCATTTTTTGCTGCAATGCATTGTCTCTTTTCTTTTTGTCTGTCTTGTTTGTCTTTTTTTTTTTTTGTCATAATTATATAAGATAGATCACTATATAAGTCGTTTTTTGCTATTATTTTCTATAAGATTGTATAGTAAGATATATGTCATGGCCATGCTATTGATGGTTGGAGTTGGTTAATACTGTACAGAGTTCTGTAATTGAAAATGTCTGAGTTAATGTCAATGTACGGTAAGTTTTTCACAAACACACAAAAGTTTCTCAACAAAAAACAAAAAAGTTTTAGTTTTTTCCTCCAAGTGAAATGTTTTATGGTCACTCACGAGTCAGTAGGTGGCTGGTTATGGCCACATTGCTGGGTTGTTGTAAAAATGGCATTTACAGTAGGCTATATGCAGCAAATCATAAACAGGATACTTGAGTATTCTGAGTCATATTACAATATGAATGTGTCAAACCACACTGTGAAACTACTTCAGTGCTTTGCAAAACACCACTGCTCTGTTCAACCACAGAATCCTACATCATCTGGTCTCAGAGGCAACATGAAGCTAAAGATGTTTGCCACCGTTAGCCTACTTCCTTTTTGACAGCAAACAAAACAAACTTTGAATGACTTTGCAGGACACTATTCACCTTATGTTCCAACGCGGGGGTCAGCCAATCACTTCCTATTGTGTTGACACTTCCTGTGACAGTACAGTATTATATTGTGTTCATTGTGTCATCAGCCTCTAATCATCTGCCTCTCAATGTGAAATTGCAGCCAGTGAGTCAGACTAGGTTTGAGCAGGTAAAACAGATGGCGTTTTGAACAGGAAGTCATAACACAACTGGGTCAAGTGGGCGGGGCTACATAAGGTGAATAGGCTACAATGACTTCCCTGACCCTTTGAACAAATGGAATGACCCTGCCATGTTACCTAAAGAGCAGGTGGACCATGTGCCCCATAACACATGACTTATTGATGGCTGGGACACATTCAAAGAACTGTAAAAGCCTGCGAAACTCTTAGTATCAGACCTCAGCTTGACCAGTTCACACTCCTAACCTTATATAATAACATTTGAATCTAGGCACAAGTATGTAATAGGAAGATTAACATATTTATATTCATCTAATTTTGACCTAGAATATTAATTAGAATATAGGATAGTAGAAATTCTACTTATGTCAGCATGCATTATGAGCTGGCCTAAGTGCTGTTAGGATGCTCCAGTCTACCCACAAGGCTTGGTCAGTGTCAAAAGTGGGGTTTTGCTACTGTAGGTGTCAAAATGCCGTACATGCAGTTACACCCTGTAGACAGCAAACAAACCCTACTTTTACTGTCTTTGCAGGGAGCTATACAATGATTTGTTGTACATACAATTATTTCTTTATTTTACTCCTGCTTATATACAGTACATAGTCATAGTGGACATTCTACATCACACTTATTGTATATAATGCAAATAGCAGTTAACTTGCATTATATTATATAGGCTACCTTTGATCGCAGTCCTTGTTTGTTCGTTTTAGCTTGTATGAATACATTTTCTTTTCCTTTGAAAGTACATTAAGAGCAACGTATACCGGAGTCAAATTCCCTGTATGTCTACATACTTGGCCAATAAAGCTGATTCTGATAATGTCAATTACGTCAATATTGTGGCCCATCCACTTTTATTCAGAGGCCCACCTGAAATGTAATTTCTGGCTACGCAACTGGTAGTGTGTTATCCAGTATAGCTTAAAGAAGAAGCAGCTTCTGTTGATTTGCTAAAACGTGGTTGGCCACTATGTAGGCTACCTAGTGGCCAAACACTCTTCAGTAATAATCATCTCTAATCAGTGTCTCTTCAGTAATCATCTTCCTGTTTGATTTGGCTCCATATGGGTCCAAATCAAGATGATTAGGCTATTGAAGATGATTACAGATTACAGACTATTAGAGTTCACATTGGGTTTGCTCTCCATCAGAAAAGTGGACTGATGTAAACTGACAAATTGTGGAGCCATTTGCAGTCAGGAAAGCAGAGAATTACTCTCTGTCCTCGCATCCTTTTGAGAAAAATCACATCTAACAACAATCTCTCTTCTAAAATGTAACTTTACTCTGAGTAGCCTACATTTTAGTACTTTTTACACCTTTACTTGAGTAATTTTTACACCAGTATTTTTATTACTTAAGTTCAATATCAGCAAAGTCATAATACTTATTCTTGAGTAGGACATGTCAATACTCCTTCCACCACTGCCTGATCCTCAACTGTCTCCTCAGATCTTTGACATGATTCTGCTCTACAGGCCCTATTCTCTTCTCTATAACTGGTAGCATTAAACGATGAGCACAATGCACACAGTTGCAGTAGTTTTTAATTACTATAAGCTTCCGACCCGTCATGAAAAAAAAAGATTTCCAGATGGATGGATTTGGTGTTCAAATCAATAACGTGTACCTCCAGCCAGGGAGCCCTATCAGCCCTCATTATAGAGGCTAAATTAACTTTTTGGTTTTTACAAAGAACACTGCTATTCCTTTGAAAATGACAAAAGGATCTGTCTCAAGGTAATAATATCTGGCATCCTTCCATCAGCCAGATGCAGACTTTCCCCACCCGCAAGGAGCAGCGGGAGGAAAGTCAGGCGCCATTGTTCACTTTCTTCCTCCTCCTCCATATTTCTTGGGACACTGAGCTGAATGAGGTTCATTTTTAATTGAACTATTACACTTTGAGTGACTCATCTTCTTTTGTGAGCAAATCTAATACTCGGCAGTCCCATTCAGAGGCAGATATCTGGGCGGGTGGTGTCGTGACAGATTGGTGACACAAGACAGGTGGGGAGGTCCCACTGTAAAGATGACTTGACAGATGATCATTTTTAGACTTTAATTTTTAGAGTTTAGAAGACATGGAAGCTTCCTTGACATTTCTTTGCTGGAAATTGTCAATTGCTGCTCTTTTGAAATAAATTAGCTGCCGTCAGTGACTCAAATCAGACCAGTCTATATAGAGTAATATACATCATCACCTGGAGCTTTTTCCTCAATATATTCCACAGGAAGTGCACATTCAATGTTTGCACCATGCTGTCAAAGCTTCATCATTTTAGATACTTGAAATATCAGACCAGGCAAAGTTAGGCTACATTTTGGTGACGGAAAAATCACTTTCAAGGGGTCCATTGACCTCTCACCTCAAGATATCTGAATGAAAATGGATTCTAAATACCCATAAATCTCCCTCTCTCTCCTCTGCTGTTAAGTGGTGGCATTTTGCCACACTGTTCATTGTAAACATTTGAAGTTAATTTGACTTTAAATGTGATATATGCAAGAATGTTTAGCCTACAAGAATGTCAGAAAGCAATCTACTGGACAAACAAATATTTTTGAAAGTTGATTTCTCCTTTATTTTCACTAAAACAAACTGAACAAGTGAGTTTATACATCACAGTGCAAGTAGGCTACCGCTAATAACTAACTCACAACAACGACTGTAGGCATTGGCAACAGCACATGAGGGGTGTGGAGGGGCTGACCAAAAACGTTTGTGAACAACTATAGCAGTGGCTCCCAACGGGTCGCGACCCTACCTATTCAAATAACTCGTAACCTTCATTCATTTGATAGGGCCTACTAAATGAATATACTGCATGTCATAAGGGTTAATATTGCCTAGAAATGTTGGATATAAACTCAAAAATATTTCTCAAAGTTTGTGTTCATTGGTTTTAGTTGGTTTCACCCTCCACAAGAACCCCGATTGGAATATTCTCAGAAGAAAAACTGCCCGTCAATAAAACATCAACAAAAATGAAAAATGTCATTCAGTGTTTCCCAAATCCCAAGATGACGTCCACAAATCTCTTGTTTTATCAACAACCCAAAGATATTGGGTTTACTGCCACATAGAAGAGTAAAGAAACCAGAAAATACCGATATTCACTTTAGAAGCTGGAATCAGAGAATTTTGACTTTTTAATTCAAACACGTATTAAATGCATAAAACAATTAGTTTATAATAAAGGATAAAATCAATAAAACTGTTTTAATAATGCCCAAGCATAAAATCAATAAAACAAGTGAAAACAAAGATATATCAAGCGTAGCCTAGCTCATTTTTTTCCAGTCTTCTTCTTCTTCTTCCCTTTAAACACGGGGGACGACAAGAAGGTGGTGTCCGTGAACTTGTCTCCGCGCCGCTGTTTACTGTTACAAAAAAAACAATCAAGGAATCAATTATTTGCTGCTGGCGGCTTGTAAAAGTATCATTACCATCAATCATCACTGGTAAATACAAAAAAAAAAACACAGGACTTTGTTGGTTACATTATGATCACTAATCAAAATGAGTTTAGGACACTGTTTATATGCAGTGTGGAGGTCCTCACCAGTTGATGTTTGGCTCCTGGTAAATGACTCCAGTAGTGCAGCTTCTCTTCTGGCCTCGCCTTCCCATAGCTGGAGTTGTCATTGTGTTGGTCATGGAGGTCAAGACTCTTCTTGCTGCTGCTGCTGCTACCCCCCACACACACACACTTTAGAATTAAGCACTACAGCACAAACAATGCCAACACATAGAGAGGAGGCAAAGTGAACGTCACTTCCTGCTTCAGCACTGTACCAGAGATTTTCTTCCGCAATTTTTTTCGCCATAGACATTTCATAAAATGCTCATAAAAAGAGTTTTACTTGGTCAAACCAAACGGTTCAGCTATATTTAGAATGAGGAGAGGCCATAGAACATTTCACTAAGACCACAACTTAAAAAAAAAAAACCCACACATTTTCTTTAAACTAATTTTTTTACATTTTGGTCTGAGTGAAAGGTTATGCGGTATCTCCCGTTTCTAAATAGATCTGTACCGTTTGGTTTGAACAAGTAAAACTCTTTTTACAAGCATTTTACGAAAGGTCTATGGGAAAATAAAGGCGGATGAAAATCTGGTACAGTGCTGAAGCAGGAAGTGACGTTCCACTTTGGCTCTCTACAAAAAGACAGACAAATAGAGAGATAGAGAACAAATATAGGAAACCACACCTGGAGAGGCTTGAGCTGTGCCTGCAGCAGGCTCCTCAGACGCTGCCACCCTGCCTGAGGTCACCCGCTTGGCACTAGAGGGCAGTACAGAGTCATCAGTTACCAGTGCCTCACCACTTTCCTCCACCGTTTGACTTTCGGCCAACGACACATCAGAGGTTCTCAATGTGTTTGGGAACGAGAGCCCATCTTGACTTTTGCGAACAGAGACATTAAACGTCTCCCTTCTTTGTCTAGACGAGGATTTGGCTGGATTTGTAGCGTGTGTGGCTGTAGGTAGCTCGTATGACTCTCTCTGGCGCTTTGTCTTCAGATCCATCTTGGGTTTGGAGTAGGTGCGTTTGGAACCAAATAACTCTTCGGAGATTCTAGCTTTGTCACGCATGTCAGAACATGACGTGGCCACTTGTGAAACTTGACCTTCTCCTTCATTTGTTCCACGATTCACCGTTTCACTTTGAGTTATCGTTCCGTGTCTTTCGCAAGATGGCAAATCACTGGAGACTACGACAAAGGTTTCCCTTCTGACCGAGTGGTCCGTCTTTGAAACTGAAGAACTCTTCTTGCGTACGGTTTTGGACCTTGCCTTTTCTGGCTCATCTTTCTCTGAGAATTTTGCACCATCTCTGCCTTTGGAGGACTGAATCACCACCCCGTCCTGCTCAGGTAAGACAATGTCATGACACTGTGACTTGGCAGGGTCACATGACTTGACACTCTTAGATTTTTTCTGACCCTTGCGAGCACTGGCAGGGTCATTCTCCTTTGTTTTTTTCCGACCGTCGCGAGTACCATTAGTTCTACTTGGTGCATTGTGCGGCGGGAGCTCAAAGACCTCAGTGTCTGCAACGACCTCCTGGGTCAGGTTGCCTAGAGTCATCTCCATGGACGTGTCCAGAAGCACCGTCTTTTCTCCTTCACCATCCTCTGGCTCAGTCGCCACAACGGAGCTGCTTCGATGATAAACGACGTCGTCCGAAACAGATGGCCGCGGCTTTCCCGACGTGTCGTCAACCGAGGGCGTGCGATCATTCAGAAGTGACGGCACTGGGTTCATATCAGATGTGGACCGAGAGAACCTCCTTGAGAACCTCTCTACTTCCGCCGTGATGCTGTCAGGCTGGAAGGATGTTCCTGCTGGTATAGCTTGCATATCTTCTGGACCAAAAAGCCTTTCCATATCATTTGTGGCATCTGCGAAGAAAACGTATGAAAAATGGAACAATTCAGTCAACTCTCCATCCATACATTAAGGCAGAAAATAATGTGAACGTAATTGATCATAAAAATTCAAAACCTTATATTCCCATACCTTGATGACTGGACTCGCTGGGTCGTCTCGGGGTACCGACAATGTTTGTAGGGTTGACTTTCTCAGGTGGGTCCAGTGTTGTCCGTTTAGCTGGACACGTCTGATCCTTTGAAAGTTCTGGCTGACGACGTAAGCGAACTGTAGGCCTACATACAGGAGTTTAGGGGGGGAGAGCGAGGGGCGAGAGAGACTCATTCAAAAACAAACACTGTGCTTGGTCCAAAAGCATACGTTATCTAGCAAAGATGATTCCTCACCTTGTCACCTGCACTGCATTTGTGGCGACAGATTGTCTGTCGTCGTCAGACAGTTCGGGTCGATCCTATTAGGAAATAATCAAATGCCTTAAGATAGTGGTTCCATTGACAGCATTTTCATACCCTGAGAGACTGACAGGCAAATCAAACATGCCAGAGGAAAAACAGAAAGTGGATACATATTGAGAGGCATCCTCACATTGCCAGAAGAGACGAGCTCAGTAATCCTGCCCATGTGCTGCAGAGTGCTGCTCCGGTGGTCTTCCAAGATGAGGAGCTGTGAGAGAACAAAATAATGAATTACAACCAATTCAGCAAGACTAGATCTCTTAAGACTGTTCAGGGCTTAAAGTTTGGCGCGGGATTGCGAGAATCGCGCATATTTTTGCCAATGGCCGCAGACTTGTAATTTATAACGCGGGAGAAGTCCCGCAATTGTTTGCGCACCAATGTCTGTCTATAATGTTAAGCCGACAGAGTGAAACGAATCTAGGATTGCGTCATCGGTTAGGAGGACTAGCCAGTCAGAAGACTTAAAAGTCCCTGGAAACCAAAATCCACAAAAACGTTCTATGTTATTTAGGATCTTATTTTAGTAATTGTGTGTCTCCAAAATTATTATACATTACTTTCAACCCAAAGCCTTAAAATCGACACTTTTCTACAAGATACTTCCTCATTGAAGAGAGCAATGCGCGAGGTGCTAAAATGCAGGAGCTTATGACATCGTAAGCTCTATATAACCTTTGTACACGCGCAACCCGCAGTCCGGCACATTCTGCCTCCATCTCTCTTCAGAGTTCTAGTGGTCCCACACCTTTTTGCAGCTAGCTAACTACGCATTGCGTCAACACAAAGGCTCTTTTAAGAACCAACATCTATCTATCTATCTATCTGCGAGTTTATCGCTACTTCTATCTTCTTCTATCGTTACTCGTCGGCGGTGTGTAGGAACCTTGAGAGGGAAAGCTCTCTACTCTGCCTGCGAGGGCACAGCGCTGCTGTGTGGTGTGTGCGCGCGCAGACAGATAAGATAGACAGATGACCTCAGTCAGTACGCTATGAGCGGGGCAACGCGCGAACACACACACACCATCTCTCTTCTCCTTCGAGAGAGAGACAGACAGAGAATTTCCCCTGCTGCAGACGGGACACGCCCACACAGTCCGCAGGAGAAAATACACTCTAAAAAATAATTGATTCTCATTACTTTTGCCATGGCTGTCAAACCTAAATTTATATACTTTGAGACGTTCATCATCGTTCAAATTTGGCTGGTGGCTTATTACCATAGGCCCCTGTGATGTGATGAACTCAAAATGCTAAATAATAATAAAATATTTCTGGTTTCCAGGGACTTTAACAGGGGCGGGTCTTGCCAAGTGAATTTCAACTCCTGTGGGATCCATAACTACCTCGCGCTAACGTTAAAATGAGAGGACAGACCAGGGGGACAAACAAGCGGCGATATGCATGGACTGAATACGGGTGGAAACGGCAAACCGCTGGTGCAACGAATGAACTTGTTTGCTCTGCACTGTCACACAACCAGCAGAGAGAAAGTGAGTTAGGCTCTCTGGCTGACAGTGCACTCCCATGTCGTATCTGCCAAAACAAGCGATTGCCTGTAATCACACAGGTTATACAACGTCACATCCCAATGTTACAATCGTAACGTTATCTGGTTACACTCATAACGTGCAGCGCATCACTTTATGTCCATGGTAACAGCAAAGGCATGTCGTTTACAGTTGTAGGAATCAGGCATTAACCTTACATTTACATGATTATAGGAAAGTAGGCTATTGTTTCCGATATGTTTGTGTTTAGTATGTCTAATATTCTTGTTTAGGCCTGGATTTGGAAACTATAATAAACATTATTTACGGATGAGTTTTTACATAAAACAAAGAAAACATTTGGAAAATGTTTACCTGCTCTGAGCCCTGGATTAGCTATAACCAATCCAGTCCTTTTTAAATTAAATTAAAAAAATGTGAAATTATCGCTTATCGGACAGGAGAAGCAGATCTATTTGTTGGTTATAGTATCGGCTGAAGAAAGCGCCCCCAAAGTCTATAGATCCCCCCCCAAAATCTATAAATCCCCCCCTATCTGAAGAACATAAGGTGGAAATCCCCCCCCCAGTTTGCAAAGTGAATTTTAAGCCCTGCTGTTGCGACCGAACAACCAACCAGTTTCCTGTGCTGTCCTCTCCCGAGGGCCAGCTCGGAGCGCAGATTCATCACTTCCTTCTTCAGGTGCACAATGTCCCCCTCCAGCTGGGTGTTTCGCCACTTCTGGGTCTGCAAGGCAGCAGCCAGGTCCTTGTTGTTGTTTTTGAGCGTCACCTTGAAGAAGGAGGAGGTGCCTGGTGTGGGCATGAAGAAAACACCACAGAATCAACTCACAGTATGTGAGAATTATTTCACCTTTTGTCTTCTTGGCAGCAAACAATTCCTGAAAACCATAAAGCTACCATTTGTAGTACAACACAGTTGAAGAATGGAAAATGCAACCCCTGCCAATAATGTGTAACTGACACGCACCACTGATCTTGTTCTTGATCTTTGCGGCCGCAGCCACAGCCGAAGTCCGTTTGGAGGCTTTTGAAGCCATTTTCCCTGTCAGACACAGTCATAGGGAAAAAAAGAAAACCGCTGTTAACGACGCTAGCAAACTAACGTTGCTTGTCTGCTATCCTGCAGCATTCCATCATTGACGTTAACGTTACAGGCCCGTTAAGAGTTAAATTCCAATATGCATTGATAAGCTGAAAACTGGTTTGAATAGGCTAACCTAAATCAAATGCAACCCAACAGAATAGGTCAAATGACAGCTCTGGTTTACAGTCAAAATGGTTAGGCTATTAAAAAGGCAGAAGCTATTTGTATGCGGGTGTGAATAGTCGATATGACTATTCACACCCAGGTGCAACTAACCCATGTGCATGGCTATTTGTAAGTCACATCGACTATTCACACCCGGGTGTACATAGCCGATGTGACTATTTGTATTTACACCCGGTGATGTGGTTATTTACACAACAGCATCCAATAACAGTAGTGGACAAATCTGTTACTATAGTCTAAAATTGAAGCAATGTTAAAACCATTCAAACTAACTGTAGGACAGCTCATAGCTCAATCAGGTGCATTATGTCTTCTTCGTTCAATTGATAGTTTTTGTTTAGTTATTGTTTCTTTTAAACAGACAAATGTGTAGTAGATGTTTTTTTTTTTTACCTTGACAGTTTCAACACATTTGTCTGTTTAAAATAAACAAAAAATATCAATTGAACTCTAGGACATGTGAAAGTTTAATATTTTGCCCAATCATGTTTAGCTGTAATTGGTAATTTCTCCCGTTAATCTCCAGATTCCATAGTGATACAAATCAAACTGGTGTTAATCAGTTAAGTATACATTGCCATACATTTACTGTCTTTCAGATGCTGTAGTGGGCTAGTAGCTACTACTAACGCTAAGCTAACGTTAGCCGCGCTAGCTTGTCTGGTTTCTGTGGGTACGCTAACAATTGCTAAGCTTGCCTGACGAGCTATATGTCATAGATATATATAAAGGCTAGATAGCTTACCCGCGCTGCTGGCCAATGGAGAGCGACGTCGTCGCATGGCGGCCATCTTGCTACAGGGAGCTACTAGGAGTTATGAGCATCTGTTGTTGGGTTAGTATGGCAACATCATATGATCATAACTCCTAGGGAAATGGATGAAACTGCATGAAACTTTGTGCCTGAATCCCTCTCATGGCATAGATGCTTCGGTTTAATTTTGGTGTAATTTGGAGCCCATCAACAAAATAGTGTTTTTAGTGTTTTTTTTGGTCTATCTCGGGAACGGAATATGCTTGTAATAAACCAAACCGTTTGTAAATCCGTCAAGATTTCAGCGAGTTATGAGTATTTTTGTCTGTGCAGGTCACCAGCTACCATAGAACGTACCAGAAAGGCACTGTAGTAAGATGGCGGCCGTTCAACGACGCTGCTGACTCCGCCTTAAGCCATCTAGCCTTTATATATATCTATGCTATATGTCGCAGCTGCGTGATTTCGAATCGCACATAGGCTCCGCAATAACCACGCCATGTACCCGCCTACGCAGCAGTCAAGCGCCGGGAAGAAAAAAGTTGTGCTGAGAACAATCTAACTGTTAGTTTTGCTAAGAAGTTTTGATGGAGAAAAATTAGTTAAAACATTGTTAATTTACCCTTTTACCGAAATCATGTTGGCAGCAGCACGCCGAGCTGCATGCAGGCTGAGGCCTTGTCAGGGTGCTTTTAGCGCACCTGGAGCTTGTCAATAAATCAGGCTCTCACGTGAGCATGGGCGCCTGGCCAATCCCGGCGCTTGACTGCTGCCTAGGCGGGCACAGGGCGTGGTTAATGCGGAGCCTATGTGCGATTCGAAATAACGCGTCTAGCTAGCATTAGCTAACGCTAAAGTAGCAAAGCTAACAATAGAAGCTTGCTGCACATTGGACCAGTTTGTCTGTTCTACAAACAGTGAGAAAACAGAACGTTATAAGGTTGTTGGACACCAGCCTACCTGTCTATCCGGGTCCGCGTCGGTCTGTCGTTTGTATTTTCCGCGTTGCAGCTGCGACAGCGGAAGCTTATATATTTCTTCTTCTTCTTCTATGGAGTTGTATGGCAGTTGGCATCCTTAAATGGTGCATTACCGCCACCTACTGTATTGCTAAAACTATCCCACCAATGACTGTACTGTTTTCTTGTTAAGACCTTAAGACCCATTGGCTAATGGAGCTAATAGTCCCTGTGCCAGAGGGTTGTTTATCTACTGGGTGAATAACAATTGGCTACATGCACAACTTCTTTACTTCCTGAAATTAGTACAGCTTCTTTATTTCCTGTCATACGCTATTGGATGAACTGATGAATCAGGTGTGCCTGATCATTGTTGTGACTGCAGCACACCTGACATTAATCAGTTCATCCAATAGTGATGACAGGAAATAAAGAAGCTGTACTAATTTCAGGAAGTAGTGGAGTTGTGCATGTAGCCCATTGAACTGTATGTCACACAGAGCCAAAGGAAGTTAAGGAGCCCGGACTTGGATGTGGATCAATCTTCCCAGAGAAAGGAGGACCCTGCGGACCCCAGTGGTGTGTGGAAAGTGAACAAGATCAGTGAATGGGCACGCACACACCAGGAGAACATGCAGTTAGTAGTGTAAGAAGGGCGAAACAGACATCTCACCTGACTTTGAGAGTGAGAAAAATACACAAGAAAAACTATATGTGTATCAAACTGATTCCTTTGTGAACCGAACCTTCAATCACTCTGAACATGGGGAGTCAGTGAGTCAGTGAGTCATTATGTTAAGAGTAGCAGGCCAGGTCTCAAAATCCAGATCCCAAATTAACCCCTCAAAGATTAGGGCATAAATTGGCGAATGACAAACCATGATGTTTCTCCAGTAGAACATACTCAGAAGAATATTACAAAAAGTAGGAACATACTCAGAAATACTTAGTGAAAAGGACAGAATGCAGGACAGGCAAAGCATGATGGGACAGTGAGAGCAAGAGGGGTGTAATGATGTTAGACACTTATGTCGGTAAACTAGGGGTTCTGATTCTGACCTCACTGATGATGTCACAATGCCTCTGACATCACTGATGATGTCACAATTTATGACATCACTGATGATGACATCATCATTGGGACATAGACCTTACTCAATTTGATAGATAGATAGATAGATAGATAGATAGATAGATAGATAGATAGATAGATAGATAGATAGATAGAAGATGGATATAGGCTAAGTATTAGCATCAAAATATAGCCTACATAAAGCAACTTTATGCAGAATGGCCCATTTCAGATTAATTATGTTGGGCTCAAGAGCTTTATCCTGCTGGGTAGCTTAACCTATTAAACTACAAAATAATGTCTTAGTTTAGTTGGAATTATACACATCTGCAATGCTGTCAAATAAATGTGGAAGGATTTGATTCCCCCCTGTAGGCTACATGTACGTTATAGTTTCATAATGGAGTCCTGAATATTTTGAACAGACCAGAACACCAACAACCCCAAATCCTCTTTTCAAGACCAGAACACCAACAATCCTCTTTTCAAGACCAGAACACCAACAACCCAAATCCTCTTTTCAAGGCCAGAACACCAACAACCCAAATCCTCTTTTCAAGGCCAGGACACCAACAACCCAAATCCTCTTTTCAAGGCCAGGACACCAACAACCCAAATCCTTTTCTTGTGTGAAGGTCGGGTCCACATCAACGCCGCAAAGACAGGACCACGGGAATGTTCTTCTGGAACGCAAGGATCACCTTGGTTTCAAAACAGACAGCAGTTGTTATTGTCAGTGTGACATTCACACTGACAATAACAACTACATAATGGGGGTGGGAGGTAGTGGAGGTGTGTGTGTGTGTGTGTGTGTGTGTGTGTGTGTGTGTGTGTGTGTGTGTGTGTGTGTGTGTGTGTGTGTGTGTGTGTGTGTGTGTGTGTGTGTGTGTGTGTGAGGGAGGGAGGGAGGGAGAGAGAGAGAGAGAGAGAAAGAGAGAGAGAGAGAGATTGAGATTAATTCCAGCAAATTGGACCCCTAATTAAGCCCCAGACATCTCGGTCCAGTCCAGAAAAGAATCCATGTGCTTCTTCTGATAGAGCTATAATTTCCATACATTTTGATACCATCCAAAACTCTTTCTCTTTCGCTCTCTCTCTCTCTCCCCCTCCCATAAAACAGCAGTAGCCCTACGGCTTCAGAGGATTCAGCTCATCACTGTGGAGTAGAGCACGCGAGGCGAGGAACGTCTGTTCTTCATACAGTTGAGTTCACTCTATATGTTGAGGAACACCACCAATGGTAAGGTACCATGGTTTTTTTGTATTCTGTTTCCAAATCTATCTTAAGGTGCTATACTTGCATGAGGATGATGATGATTATTGTTGTTGTTGTTGTTGTTGTTGTTGTTGTTATTATTTGCTTGTCTATTTGTTTCATAGGTGGCAATTTCCTTTCAATTATCATTAAAGCATCATGGGATGTTAACCACAGCAACATCAGATTATACCCAAATTACCCTTATTTGTGTGTTGTGGTTGGGTTGTTATGTTCTAGCTAAACCTGTTTGGTTGTTGTGTTTTTTCTCAGACCTACAACTAAAATTAGAATGAAATAATATTGCCTACTGCAGCTTTTTACATCCTGCATTCTGATTATAAATGTTACTGTCACATGATCATACACATCAACGTCAACAACATACTGACCATAGTGAAAACTTCGTAATTTCATAATTGCAATATTCCATCCACACACTCACATTCCAGATATGACTGACACAATTTCAGTCAGTGACTGTGTTTTGAGCCCATGACTGCTACAGCATCATGTTTTTTTAAGCTTTCATTCTGTACTCTGTCCGGGCTTCAACATTTTAAGTTTTATTTAATTTAGTTGATTGAGCCATTTTCTCATGTTTGGCATATGGAGTACATGCAATTTTCCCAATGTAAATCCAATTTAAAATGATTATGATGATGATGATGATGATGATAATAATAATAATAATAATAATAATAATAATAATAATAATAATAATAATACAAAAATCCCAGTGCCATTACAGCATAAAATCAGGAATTCTAGTATGTTATGCATTCATCTTGGACTCATGCCTTCCAAACTAATTTGTACTATTTTCCACCAGATGGAGCCATATGCTCATGTTTGGCATGATCAATTGCATGTGACTAATTGACCCATGTAATGAGGGATCAGCCAAGCAGCATTTTGGTAAACCGTTTCCGTGTGGAAACTGCAATGGGACCCTATGGAGCTAGCTTTGAGTGCTCACTCTAACCCTAGCTGTGCGGTGTACATTTTAAAAACTGTGAGAGTTCACACAACTTTAACACGACATGCATAGATTATACATCAAACTCTTGAGCTACTTCTGCTCTCACTCAGAATGTCAAAATATAAGCGGTCATGTATAGTTTTTGAGATATTAACGTTTGTTTGGCACAACTCATACTGGTTAACAGCCGCGGTTCCGGATGTTTTGCGGTGATTTGTTGTTGTGACATCACGCTGATTCCTCGTATACCTGACATGAGAAAATGGCTGAGGTCTGACTGAGGATGAAACGTTTGCCCTTTTTTGTTCTCACTTTGTCACTTTTTATTTCACTCTAAATGAATCTGGCCTTTTTCTGATTTTGTTGGACAAGATGAATGCCTTGGAATGGGTCCAGACCTTCGAATCCGCCCACTCCACGGAGTTGAGTTTTGGCTGCTCTGGCATCATATGCAAATGCCTTTTCTTCATTAACCCATTGATAGCTTATGCAGCATTTGTGTGTGTATCCCTTTAAGACCGCGAACCGCGTGACGCGGTTCGCGGTCTTAAAGGGATACATACACACACAAATGAGGGATATACATGCAAATGCTGCATCAGGTATCAATGGGTTAAGGCCGAGCCAGTGAGTGCTGAGGGGGACTAATGCTTGTCCAATCATCATCAATAAACAGCCCAACAGGTGGGGACTAAGCCGTTGTCCAGTGCAGTTTTCAAGACTGCAATGTCCAGGCTGTTTTAAATTGGTTAATTGGTGAAATTTGTTACAATTAGTTTGAAATCTGAACAAATTGCGTGGAGGCCATTTATTCAAAGGGGAGTTTTTTTCTTTTCTTTCTTTCTTCTTTTCTTACATTCGCCCAACTGGAGTAACTAATGTAAGATTCAGGCCGATATACGTTGGACTTGGTCTCTAGTGATTGGTTGGAATTCCCCTGGGAGGATCCCCTCAAATAACTTCAACAGAGTCCAATCTCAGACTGGAAGATGGAAATGAGTGTACGAGTTGACATTCAGTCTGAATACCAGGCTAGAATTAAGCCTGAAACCTTGAGGCTTTTACTGAACTAGGATTATTGATCACATTTTCAACTATTAATAAAAATAATTGTTTTGATTTATCAATCAATTATCCACCACCGATGTGTAGCACCCACCTGGGTGATGCACGGCAGCCAGTTTGCGCCAGAACGCTCACCACACATCAGCCATATCATGCTGGAGAGTTGACGACTGAAAGTGCAAATTAAGTAACGAGGGATGATTAGGTGTATTATCCAACAACATGCAACACCAAACAGCAAGAAAAAATAGCACAACCTGTCGCTACCAAGAGCACAGATAGCTCAGTTAACACTGTGGAACAATACAGCAAGGATAAAGAGGATCAACACTGATATGGTATTTCTATGACAATGTCTTATTGTGTGGTATTACTTCTTGCAAGACTGAAGGACATCTGTTGACAACAGCTCTGTTGTGTGGCTGAAACAAGGTGCAGGCAGGTCTGAGGCTCAACTATCCATCAGCAGTGTTGGGGGTAACTCATTACAAAAGTAACATATTACATGTAATATATTACTTTTAGCAGTAATTCAGTAATATAACTTATTACTTATAGGATTTCAGTAATATTATACCAGTTACTTTGTCAAGTAACTCAAGTTACAAATTGAGTTACATTTGATTAAATCAAAGCACATATTTCAAAAAGATACAATCATTTCCTAATCAAACTGTGTGTTTTTATGCAAATAACCACTATAGATGACAATAAGAAAGGACAATAATAACATTTAGAATTTTGGACTGTTTACACTGATTTCAAGGTGGTTGAATTTATTTTTCGGGATGGTTCCGGGGCGGCAATGTCATTCTGCTGCTGCTGTTATTTTGGTGAAAGTAATGCAAAAGTAGTGTATTAAGAAATGAGTTACTCTACACAGAAAGTAATATTGTAAAGTAACTTATTACTTTCAAATGAAAGTAACTAGTCATATGTAGTATATTACATTTTGAAAGTAACTTGCCCAACACTGTACATCAGATAGCAGCTGACACCATCAAGATTGATATGATGATATTTCTGTTTCAACTATGGGTTAGGGCAGGGGTCGGCAACAGGCGGCCCGCGGGCCAAAATTGGCCCGCCTCCGATAATATCTGGCCCGCCAGATGATTTTGCAAAAAAAAAAAAAAAAAAAAAAAAAAAAAAAAAAATTACAGTGCACCTGAACGCAACATACAAGATACCCGCTGAATAAGTGTCCAAATATTCATGTGATTCTGGCCAATACTCCACTTCTGTTATAGCATTTCAGTCTGGAATATGGAATATCTTTCAATAATCTTTATGACTAAAAGGCTACATTGAAGTAGACATTTAAATAATAAACTCATTGGTTTTGGATTTATTTAGCTTCAAGAGTGCATTTTTGTTTGTGTGACCCTCAACACAGGCTTTTAGAATCCCGGGCCACTTACTGATACTTATGTTTAAATTAACCCACTCATATTCTGGTTTATTTCAAGAAAAACATTTCGGCTAGTGGAAATTCTAATTGGATGGTAACTTTAAAATCTAGCAGCCATATTGGCAGGTGGTCAAAAAAGTTAATTTCAAGCCCTGAGAGCAGGTGGTGACATAGGAGTGAGTGAGAAAAGGATCAAATATTGGTGGTTGAGACTGAATAACGACATCACAACTGTTAATTTAAAATAAATATTCCTCTAAACCTGGCTTATTCAAATGCCCCAAATTTTCCGCGCTGGCGCCGTTCGGCCCCTCAGCAAAACCTGGTAGCGAGGACATTTTTTGTGGCCCTCTCTATCATCAAAGTTGCCCATCCATGGTTTACGGCCTGACAATATTTGTTCGGCCCCCGGCAACAATCTGGGTTTCTCATGTGGCCCCCGATGAAAAATAGTTGCCTACCCCTGGGTTAGGGTTATGTGAGGAATAACATGATCATCAACACCACAAATCGGATTACTTTGCTGTAAAATAGAAACAAGCGTATATGAGATGGTATCAGTATCAGATGACCAATGTGGATGAAAAATAGTGATTAGATTATGTAGTCTGCACTCAAGTATCTGTGTATCAACAGCAGACACCAACTGATCCGATTTAAGGTCACTCATCGTCTTCATTATTCCAAGTCCAGGTTGCACAAGATCTACCCTTCTGTCTCATCATCACTATGTGATAGGTGTCGGGTGTCAGAGGGTACACTATCCCATGCTTTTTTGTTTTGGCAGAGCCCTGTGTTGGAATAAAGTGAATCGACCTTCTCCCCATGCTTATCTAATGCATATTTGTCACAGGATGCTCTGCTGTTTGTCTTTGCTTTTTCATAATCCAAATGCTTTATAATTATGAGAGAATATTTTCACATTTCCACCTTGCCACTTACTGTGACAATGTGTCAGTATGGAAAGTGCTTATTCAGGAATGGCGTTCTATCTTTTAATTTCCCTAGAAAAAAAGATGGTTTCGGAACGTTGTTTTGATTTTGCATAGGTTGAACACTGATGAGATGGAAATTTGACCATGGTGCAAATGTGTGTGTGTGTGTGTTTTGTTTACAGTGTAGGTACTGAGAGATTGAACTCTGCTGGTATGGAGGTCAATGACAGTGCTGGAGGTGCACTGCCCTCTGCAGCCGGAGAACAGACGGAGGAAGGTCTTTACGAGGTGGTGGTGGTGCAGAACGGCTCCATCGACCGCAGCTCCCCGTTTGCAGACGTGGCTCTGCTGCAGGCCTTCAAGCCTCTCATCATCCCCTGCTACGTGCTGGTGGTGGCGGTGGGCGTCTTTGGGAACCACCTGCTCCTCTACGTCATCTGCCGGACCCGCAAGATGCACACCGTCACCAACTTCTTCATCGGAAACCTGGCCTTCTCCGACATGCTGATGTGTGTGACCTGCGTTCCCTTCACCCTGGCCTACGCCTTCAACCCACACGGCTGGGTGTTTGGCCGCTTCATGTGCTACGTGGTGTTCCTGATCCAGCCGGTCACAGTCTACGTTTCAGTGTTCACTCTCACAGCCATCGCTGTGGACAGGTGGGTCAATATCTCTCCAAGCATTTAGTGTTGGGAGTAACTCAGTAATATAACTTATTACTATAGGATTTCAGTAATATTATACCAGTTACACAAGTTACAAATTGAGTTACATTTGTTTGATCAAAGGCAGCACATATTTAAATAAGGATACAATCAGGTCCTAATCAAACTGTGTGTTTTTATGCCAATAATCACTATAGATGACAATAACAAAGGAAAAGGATAACATTTCGAATTTTGGACGGTTTATACTGACATCAAGACGGTGTTTTTCTTTTTTATGGTTCAAGGGCGGCGATGTCATTCTGCTACTGCTGTTATTTTTTGGAAAATAATGCAAAAGTAGTGTAATAAGTAACGAGTTACTCTACACAGACAGTAATATTGTAATGTAAATAATTACTTTCAAATGAAAGTAACTAGTAATATGTAGTATATTACATTTTGAAAGTAACTTGCCCAACACTGCTCATTTATCAGGCAGCTCAAGGGATCTTCCCTCTCTATAGTTGAATGAGAATCTGCACACCAGATTTTTATTATTAGGAAAATAGAAATAAAACCTTTTTTGTGTGTGTGCAAACGCTTCATAGTTCAACTAAAATATTGTATGCTTTAAATCTAAAATGGTTCATGCATTACATTCTAATCTGACAAACCTATCAATTTAAAAGTCAAGCACGTTACCGTGGAAACAGTTAAGCTTAGCCCAAAATCACAAATCAGAATGAGGGCGTCCCCGGTATATTTTCTATCTTGTAAGGGGCCCTTGGCTGAAAAACATCTGAGAACCTCTGATCTAAGGTACTTTTTTGATCCAGCACCCATTCTAATGAGCATGTGATGGTGTCTCACTATATTTCCTCTCTCTATTCATGAATGTATGTCACATTTCTCACATCAACAGTTTTCCATTATGATTGGGGGCGGGCTACTAACAAACACGTCCTCATACTTAAACGACATAATATGTCGATTTCCAATGAGTCTCAAAATGACACGAGCGAAACGATGCGTGCAGGTGATACGCCTCGCATGGGACACGGGTTATTCTGAAACACGTCACGTCGGTTCATTTGAAAACGTTACGTCGGTTATGTTTAAACGTCGGTAACGTTTAGGCAACTAAAACAACTTGGTTAAGGTTAGAGTTATGGTTTTGGTTACGGTTAAAAATTGACCACGTCGGGAGGCGAACCGGGTCTCTCGCGACGAGGAAGTTACTGATCCGACAATCCCACCCCTTCACCCTCACTTGTCAGTGAGCTATTTCAACATCAGACTGTCGTTACGTTGAAGACTACCAGAAGTCACCCCATACTTCCTGATGTCAATATGTCATAATCGTTAACCCCCATGAAAATCGACCAATGTTGTCGTTTTCCTTGTGAGGATGGGCTGAGACTGAGAGCCAGACATTAGACTATAGACCAAACGTTAGTGAGATATGCAGATAGGGTGGGTCTCATTCTGCTCTCGTTTCCCCCTACAGGTACTACGCAACAGTGCATCCCCTGAAGAAGCGCACCTCTGTGGCTACCTGTGCCTACGTCTTAACGGGCATCTGGCTGCTGTCCTGTGGGCTGGTGGCTCCGGCCGTGGCGCACACCTACCACGTGGAGTTCAAAGAGGAGGGCTTCACCATCTGCGAGGAGTTCTGGTTGGGTGGAGAGACGGCGAGGCGGGCGTACGCCTACGGCACCCTGCTGGTCACGTACGTCCTGCCGCTGTCGGCGCTCTGCGTCTCCTACCTCTGCATCTCCCTCAAACTGAGGAACTGCGTGGCGCCCGGCCAGAGGTCCCGAGTTCAGGCCGAGGCGCAGCGCGCTCGTAAGAGGAAGATCTTCCGCTTGGTGGCGCTGGTGGTGGCGGCCTTCGCCGTCTGTTGGCTTCCGATCCACGTGTTCAACGTGCTGCGAGATGTAGACATTCGCCTCATCAACAAGCGCCACTTCCTACTCATCCAGCTGCTGTGCCACCTGTGTGCCATGATCTCCTCCTGCTGCAACCCCTTCCTCTACGCGTGGCTGCACGACCGCTTCCGCGCCGAGCTGCGCAAGATGTTCACGTGCCGCCGTCGCATCGGAATACCTGCCAACCGCTGTGCTGCCAGCGTGGTCTTGTAATAACTTATAGCCCCCGTTCACACAGGACGCGGAACGTAAGTAGAACTGAAGCTTGAGTTGAGGCAGGCACAAGCTGAACTGACGCCTAACCGTTCACACAAGAAGCCTTGTCTTTTCCTCTCAGCGCCTTGAACCCGCCCACAACTCCCATTGACTTCATGCCTGGCAGCTTCAAGCTTCACGCTTGGAAAATAGGACTGAATTCTGAAACGATCGCTCCAGCGCGGCGTCGGTGCAGCGCGGGGCTGGTGTGAACGGTCTCACCTGTTAACAAGGACGCCGAAATTAAACTGCGTGGCTTCAGCGTAGCTTTGGCGACGACCTGTTGACCTGCTTTTTGAGGACCTGTTGTTGTATGTCCGTTATATGCCACATAATGTTTTGTGATGATGCATGAATTTATTATTTGATGATGCATGATGCGTTTATTATAGCGACCGTATTCAAGATTTTTTTTTTTTTTATGTAAGCGAGCAAGGAAAATATCAATTCGACATGATAAGTGTGAATTAACAGGCAAAAGGATATTAGAAAAAAAGTGTTTGCTACACATTTTTCTTTCTACAGCTTGCCTTGAGCATGCATGGCTGGAAAGTGCCATTGGAATTGGTGACAACCGCTGAAAACTGTGGTAAAGACGAATGCTTGAAACAAGAACTGATGTAGCCTAATTGGTGTCCCCCCTCCCCCCTCCACACACATGATGTACATATAACTGTAAATTATATTCTAAAAGAACCTAAGTACTGGACAACCAAAGTGATGGAGATGATATATTGGCTATGCAGACAGAGGGCAGCACTGAGCCGGTGCAGGTTTGCTTGATCCCACAGGGCAACAGAGGCAGAAGAAGAGCTGTGTGGCGACGCACTTTGCTTTGAGCATTGATTGTGGAACTAATTAAATACAGATTATTCTCCCTTAGTTCCTCTCTGTTCACATTTGCTTTGCTGAAAAACAGTTCAGTGAACTTCACCTTTTTTACTGTGAACTCTTGCTCAATTAACACAACTGTAGGCTATCCCTTTATTTTGTTATTTATTACTTATGGTTATACTGTACTGTATAGATCAACAAAAAGTTGTTTACATCCAAATATATGCCAGCCCCCCCGCCCCTTTGGATGTTATTGGATCCATTTGGTTATGGTGTTATTTGTGTAATCTCTGCTTCCTTGCCAAAGTACTGTTTGTCTGCTAATTATTCTGATGGTTTGTGCAGTGCTATATAAAAAGCTGTCATTCAATGTGTACTTGTATGTATAATATCAACAGACTGTGCAAAATAATTTAGTCAACAAAAATACAGAGATGAATGACTTGTCTGTTGTCAATTAGGGGTAATGGCCATCACCCTCCAAATCTCTCTCTGATGATGTCATGTGACATGTCAGAGTGCTGCTTGTCATCAATCATATTTCAGAATAGATTTTCGACTATTCAACACAACTTTATTTCAACAGTGTTTTTGACAGTAAACTGGATATATGTGCAGCAAGACACAAGTCCTGGGACTTGCTAACCAGTATCCTGGCTTACATCAAATGCATAATGCAATAGACTTGAACAAGATAAAGTACATTTAAACTCAAAAAGACAATTGTATTTAGATCACTAAGCAAAGACGTCAACAATGCCCTGGGAAAATAAACTAAACTCTCAGGGTTCAGCCTTCTGGCTCTTTTCCCTCCTCAGACAACGCAAACAACATCTTCTGTGTCCGAACAAGGTCTCTCACTTCCTGAGGAGTGCGGATGTACGTATCAATTTCGCTGTCCGAGATCTCCTCGTCACCAGTCACATCCTGGAGAACTGGTCTCTCCACTCTCCTGATCTTAGCGTGCTTCAGACAAGGGGGAGCAAACAATACTCTCTTACCCCAATGCGGGTCTCGAGCCTGGCACCCATGGGTGACTGTGCCAGTGTCGAGCTCACGGGACGTCCCGGGTAGGGAGTCCTCACAGCTGGGCGGGCGGGCATCGTGTGTCCGCAGAGCCCTCCGCAGCAGAGCGTACCTGTGCTCCAGAATATCCCCCACCTGGGGGATCACGTTGTCCGGTGTCACGTTCTCCCTCACCCAGGGGATCTCCCGGCCCAGCTTACACAGCGCCTCCTTGATTTCGGGGACTCTCGTCGAAGCGGGCCTGTACTTTGACACCTTGGCGAGCAAACAGAATTTGTCCAGAGAGTATTTGAGGCGAGTCCTGGTGGGCTTCAAGGATTGCCAGGCGAGGTAGATGCACGCCATCATGACGGAGAGCGGCCTGCGTCCCGTCACCAGCCAGAGATCTGCTGCCAGCTCCGCCAGGGCCACCGCACGCTTCGCCACGTCCTTGATGTTCTCCGCCAGTTCTTCAGGAACGTCGCAAGAGCCGATTTTGTAGCTGACAGAAAGAGTGAAACATGTTCTATAAGTATTAGGCCTCCACTTGGCATCTTCTTATACGTCGAGGCACATAGAGTGCTTCAAGAACCTTGTGGTATGCGAAAGGTGAATCATTCAAAGCAATGGGTTTACTGCTGGTTTTCTATCAAGCTAGTCAAGCGCATTCACCTGGGGCCAAATGCATAAAACGTGCGTATATTTAGGCGTAGAAATCTGTGTAAGCCCCAAAAAAAGACAACAACACACTAGTCGGACTCAGAAGACTGCGTATAGTATGCAAGATGTGAGAGATGTGTACCAGTACGCATAGTCTCACGGCCCGTGGATTGTTTTATAAATTAATTCAGAAACCTGTGTGAAAAGTGTTACAGCACTCTTTTCTCTTTTCGTGTTTACACAATAGTTTATACATTTGGCCCCTGGTATCTGAGGTGTAGATCAGTCCTATTCCTTATGAGATGAATGGGAAAGGGGGGGGGGGGGGCATAGCAGGAAGTTGAGACCGACTGATTAAAGTTATTTTTCAAACCTTGCAAAAATATTATCTGCATATTTTTGTACAGTTTAAAAGACAAACGAATCTCTGAATGACACTGTACAGATCGATTAGCATCTGAAAATGAGATCTTTCTTCTGTTGTGCTGCAGAAAATATACTGAACCATAGACCCGATATTGACAATATCAAACTAACTTAAGATTTTTCTATCTGATTCACATTTCTATTTCTAACCTCTGCTAGAACAGTTTATCTCAAAAGCCGACATATAATTATCTGCACCAGTTGATCCCACTTCAGTCGGAATCCACCCGTGTGGAACGGGAGATATTTGGGAATGAATGCAAACCTGTTTCAGCTGGTTAGAATGAGTTACGTGCATTTTCCATAGAGCGCCAAAGTGAACGTCACTTCCTGCCTTTCTCTCTGTACCAGCGTCCGGAAAAATATGAATGGGGGGGGGTGAACGTCGAGAGACGATTCTTTTTTTTTGATCCCGTTTGAATTGTGCCAATTCGCAATCATATTTTTTTCGGGCGCTGGTACAGAGAGAGAAAGGCAGGAAGTGACGTTCACTTTGGCTCTCTATTGTAAACAAACTGTCTTCATGAAAGTTTTTTTTTAGGACTATTGATAAGGTCACACTGAACTAGAACATTCAGCAGCTCCCTGGCCGACACTTACTCGTGGCTGTGAGACTCCAGTACTTCAGCGATGCTGGCCCTAGGCGCCTCGATGCTCAGAGTGTGGACTAGCTCCTTATAAACCGATACCACCACATGGGGGTCCGCCTCCAGCAGGCGGGTGATGCTGTCCATGGTGATGGGCCAGTTCCGCAGCTGACAGCTCACGAGCACACAGCAGCCGCCCAGGGCCTCTTTCTTGTGGAGGCTGAGCTTGATGAACTTGGGGTGCTGATACGCCTGCTGGTAATACATCTCTGCCATCTCCTCGATGTCACTGTTCACCCGGAGGATCCGACATAAGGCTTTCACACGCTGCACACCTGTTAGGAGGCAACACAATTATGAGCAAGAGCAAATCAGGGCAGAGGGATCATTTCTTTAGAAATATGCAATTATCATAAGACGACGAAAGGTCCCCCCAAATCTGCAGAGGGGGTCTTACCTTCTTTCAGGTTTGGACATGGCTGCTTGCCCTGCTCTGTACTTCGGCTGTAGCTGATAACTGTAAAAAAAAAAAAAACACACAAAACACACACACACACACACACACACACAAAGGCAATGTTGATACAAAACTATGGTCAAAATAGAACTGACAGAAGCTTGACAAAGAATATAAGTACATTTGCCTGATTGTAAACATTATTGCTAGTTGCTAAACCATATCTGTAGGGAATGTATCAAATTTTTTTATGTCGATTCAATGTTACTAATGGCAAATTATAATGAAGACAAAAAAATAAAATAAACATAACAAACATACTGTTTTATTAACTTGAAATACACTCCAAAACTGTACACGTGTACGCGAGTGATGTGACTGGGCGAGTTCAGGGAGTGTGTTTATAGTTCAAATGTATTCTGTGATTGTGAAGGAAGTGTGTTCAATTAGCTAATTTAGTGTGTGTGCCGTTTAGAGTGTGTGTGCTCAATTCAGGGAGTGAGTGAGTGTGTGTGTGTGTCTGATTATGGTTGGTATTACAGTACAGGTAAATGCATTAAGGTAACTACTACTAGCCATGAGTCATTTTAAGACCTTCACTTACCAAACAAAAAATTATCAAATGTGCAAACACCATAACATGGTGAGGCCGCTAACCTGTAGGCTACAGACTTGTTAAAGTCCATACTTTTCAATAGCCTAATTGTCCTTTTATTCAGAAGATTCCATCTGAAATCTAAAATGTTTTGGACTATAATGATGTAAACTCTTGCAGGTCTGTCTATTCAAAAGAATAGCTATGTAAAATTGCTGTTTGCACTGTTGAAAGAAATGTCTTGAATGAGTAGGCTACTGTACATGCCAATGTGAAGATAAGTTAGGCTATCTCAAAATGTCATTTGCACTACTGTTTATTGTTTTTTCTTAAAATGTTGAACTTTACCCATAGCGCAAGAAAAACACACACGCAAAAACTGATCTAAACCAGGTCTGTGTGTTTGCTTGTATTAACCTACGTGTAGGGTTCATTTCGGTGGGGACGAGCGCTCCTTCCTGCACCACGGAGCCGCAGTCCACACACACCAGCTGGGGCTGCGAGTACAGGTTATCGTCGACGATGTTCGAGGACCCGCAGTCCGAACAGGTCAGACCCCCAGGTGCCATCTCGACGTGACGTCTAACCTCCCGTTAACGGTATTTGGACGCCAAGTCAATACTCCTGTCGTCCTTATTGAGAAATGCCCTCCCGAGTTGCCTTGTGAAGATGTCGCTATCTCTCGGAGTCGGCATCAGCAGCACCACCACGACATGACCAGCACGAACATTTCGTAAACAGCTGTAGTCATGTGACGATCGTCCAATGAGCGTTGTGCTTCCACCGGGGAGGGGGCGGCGAATAATTGCATCCGTGCGGATACAATGTTCACACTGTAGATAGTTCCGCATCATCTCACTGTGTTCCGTTTTAAAGTTGTTACTTTCCACATTTTGTGTGTGTGTGTGTGTGTGAGTGAGAGAGAGAGAGAGAGAGATAAACTGAGTCATTTATTAATGTTTATTTTACATTAGTCTAATTTTACATTGTTCACAATATCATATAATCCAGTAACCAGAGCACAATATTGCCAGGATGGGGAAAACTGCTCGCCTCGGTGACGCACGGCATTCTGGGTATTGTGGTGGTGAAGCTCCCATGCACACGTTCTTGAGAACGAGAGTAACGTTAGCAGTAGCATATTATTTCCCGTTTATAATACTTTAAGAACTTTAATTTACAAACAGAAGACTCGTAATATGTGCGAATGATATTATCACGGATATAAGAAGTGGAACCGAGGCTCCGTTGATCAGAGGAAGAAGAAGACTTCATGGACTCAGATGAATGGTTTAACGGAAGCGAGTCCTGCAACGGACAATATTTTTACAAAACTCCTGTTAAAATTGTGCTTCAAACACTGCTACAATGATCATGTCATGTTTCCGTGTAGTTTAACGGCGAAAACGTTAAGTCGAACTTCTTTCTAGCAACATACCGTTGAAATAATTTCTTTTAGTTGTGTCTTTGATTTACCAGAGTCGGGGAACGGACGCTACCGCTGGCGTCTTAACTGAAAGCTGTTCACGGACAGCTCACTCTGCGGCTCTGCTGGTTAGCAAGCCAGTAATAGTCAACAAAGCGAGTGGCTTGTAGTGGTCGCTGAGTCCCATTTTGCTGCATTATTGCCACCTAGCTGGCATTGTTGTGTTTTAGACAAAGCTAGCGTTAGCTAGCTAGCAAGCTAGCAACTTTAAAGATCAGTAACTCTCGTCGCCCAAGCACGTCTTATGGCTTTCTGTCATCAAAGTCACTTTCCCAAAGTAATTTGACATGTTACCATGCACATATTCATATGAAATTCCACATATTGACACATATAGATGTATAAATTAGTTCCACTTTCACAAAGCGGCGATCCAGCATCTGAAATGCCTGCTAAAGTACCGGAAACCACGTCGAGAGACCTCTGACCCGGACGTGACGAAACAGGCGTCCAGGTGTCCGTTGCAGGACACAGTTACGCTAGCTGTGAAGCTAACGTTAGCTGTAAAGCTAGTTGAGCTTTGAATGATAAAGTTTGTGAGAATTAGTTCCTGTCACTGTGTGAAAATGAAACTGTCTAAAGTCCAGAAGCTGAGAGCTGTGGTGAAGCAGCGCCTAACTGCGGCTATTGAAGAGATATTTGGTCTGTTTGAAAGAACAATAGCAGAATATGAGGAGGAAGCTACTCGTTCAAAAGAGAAGATCGATCGACAGCGTAAACTGCTGGACGCTGTGCGGTTACACAGAGACGCCTTGCCTCCAGACCTCCAGCAGCTGTTGGTCATTGAAGAAGAAGTTCCCCCTGAGCAGCAGGAGTGGAGCCCCAGTCTGGACCAGAGCACCCAGAGCCCACATATTAAAAAGGAAGAGGAGGAACTCTGGACCAGTCAGGAGGGAGAGCAGCTTCAGGAGGACCCAGAGCCCCCAGACATTAAAGAGGAACAGGAGGAACTCTGGATCAGGAGGGAGGGAGACCAGCTTAAGGAGGACCCAGAGCCCCCAGACATTAAAGAGGAACAGGAGGAACTCTGGATCAGGAGGGAGGGAGAGCAGCTTCAGGAGGACCCAGAGCCCCCAGACATTAAAGAGGAACAGGAGGAACTCTGGATCAGGAGGGAGGGAGAGCAGCTTCAACAGCCGGAGGAGGCTGATATCAAGTTCTCATTCTCTGTTGTCCCTGTGAAGAGTGAAGATGAGGAAGAGAAACCTCAGCTTCATCAAAGCCAAACTGAGGAGAACAGAGAGGCAGAGCCTCTAGCCAGCATCTCAACTGAACAGATGAAAACAGTAGCTGATGGTGAGGACTGTGGAGTATCAGAACCAGCAAAGAACTTGATATACTTATATCAAGCTAATAATTCACAACCAACTAGTGATGACAATACTTCAGACTCTTCTGAGACTGAAGACAATGATGATGAATGGGTGGAAACTAGTGAAGTTCCAAGGAAGAAACACGTCAGCTGCTCAGTTTGTGGTAAAATATTTGCTAATGAAGCACATTTGAAGAAACACATGATAGTCCACACAGGAGATAAACCATTTAGTTGCTCACTCTGTGGTAAAGGTTTTGGTCATAAAGCAAACTTGAAGCAACACATGATAGTCCACACAGGAGATAAACAATTTAATTGCTCACTCTGTGGTAAAGGTTTTGGTCATAAAGCAAACTTGAAGACACACATGATAATCCACACAGGAGATAAAAAATTTAATTGCTCAGTCTGTGGTAAAAGTTTTGGTCGTAAAGGACAGTTGAAGACACACATGATAGTCCACACAGGAGATGCACAATTCAATTGCTCAGTCTGTGGTAAAGGTTTTGGTCATGAAGCAAACTTGAAGACACACATGATAGTCCACACAGGAGATAAACAATTCAATTGCTCAGTCTGTGGTAAAGGTTTTGGTTATGAAGCAAACTTGAAGAAACACATGATAGTCCACACAGGAGATAAACAATTTAATTGCTCAGTCTGTGGTAAAGGTTTTGGTGAAAAAGGAAACTTGAAGAGACACATGATTGTCCACACAGGAGATAAACAATTTAATTGCTCAGTCTGTGGTAAAGGTTTTGGTCATAAAGGAAACTTGAAGACACACATGATAATCCACACAGGAGATACGCAATTTAATTGCTCAGTCTGTGGTAAAGGTTTTGGTCATAAAGGACACTTGAAGACACACATGATAGTCCACACAGGAGATAAACAATTTATTTGCTCAGTCTGTGGTAAATGTTTTGGTTATAAAGTCACCTTGAAGACACACATGATGGTCCACACAAGAGAGTAAACAATTTAATTGCTCAGTCTGTGGTAAAGGTTTTGGTTGTAAAGGAGACTTGAAGAGAGAAACATTTAACTCAGGGTTCCCACGGCCATGGAAAACCTGGAAAAGTAATGGGATTTCAAAATCTTGTTTTCCAGGCCTGTAAAACTCATGGAATTTTTCAAATCCTTGAAAGTTTAGAAAAGTTGTGACGTTTTATTGTGTGTAATGAAATTGTTACAGTAATCTTCCTGTGGATAACCTTCCATGTAATGTAAGTAACATAATGACAAATTGATTCTCTGTAGCTATTGACGTAACGTAGCTCTAACTTGTGTCGATTTTAGTGCTTCTTGTATTTTATATTCATATTTTAATGGAAAATTCCTGTTTTAGTTCAATAGCTTCCATGATGCAGTGACACCAACGCACTAAAAACCAATATAAAGAGCAGCTGTGTCTATTTGTCTGTAATAACCATTTCTGGTATTGATGGAAATTATATTCGGTTGTTAAGACTGACGACAGTCTTTAAACCCGCGTCACCTCCGGGGTCAAGCGGCACCGCTCCTCATTCGCCTCATTCAAAACAACTATGGCGAATTCCGTGAATCTATTTAGATATCTTTTTAAGAATTATTTTTTAACCTAACATCACTTTTTATTCAAAATCTTTTTAGACTTAGCGCCAAACTTTGTTTTTCTACGTACTTTCTCCGAATTGTAACGTACCTTATTAACGGCAACCATTTCCTCTTCTCTTTCTCATCACAAGGAAAGTGGTAGAATGACAGTTGAATCGTTTTCTTAAGTCTCAGATCTATTCCAACAATGGGGGACACAGCACTGCAGCATATTGACAGCGCAGAGAGGCTTGGCGCTTGGACCCGGAAGTTGTATTGTTCGAGAGGTCATAGGTCACAGATTGACAAGGGAATTATTGATCCCTGAAAAGTCATGGAAGATTTTATAAATTGTATCCATGAAAATGTGTGAGAACTCTGTTAATTGCTGTCTGTGGTGGAGGGGAGATTTGAGGTCCAGTTATGTATGTATGTAAGTTTGTGTGGTTTGTGGTGTTGTCCTGTGTTTATGCATCATGCAAAAAAATTGATCACATGACGTGGTAAATGTTTGAAACCTATTTGAAACCCTTTAAATGTTTTAAACCTGTTTGAAACCCTTTACATCAGACCGGCTACATGTCCCCGTCCCTTTTCTGTGGAAAAGCAAAATACACTCGTCATAGACTTAAATGTAAAATAGCAGAACAAAAGAAAAGCACCAGTGTAACTACACCCAAACCCAAATGTTTGGTGAAGCCTGACACCTAATGGTGAAAGATAGGGTACTGAACTGCCCTTCTCTTATTGGCTGGTCTCTTTCCACTGTGATGTATGTCACCCTCGTCACATTGTAATGGACAAGTGTGATTGATGAATGAGATTAGATTAGATTAGCCTTTATTGTCTCCCTAAGGAGAAATGTGTCTTGGGCATTTGAGAGCACATACAATAGGTGTCATAGCACACATACATATAGTGCATGTACAATCAAACTACAATACATTCAATACCCATATATCCCTATCCACCAAAAACATACACACCAAGAATATTACCTATTATTGCTAAATGGCCTTTACAGAAAAGTATTGCCCCTCCCCCCAAGAAATAGGTTTGATGATCAAATGAAAAGTGAAATATTGCACCGATGCTCTACAAAAAAATTATTGCACAATAAACTGTAATTTTAGGTATTGCACAGATGTTCTACATCAGGGGTGTCCAAACCTGTTTGAATGGGGCCAGATAAGATAAAGCCTTTTAAAAACCTCTTCTAAAGCCACCTATTTCTGAAGAAAATGGTGAAAACGACATACACAGATTGTTTATGTGCAAAATTATTTTGGATAGAGATAGAGTGTTTCTTCAAGGAGCCGACTGGTCCAACTGTTCACTTAGAAAAAAGAGACATATTTTTTTATGAAAAGAGTGATATTGATTGTAAAAGATTATTTATTTTGAACCTTTTTATTTTATATGGGAAATACTATTTACATAAGTGCAAGTGGGCTACCAAGAAACCGCACATCCAACAGTTCAAAGTTGAATTTGGACATTACATTAAAACTTTATGTGATCTCAAGAACAGTAAAGCCTTAAAAACTGTGAATATTTGTAAAGATTTAAATATTTTTGTTAATGCCTGAGTTTATTCTAACATGATACCCCTGTTTGTTTGTTTTTGTTTTTTTTGTTTGTTTCTATCAAAGTAGCATACTCTGTATTGATGTTTAATGTATGCTTGTTGACTGTATGCTTTGGAATGAATCAATAAAAAATAAAAAAATAAAAATAAAACGGGGAGGGGGCGGCGAATAATTGCATCCGTGCGGATACAATGTTCACACTGTAGATAGTTCCGCATCATCTCACTGTGTTCCGTTTTAAAGTTACTACTTTCCTATGCTTTCCACATTGTGTGCGTGTGTGTGTCTTTCCACATTGCGTGTGTGTGTGTGTGAGAGAGAGAGATAAACTGAGTCATTAATGAATGTTTATTTTACATTAGTCTAATTTTACATTGACCACAATATCATATAATCCAGTAACCACAGCACAGTATTGCGTAGAGTAGACAAACTTGTGTGTAGCCTATTTATTTCCCCGGGTGCTTCACTGCTCCTGGCAGCCCGTGGAGGACGAGCCAGGATGGGGAAAATACAGACAGATTCCATGGCGCCTCTAATCGTGTGTGTGTGTATATTGCATAGCCTATGTGCATGCATTGGTGCCAGTGTGCCACTGTGGCAAAAGAGACCGTACAATTATAGGCTGGGTAAAGTGCCTTTGTGGGCTGTTAAACAAAAATGTAAAATTGTGTATAGCCTAGTCAGCCCAGAGTAAGAACATTTACTTATCTACAAAATTGGTGCATCCTGTTGACAGTAGAAAATAAGGCTCATCTGTTTGCTGGAGATATCACAAGTTAGTGAACAGGAAGCTGTGCAGTGCTAAAACAGACCGTATCATGAAGTGACAAAGAGTCTTTTTGTTGTTGTAATGCACATGAAAACGTATGATATCCAAATTAATATTTTGTTTTCAACAAGAAAATAGTCATTATGAAGACACAAGAGAAAAGTTCTTTCAAAGTCACATTAGGAAACAAAGTATCATTTTGAACATTTAGGAAAAAGCACTTTCCCACAATGTGTGTGTGTGTGTGTGTGTGTGTGTGTGTGAGCAGCAGCAAGACAGTCTTGACCTCCATGACCAACACAATGACAACTCCAGCTATGGGAAGGCGAGGGCAGAAGAGAAGCTGCACTACTGGAGTCATTTACCAGGAGCCAAACATCAACTGGTGAGGACCTCCACACTACATATAAACAGTGTCCTAAACTCATTTTGATTAGTGATCATAATGTAACCAACAAAGTCCTGTTTTATTTTTTTTGTATTTACCAGTGATGATTGATGGTAATGATAATTTTACAAGCCAGCAGCAGCAAATAATTGATTCCTTGATTGTTTTTTTGTAACAGTAAACAGCGGCGCGGAGACAAGTTCACAGACACCACCTTCCTGTCTTCCCCGGTGTTTAAAGAGAAGACGAAAAAGAAGAACTCGACCGGCAAAAAATGAGCTAGGCTACGCTTGATATATCTTACTTTGTTTTCACTTGTTTTATTGATTTTATGCTTGGGCATTATTAAACCAGTTTTATTGATTTTATCCTTTATTATAAACTAATTGTTTTTATGCATTTAATACGTGTTTGAATTAAAAAGTCAAAATTCTCTGATTCCAGCTTCTAAAGTGAATATCGGTATTTTCTGGTTTCTTTACTCTTCTATATGGCAGTAAACCCAATATCTTTGGGTTGTCAACAAAACAAGAGTTTTGTGGACGTCATCTTGGGCTTTGGGAAACACTGAATGACATTTTTCATTTTTGTTGTTGACGTTTTGACGGGCAGCTTTTTTTCAGGGTTCTTGTGGAGGGTGAAACAACTAAAACCAATGAACACAAACTTTGAGAAATATTTTGAGTTTATACCCAACATTTTAGGCAATATTAACCCTTGTGACATACAGTATATTCATTTAGTAGGCCCTATCAAATGAATGAACGTTATGAGTTATTTGAATAGGTAGGGTCGCGACCCGTTGGGAGCCACTGCTATAGTAGTTCACAAACGTTTTTGGTCAGCCCCTCCACACCCCACATGTGCTGTTGCCAATGCCTACAGTCTTTGTTGTGAGTTAGTTATTAGCAATTATCAGTTATTAGCAGTTATGAGCAATTGTACGCTGCACATAGCAATAGAGCAGACGAGGCCACGCAGCAGCCAAGCTGCTGAATGCGGCGAGTCCCGCTGACTTCCCATCACTGATGACATTACTGCCACTGATGTCACAATACCTATGATGACCTCACTGATGATGTCACAATGCCTATGACATCAGTGATTTTGGTCAAAGTCACTGATAATGTCATAGACATTGTGACATCATCAGTGACATTGACCAAAATCATCTTATGACATCACTGATGTCATATACATTGTGACATCAGTGGGACAAAAATTTAAACAGACAGAGCCCACTTGCTCACTTTTATATAGGAAGGACCTCCATGAATAATGTCAAATTATTGTGTCTACATTTGATCTGATCAGATCAGTTACAGCAGGAATGACACGGCATCTGTGCATCGTCCTACGGGTCCTTCTTCAGAGTTGAGGGACTACGGGTCCTTCTTTAGATCCTACAGGTCCTTCTTCAGAGAGTTGAGGGACATTAGGTCCTACAGGTCCTTCTTCAGAGAGTTGAGGGACATTAGGTCCTACAGGTCCTTCTTCAGAGAGTTGAGGGACATAAGGTTCTACGGGTCCTTCTTCAGAGAGTTGAGGGACATAAGGTCCTACGGGTCCTTCTTCAGAGAGTTGAGGGACATAAGGTCCTACGGGTCCTTCTTCAGAGAGTTGAGGGACATAAGGTCCTACGGGTCCTTCTTCAGAGAGTTGAGGGACATAAGAATACTTGGTTGCTCTTCCATGACACGCACAAGCAAGTTGTCAATGTATTGCTCCAGGTGTGAGATTTTCTTGTCTCTCTCCGAGAGCTGGCTGCCCTGTTTCAACACCAGAGAGATGAGTTCCTCCTGGGTCAGCTCGGCGTACGGCCCTTGCACCTGTGGGAGGGGATGGAGCAGAGAGGTTTCTAAGTCTACCAATGTGACAGCAATACCCAGAATACCTTGCGGCCCGAAGAAGGCCGTGCTCCCGTCGGGATGGCGGGGAACAGAGGAATCACCGTACAACTCTTCAAACACGTTTCATTGCATTTTTATTGTAAGGATGTTGGTTGTTATGGTTAGGGCTAGGCAAGTAGAACAATTTGGTTAAGGTTAGGGTTATGGGTTGGTGGTCATGGCTAAATAAGAAAAATGTTCAGCTAAAGTTGTGGTTTGGGCTTGTGGCTTAATGGCTGCGGCGCTTGCCTTCCGATCTGAGGACCGGGGGTTTGATTCCCGGTCAAGCCACATACTTTTTTAACAAGTGTTTTTCTTATTTGAAAATGTTAAATTTACGTCGCAAAGATTGATTATTAGGCTTAGGCAAGTACAACAATTTGGTTGGGGTTAGGGTTTGGTCGTGGTTAAATAAGAAAACCCTAACCTTAACCAAGTTGTTTTTGCCTAACCATAACAACCATTATCCTTAAAACAAAAACAAAATTGCAATGAAACGTGTTGGAAGCGTTGTGTGGCGATTCCTCTGTTCCCAGTCATCCCAACCGGAGCTTGGCCTTCTTCGGCCTGCAAAGTATTCTGGGTAATTGCCGTCACATTGGTTGACTTAGAAGCTCCTGGATGAAGCAAAATGTGGCGGTAAACACAAAGCTCTCAATGGAAGACGGAAAATGAGGATACTGGCACGTGTTAAAATTACTAGACCCCACCCCCAGCCCCGCAACAACCTGTTGGACAGCTCCTTTTAGAAATGAATCCACTTTATTGGAGCAATAATTAACCTTACAGGAGGAGTCAACAACATTCAGCCAAACTATATACTTTTTATTTATTTGCCTACCTAGGACAAAAACCCAATTGTGTTCTGGCAACGTAGAAGTCTCACATAATCAGACCTATTTCCACACTTTCTTTAGTGCTGTGCCAGCGCTGGAGAAAGTAATGCAGTAACTTGAAGTTACTTGGATCAGTAACTAATATATAATGATTATAATTTTGGACATTTGAATCCCTTACACTACTTGTTGCTGGGGAAAGTAATAACATTACAGTCATGCGTTACTTTACTGCCCAGCACTGCTAGACACTAATGAAATATATATTTTTAAAGTGTTCAATGAAACACAAGGTGTATGTGGGGTCAGATGTACAACAAATACAATAGGTTACTATGAAGTGCTCGGAATAAAACATTAATAAACATCATTTTTTTTTTTACTTCTTTTGACGAGTGACGACGTTACCTTGACTTTCTCTTGAACACCATTGAGGATTGCTGTCGATTTGGTATCTTCTGTCCCTTGGGTGACAGAGGCAGGCTGTTGGTCCAAAGCGCTGAGGGGTTTGACAGGATGAAGCCTGCGATGACAAAACAACGCTTGAGAGAAAGAAAAGGCGGTAAAGGAATTCTGGATGGGAGCTACAGGGAAGTAAGAGCATCAGTGTGTTAGTATGGCGCAGGTAAGCCGTAGAAGAGACGCATTGTTCTCCTATGGGGTAAAACAATGACTCGGGTAAGGCATAGGAGAGACGCATTGTTCTCCTATGGGGTAAAACAATGACTCGGGTAAGGCGTAGGAGAGACGCATTCTTCTCCTATGGGGTAAAACAATGACTCGGGTAAGGCGTAGGAGAGACGCATTGTTCTCCTATGGGGTAAAACAATGACTCGGGTAAGGAGTAGGAGAGACGCATTGTTCTCCTATGGGGTAAAACAATGACTCGGGTAAGGCGTAGGAGAGACGCATTGTTCTCCTATGGGGTAAAACAATGACTCGGGTAAGGCGTAGGAGAGACGCATTCTTCTCCTATGGGGTAAAACAATGACTCGGGTAAGGCGTAGGAGAGATGCATTCTTCTCCTATGGGGTAAAACAATTGTGCCAATGCTGCAACATTCATCTGCATGTGCTTATCAGATACAGCATGACGAATAATCAGAGCAAGTATGAACTCTGAATGAGGGCACTACACCCGGCATCCCAAGTGTGTAGCGGATTGTCACAAAAGAAATCATGACATAGCCTACCGCCTTGAAAACAAACAAACTTGAAAAATCAACCTATATTGTAGATAGCCAATATTTAGTTAGTCATTTTACAATACACTATATACAAATATAGGAGCTAGTTCTTATGTAATATTGCAGATAGTGTATAGAACGACGGATGAGTTACAACCGCACTACGTGAGGGGTTGAAGTCGCTCTCTCACCTGCGTGAGGTTGAAGGAGGCGCGTCCCACTTCCCCCCTGCCACCTCCTCCCCAGTGCCCTGTGCTGTGTGTCCAGGCCGGCTCTCGGAGGGCGACGGAACGACCGGGAGCCGAGTTTCCTGGTCGGACACGGAGCTCAGAGCCTCTGACCGCGGCTCACCTCCCTGCACGGCCGCATCCGTGCCACTGTCCTGCCGTGTGGGTGTAGAGCCGAGGCCCGCCTCTGTGTTCTGGTTCCTTAAAATGCTGGAGGTGGCTGCTCTCTCTGCAGGAGGCGGGGGAGGAGCAGGGGCCATCTTGGAAGATTTGCTTTTTGTTTGACCGGTGCTTTCTTCTTCGGGAGTTTGTGCTCCAGTGCTTGCGGAGGCACAGCTCTGATGATGACCAGAATCTATGCTCTTTGGAGATGTTTTTTCATCTTGTGCAGTGAGCTGAACTTCAGTCTCATCGTCTTCAAATGGATTTGATCCAAATGCAACAGGGGCATGTGGACCATCTTCAGCAGCTTGTGTCAGTGTGTCTCCTCCAGCATGGGAAGAGTGGGGTCTAGAAGGTGCAGGACCTTTACAGTGCTTGGTTGCTGTGGTGGAAGCAATGCCTTCAGGTTGGTCACTGCAGTGCGTCGAACCCTGGCTTTCCGGCACCTGGGCCTTCTTCGACGTCAACGAAGACCGACTCAGAGGAGCGATCATTTGCACCAAGCGCTGAGGGAGAACATCGGAGGCTTTGACATCTTTGTCTCTACTCGGTTTGTTCGTCTGTGCCGGATGTAGTTTGGATACGTTCTGCTCCGTCGGTCTCTCAACCCCAGACTTCCCCGGAGGCTGCGGAGCTGGTCGCTTGTCACGCTGAGGAGCACTGACTGGGTCCTTCTCATCAGTATAAACGGTCGCTTTGGAGCGGAGATCTTCTTTGCTTCCCACCAATGGCGCAGCAGAGTGATATCTGGATGTAGGACACAGATGAGATGTTTTGGTTTGAGTAAAGTGAAGTGGTGAATTAAAAGCAGTCTCAGTCCTGGGGGAGCGGGCGGGTGCTTAGGGGCAAGACGTTTCTTCTCTAGCAGATCTAGTCTCCAATGCATAGGGATGTAAGTTAGCGATGGAGGACACCAAAGGTTGGGGAGTGGCGGGACATGAGGTAGGACTGGAGTAGGAAGAGGTTGCAGTGGGGAAAAAAGCAAGTCAAAACTTAATGTTAGTCTACTGAAAGATTCCTGTAGGCAGGCGAATACTGGAAGGATGTAAGACAATGAGATAAAAATAGGAAAATAAAAATGGTTGTAACTCGTCAATTCAGATCCACAGTCCTATTTTGTCTTTGGATAATCATGCACATAAAACACGGTTATGTAGTACGACTAGTGGTAGTTTATTAGAGCTGCGGATATTGTATTTTAAAAACTGTTCACAGGTGTTACAGAATTGGAGAAAATTCACAAGACGAAACAATTGGAGAAAACTGGTTTTATTCATTAGGTTATTGCATTCGGTTGCAAAAGCAGTGGAAATACAGAATGGAGTAGGCTATGCCAGTAGTTCTCAAGTTGTTTCACATGAAGGACCCCTAAACTGACAAATATTAAGACCACGGACCCCCATTTGATAGGATTTTGGCCCACGGTCCCCCATATGATAATAAGATTGATGCTTTTAGATGTTTTATTACAGAAAGTGTATAAAACCCATGACCAAAATAGTCATTGTGTTACTTATGAATGGAATTATTGCGAAAATAAATGACCCCCCTTTTGGCTGGGGACCCCCTGGAACCCCCTCAAGGACCCCTATTTGAGAACCACTGGCCTAGACTACATTAGTTAAAGAGTTAATACAGAAATGAAATAGAGTGAAAGGTCTAAACATGTATTGGTCAATTATATTTTGTTAGATAAAGTCAGAGAAACATAATTTGGGATTATTAACAACAGGAGGCATGAAAACCAATGCAGCGAATGCAAACGATGAACCGTCTGAGAAGAGAGATGTGACTGAACCGCTACAGGTCTGCCTTTATTATGCCGAGCACATCTCATCTCCTGTGTATAATCACCTAATGTCTTATGTCATCCTCCCTCCCGGTTAATAGGACAGCTAATATAATGAGGTAAGACTTTGGAGCTATCTATCTCAGCTGATTAAAAACAACAACAAAACATGACCTCACACACACACACACACACACACACACACACACACACACACACACACACACACACACACACAAAGCTGAAATATTCCATTAAGAGAACAACGGAGTACTGCAGGCATCACATATTGTGTAGGCCAAACCAATTGTGTGTGTGTGTGTGTGTGTGTGTGTTTGTGTGTGTTTATGCTCATGTGAATTAATTAAGGGTGATTACTCTTTCTTCTTCTTTTGCTCACCTGAAATTCACCACAAAATATTTTTAAAATCCTCAAAATTGTTCCTATTTAGCAGGCAAGGTTAACATAACAACATGAATGTGAGTCATCTAGTTTGGGAATGTGTGTTATCTTGTGTTGGAATGAATCTCCTCCATGCATCAGGGTGTTTGTAAAGCATGCGACATGTGAGACAGCGTGGACTAACCTCCACTGGACAGTGGCATGTGAGACAGCGTGGACTAATCTCGGCTGGACAGTGGCATGTGAGACAGCTTGGACTAACCTCCACTGTACAGTGGCATGTGAGACAGCTTGGACTAACCTCGGCTGGACAGTGAAGTGGCATGTGACACAGAGTGGACTAACCTCGGCTGTGGAATGTGAGACAGCATGGACTAACCTCGGCTGGACAGTGGCATGTGAGACAGCGTGGACTAATCTCGGCTGGACAGTGGCATGTGAGACAGCTTGGACTAACCTCGGCTGGACAGTGGCATGTGAGACAGCGTGGACTAACCTCGGGTGTGGAATGTGAGACAGCATGGACTAACACTGGCTGGACAGTGAGGTGGCATGTGAGACAGTGTGGACTAACCTCGGCTGGACAGTGGCATGTGAGACAGCGTGGACTAACCTCGGCTGGACAGTGGCATGTGAGACAGCGTGGACTAACCTCCGCTGGACAGTGGGATGTGAGACAGCGTGGACTAACCTGGGCTGGACAGTGGAGACCTTGGTGGTCCTGCTGAGCCGGGGTGCAGCAGCAGGCGGCTCGGGGATCTTCTCCTCAAAGGGATTATTGGAGACGGTGTCGTCATCCTCATCAAACGGATTAGTGGAAGGGACTTCCGTGAGAGGAGCGCACACTTTCCCTCCCGCTCCAGCTGGCCTCCTCTCCTCTTTCTCCTCCCTCTTCAACCGTTCCCGCTCCTCCGCTAACCTCAGCTTTTCCAGTTTTTCCTTCTCTCTCTTTATTTGTAGCTCTTCTGCCTTTCTTAACCTTTCCTGCTCTTCCAGTCTCTTCTTTTCCTCCGCCAATCTCTCCCTTTCTCCCTCTTCCTTCCTAACCCTCCTCCCCTCTTCCTCTTGTCTCCTTTTCCTCACTTCCTCATCTCTCTTCTCCTCCATCCTGATCCTTTCCTGTTCCTCCCGTCTAACTTTCTCTTCTTCTGCTTCAACCCTCCTCCTTTCTTGCTCCTCCAGTCTCTTCTTTTCCTCCGCTAATCTCTCCATTTCTTCCTGTTTCTTCCTAACCATCTCCTCTTCCTCTTGTCTCCTCCTTCCTTCTTCAGCTCTCTCCTCATCCATCCTTATCCTTTCCTGTTCCGCTAGCCTTCGCTCTTCCTCCGCTAACCTCTGACCTTCTTCCCGTTGCTTCCTAACTCTCTCCTCTTCCTCTCGTTTCACTTTCCTTTCTTCTTCAGCTCTCTCCTCCTCCATCCGAATCCTTTCCTGCCCTTCCATTCTCATTGTCTCTTCTTCTTCAACCCTCCTCCTCCTCTCTTGTTCCTCCAGTGTCTTCTTTTCCTCCGCTAATCTCTCCATCTTTTCCCGTTCCTTCCTAACCCTCTCCTCTTGCTCTTGTCCCCTTCTCCTCTCTTCCTCGGCCTTCTCCTTCTCCACCCTAATCCTTTCCTGTCCCTCTCGTCTGCTCTCTTCCTCCACCAGTCTGTCCCTTTCTTCCCTTTCCTTCCTGACCCGCTCCTCCTCCTCGTGTCTCCTCCTCCTCTCTTCCTCTGCTCTCTCCTTCTCCATCACAATCCTTTCTTCTTCAACCCTCCTCCTCTCTTGTTCCTCTAGTCTCTTCTTTTCCTCCACTAATCTCTCCGTTTCCTCCCTCCTAACCATCTCCTCCTCTTCTCGTTTCCTTCTCTCTTCCTCATCTCTCTCCTCCATCCTTATCCTGTCCTGTTCCTCCCTTCTGCTGGTCTCTTCTTCAACCCGCCTCCTTTCTTGGTCCTCTAGTCTTCTCTTCTCTTCTTCTGCCAATCTCTGGGTTTCTTCCTGTTCCTTCCTAACCCGCTCCTCGTCCTCTTGTCTCCTTCTCCTCTCTTCCTCAGCTCTCTCCTTCTCCATCCTAATCCTTTCCTGTTCCTCCCTTTTGATTTTCTCTTGCTCCTCCATTCTTCTCCTTTCGTGTTTCTCTAGTCTCCTCTCTACTTCTGCTTGTTCCTCTAGTCTCCTCTTCTCCTCCGCTAACCTCTGACTTTCCTCCTCCCTAATCCGCTCCTCTTCTTCCTGCCTCTTCCTCTCTTCTTCAGCTCTCTCCTCCTCCTGCCTTCTTTTGTCTTCCTCAGACCTTCTGCCCTCCCTGGCTTTATGAACAACACCATCCCCCTCGACCCCTCTACTCTTCCCTCCCGTCTCACTCAGCCTCTGTTTCTTCTCTTCTTCCTCCACCTCTCTCCTTCTCTCCGCTGTTCTCATCCTTTCTACTTCAGCTGTCGTCGTCGTCTCCTCCTCCTCCACCACCACCTCCTCCTCTTGGGTCCTGCGGAGGTCCTCCATGGAGCCGAGACCCGAGCTAGCCAGGCTGAAAGTGGAGCTGGCGCGGGAGCTCCGAGGCGGGGGCTCCTCGCAGTACACGTGACTGCCGTTGATGCACAGGTTGCTGGGCTCCACCGCCGGGGCCGAGCCATGTTTCTGGCGCCCGGGTACGGAGAGAGAGCTTTGGGAACCTTTGCTGTCCGAGCTTCCCGAGCGCTTATGCATCATGAACTTGAACTTTTTTTTACCTGGGCGGAAATGAGAAGGAGAACACGCATAACACAAGTTAAAAACGTTTCCTTAAAGCAACAGTTAAGCCAAGAATGGAAATAGAGAGCCGCAGGAATGAGTCCGGAAAACATTGATGCTAACACTCCTGGTTGTTCACTGTTTTCGCCTATGGGATTTTTGAATGGGTTTTTGGCGCGATGCTTCTAATAAGGTCTCTGGGCAACACAAGCTTATTCAAAACGCGAACCAGTGTTCAGCGGGATAATCTTCACACATGAGGATCACTTTTATGAGTTTTGAAGGCAAAAACCCATTCAAAAATCCCATAGGCAGAAACAGTGAAGAACCATATTTTTGCGTTCAGACTACAAAAATACGTCATGCCTGCAGCTCTCTATTCAGTCATTATCTACTCACCCCCATGTCAATGGAGGGTCAGGTGAAGTTTTTTAGTCCACAAACCATTCGTAAAATGGAAAAGTAAATAAATAAAAGAAAATGCCTCTATGTTTGGCTATCCGAGTCTCGAGATGACACTGAAGATTTAAGCTAAAACGGGATAAATTACGTCTTTTAAAGTCAACTTGGCATTTCTGGGATTCTGGAGAGCAGCAGGATGGTATGAAAGTTGGTCACTAACTATTCACTTCAGTTGTTTAGGAGAATGCTGTAACTCTCTAACGGTTTCCCTGCAAAACTCCACAAATGTTTTGTGAGCTCAAAAACTTCACCTGACCTTCCATCGGCATTAGACAGTAGACAATGACTGAAGTTTTATTTTTGTGTGAACTGTTCCTGCAACATTGTGGTAAAAAACAAATCCTATCTACTTAAAGAGTAACACTACAGCATATGGAAGCCAGGTTTGCTTGCTTTCTGAGATATACAGCCTAATGTGGACGGGAGAGAAAAGAAAAGGAAGAAGGTTAAGGATGAACTCAACACAGTGTTTCTCCTGACCTTCAGATGATTCCACATTGAGCCCAGAGGAGATGCTGCCACTCAGCGCAGAGTTCTTCTCAGGCAGGAGAGACATGGACTGAGACATGCTTTTCTCCAGGTTAGTCTTGGGAGCAAACAGAGACTTGAGCTTATGTTTCTTCTTCTTCTCTTCCTTGCCTGCGGCGGCCTCACCATGTCCCTCCTCCTCGCTGTCGGTCAGAACCTGGCTGAAGGACGGCACCACGGCCGACGTAGCGTCCGACGGACCTTTCTTCTTTTTGGTGCGAACTTTGTCCTTCAACTTGCCCAGGCGAGATGGACGTTTGCCAGGAGCAGACAGGTCAAACATGCTGGCTGTCAGATTGTTCCTCATGAACTGGATGTTCAGGAGCACCTCTCCTCTGTCTTTGTCCGACTTGCCAGCCTTGTCCAGCAACTTGAACCACCTGTTAAAGAGCAACAGGGTATTAGAACATTTGCCCTGCAGCATGCAAACAGTTAAATGCAGTAAGCATCACATACTGTACATGTATGAATATTATTTGAAAGCTATATCATTCCAAAAATAATGCATTCCAGGTGCCATTAACTTCAAATTCAGCTAGGAAATAATTTGACATTTTATGCTCTATTCGCTTCAGCTCACATACGCAGCTCGGCTGCTGCGTGGCCTAGCCTGCTCTATTGGCATGCGCAGCGCACCATTGCTCAACTTTGTATCACTGATGACATCACAATGTCACAATGTCTATGACATCATCAGTAGGGGTGGGGAAAAAAATCGATTCACCTAAGTATCGCGATTTTTAATGTCACGATTTTTTGGATCAATCTTTTATTCCAGAATCGATAATCGCAAAAAAAAAAAAAAAAAAAAAAAAAAAAAAAAATTTGGGTGCTTGCAGTCAGGCCACTCACTGAACAGCAGGCCAGGCGCCGCCTACTGGTTTACTAGTGGTTTTATTACTTTATTAGTTAGTCTGAAGTAATAATTACACTTCAGGGTTAAAGTGGGTGCATCTCATTGTAAAATTGGACTTCAAACGGCCCAAATTTCACGCACGTTGGCCCATATCGGCCTGGCCTGCTTGGTATCTAATGCCCGGCCTGAATTATGATCCCAGTCCGCCCCTGTTTTTAACTATATCGCCCAGCCCTACTCATAATATACAGTCTCTAGTGTATGATTCAACTTTTCCCATGTTCTAATCTAGTAACAAACTGAAAAAATAAAAGAAAAAAATAAACAAAAATCGCAAAAAATCGTAATATCGAATCGCAATAATCGTAGAATCGCAATACTTAAGAATCGCAATATAAATCGAATCGGCACCCAAGAATCGTGATAGTATCGAATCGGGAGATAAGTGAATCGCCACAGCCCTAATCATCAGTGATGTCACATTTGCCCGAGTGTAACCAAAAATCACAATTGCTTGAGTGACATCACTGATGATGTCACAATGCATATGACATCATCAGTGCCTATGACATCATCAGTGATGTCATAGGATGAATTTTGCTTTCATGACATCACTACGACATCTTCAGTGGGACAAAAATTTTAACAGAGAACACGCAGATAACAGAGATTTCCCACTTGCCCCATTTATTATAGGGATGGGGCCGATCCGATCCAATATCGGTATCGGGTGCCGATATGGCACTAATTCACGGATCGGATCGGATCGGAATTTTTTTTTTTTTTGCAATTCCAGCACACAGCTGGCCGTAATTTGTGTAATAATGTATAATAGTATCCTTCTTTGCCTTGTATATTTTCTTAATTTTGTCTGCTTTTTGCAAGGTATATTTAAAAAAAAACTTTAATTGGCCAAATCTTTGCCTATACTGTATATTCAAGAAAAATATTGGTATCGGCATAATATCGGCAGATATCCAAATTCACGTATCGGAATCGGATCGGAAGTGAAACAAGTGGATCGGTGCATCCCTAATTTATTATATAGATATATAGCTAGATTCAGTATTCTACAGATTGTCGGTTCTACTGTGTCTTAACAGTCAGAGACTAATAGACTACTTGCACAACTCCACTACTTCCTGAAATGAGTAGGGCAGTCCTGTCCTACACTATTGGATGAACTGATTAATGTCAGGTGTGCCTGACTGCTGCAGTCACAACAACAGTGATCAGGCACACCTGACATTAATCAGTTCATCCAATAGTGTAGCACAGGAAACCAAGATGCCCTACTCATTTCAGGAAGTAGTGGAGTTGTGCAAGTAGTCTATTAAGATGGAGAAATGAATCAACGAGAGCTGGTCACCCTGTGCCTGTTAGTTCTAATGCTCCACTCTGTCTGAAATAACAAGCTGTGGCCAGAAGAAAGGTTATATTCATGGAGTCACATTCCTCCAAGAAGCACCTTCCTCCCTAAGAGTGCACTGCATGGCTGGAGGGGCTTCTCAGAAGCAGGGACTGCAACTCAAAACTCATGTCTGCTGATGCCTAGAAGAAGAACATCTTGTGGTCAGTTCTTTAGTGGAAACGGTGACCTGTTCCACAGCTTCTTCTCACCAAGTGTGAGGGTGAGGAAGCCATGGAAAATGACTCAGATGGCACCTGGCTGTTTGTGGAAAGTCTGTGTTGATCTGAGCACAAATTAAGCAGCCGACAAGGTCCTGTCTGTTTAGGATTCTTTGAACTGTCCCTCCAGTCTGTGTCTATGGTCCTGTCTCTACCTGCTCCAGTCTGTGTCTATGGCCCTGTCTCTACCTGCTCCAGTATGTGCCTATGGTCCTGTCTCTACCTGCTCCAGTCTGTGTCTATGGCCCTGTCTCTACCTGCTCCAGTATGTGCCTATGGTCCTGTCTCTACCTGCTCCAGTCTGTGTCTATGGTCCTGTCTCTACCTGCTCCAGTCTGTGTCTATGACCCTGTATCTACCTGCTCCAGTCTGTGCCTATGGTCATGTCTCTACCTGCTCCAGTCTGTGTCTATGGCCCTGTCTCTACCTGCTCCAGTCTGTGTCTATGGTCCTGTCTCTACCTGCTCCAGTCTGTGTCTATGGTCCTGTCTCTACCTGCTCCAGTCTGTGTCTATGGTCCTGTCTCTACCTGCTCCAGTCTGTGTCTATGGTCCTGTCTCTACCTGCTCCAGTCTGTGTCTATGGTCCTGTCTCTACCTGCTCCAGTCTGTGTCTATGGTCCTGTCTCTACCTGCTCCAGTCTGTGTCTATGGTCCTGTCTCTACCTGCTCCAGTCTGTGTCTATGACCCTGTCTCTACCTGCTCCAGTCTGTGTCTATGGTCCTGTCTCTACCTGCTCCAGTCTGTGTCTATGGTCCTGTCTCTACCTGCTCCAGTCTGTGTCTATGACCCTGTCTCTACCTGCTCCAGTCTGTGTCTATGGTCCTGTCTCTACCTGCTCCAGTCTGTGTCTATGGCCCTGTCTCTACCTGCTCCAGTCTGTGTCTATGGTCCTGTCTCTACCTGCTCCAGTCTGTGTCTATGGTCCTGCCTCTACCTGCTCCAGTCTGTGTCTATGGCCCTGTCTCTACCTGCTCCAGTCTGTGTCTATGGCCCTGTCTCTACCTGCTCCAGTCTGTGTCTATGGTCCTGTCTCTACCTGCTCCAGTCTGTGCCTATGGTCCTGCCTCTACCTGCTCCAGTCTGTGTCTATGGTCCTGCCTCTACCTGCTCCAGTCTGTGTCTATGGTCCTGCCTCTACCTGCTCCAGTCTGTGTCTATGGCCCTGTCTCTACCTGCTCCAGTCTGTGTCTATGGTCCTGCCTCTACCTGCTCCAGTCTGTGTCTATGGTCCTGTCTCTACCTGCTCCAGTCTGTGCCTAAGGTCCTGTCTCTACCTGCTCCAGTCTGTGCCTATGGTCCTGTCTCTACCTGCTCCAGTCTGTGCCTATGGTCCTGTCTCTACCTGCTCCAGTCTGTGTCTATGGCCCTGCCTCTACCTGCTCCAGTCTGTGTCTATGACCCTGTCTCTACCTGCTCCAGTCTGTGTCTATGGTCCTGTCTCTACCTGCTCCAGTCTGTGCCTATGGTCCTGTCTCTACCTGCTCCAGTCTGTGTCTATGGCCCTGTCTCTACCTGCTCCAGTCTGTGCCTATGGTCCTGTCTCTACCTGCTCCAGTCTGTGCCTATGGCCCTGTCTCTACCTGCTCAAGTCTGTGTCTATGGCCCTGTCTCTACCTGCTCAAGTCTGTGTCTATGGCCCTGTCTCTACCTGCTCCAGTCTGTGTCTATGGTCCTGTCTCTACCTGCTCCAGTCTGTGTCTATGGCCCTGTCTCTACCTGCTCCAGTCTGTGTCTATGATCCTGTCTCTACCTGCTCCAGTCTGTGTCTATGACCCTGTCTCTACCTGCTCCAGTCTGTGTCTATGACCCTGTCTCTACCTGCTCCAGTCTGTGTCTATGGCCCTGTCTCTACCTGCTCCAGTCTGTGTCTATGGTCCTGTCTCTACCTGCTCCAGTCTGTGTCTATGACCCTGTCTCTACCTGCTCCAGTCTGTGTCTATGACCCTGTCTCTACCTGCTCCAGTCTGTGCCTATGACCCTGTCTCTACCTGCTCCAGTCTGTGCCTATGGTCCTGTCTGTACCTGCTCCAGTCTGTGTCTATGACCCTGTCTCTACCTGCTCCAGTCTGTGTCTATGGTCCTGTCTGTACCTGCTCCAGTCTGTGTCTATGACCCTGTCTCTACCTGCTCCAGTCTGTGTCTATGGCCCTGTCTCTACCTGCTCCAGTCTGTGTCTATGACCCTGTCTCTACCTGCTCCAGTCTGTGTCTATGGTCCTGTCTCTACCTGCTCCAGTCTGTGTCTATGGCCCTGTCTCTACCTGCTCCAGTCTGTGTCTATGGCCCTGTCTCTACCTGCTCCAGTCTGTGTCTATGGTCCTGTCTCTACCTGCTCCAGTCTGTGTCTATGGTCCTGTCTCTACCTGCTCCAGTCTGTGTCTATGGCCCTGTCTCTACCTGCTCCAGTCTGTGTCTATGGTCCTGTCTCTACCTGCTCCAGTCTGTGTCTATGGTCCTGTCTCTACCTGCTCCAGTCTGTGTCTATGGTCCTGTCTCTACCTGCTCCAGTCTGTGTCTATGACCCTGTCTCTACCTGCTCCAGTCTGTGTCTATGGTCCTGTCTCTACCTGCTCCAGTCTGTGTCTATGGTCCTGTCTCTACCTGCTCCAGTCTGTGTCTATGGTCCTGTCTCTACCTACTCCAGTCTGTGTCTATGGCCCTGTCTCTACCTGCTCCAGTCTGTGTCTATGGTCCTGTCTCTACCTGCTCCAGTCTGTGCCTATGGTCCTGTGTCTACCTGCTCCAGTCTGTGCCTATGGCCCTGTCTCTACCTGCTCCAGTCTGTGTCTATGGCCCTGTCTCTACCTGCTCCAGTCTGTGTCTATGGTCCTGTCTGTACCTGCTCCAGTCTGTGCCTATGGTCTTGTGTCTACCTGCTCCAGTCTGTGTCTATGACCCTGTCTGTACCTGCTCCAGTCTGTGCCTATGGTCCTGTGTCTACCTGCTCCAGTCTGTGCCTATGGTCCTGTGTCTACCTGCTCCAGTCTGTGCCTATGGCCCTGTCTCTACCTGCTCCAGTCTGTGCCTATGGTCCTGTGTCTACCTGCTCCAGTCTGTGCCTATGGTCCTGTGTCTACCTGCTCCAGTCTGTGCCTATGGTCCTGTCTCTACCTGCTCCAGTCTGTGTCTATGGTCCTGTCTCTACCTGCTCCAGTCTGTGTCTATGGTCCTGTCTCTACCTGCTCCAGTCTGTGTCTATGGCCCTGCCTCTACCTGCTCCAGTCTGTGTCTATGGTCCTGCCTCTACCTGCTCCAGTCTGTGCCTATGGTCCTGTCTCTACCTGCTCCAGTCTGTGCCTATGGTCCTGTCTCTACCTGCTCCAGTCTGTGCCTATGGCCCTGTCTCTACCTGCTCCAGTCTGTGCCTATGGTCCTGTCTCTACCTGCTCCAGTCTGTGCCTATGGTCCTGTCTCTACCTGCTCCAGTCTGTGTCTATGACCCTGTCTCTACCTGCTCCAGTCTGTGTCTATGGTCCTGTCTCTACCTGCTCCAGTCTGTGCCTATGGTCCTGTCTCTACCTGCTCCAGTCTGTGCCTATGGCCCTGTCTCTACCTGCTCCAGTCTGTGTCTATGACCCTGTCTCTACCTGCTCCAGTCTGTGTCTATGGCCCTGTCTCTACCTGCTCCAGTCTGTGTCTATGGCCCTGTCTCTACCTGCTCCAGTCTGACTCTGTGCCTATGGTCCTGTCTCTACCTGCTCCAGTCTGTGTCTATCGGCCCTGTCTCTACCTGCTCCAGTCTGTGTCTATGGCCCTGTCTCTACCTGCTCCAGTCTGTGCCTATGGTCCTGTCTCTACCTGCTCCAGTCTGTGCCTATGGCCCTGTCTCTACCTGCTCCAGTCTGTGTCTATGGCCCTGTCTCTACCTGCTCCAGTCTGTGTCTATGGCCCTGTCTCTACCTGCTCCAGTCTGTGCCTATGGTCCTGTCTCTACCTGCTCCAGTCTGTGTCTATGGCCCTGTCTCTACCTGCTCCAGTCTGTGCCTATGGTCCTGTCTCTACCTGCTCCAGTCTGTGCCTATGGTCCTGTCTCTACCTGCTCCAGTCTGTGTCTATGCTCCTGTCTCTACCTGCTCCAGTCTGTGCCTATGGCCCTGTCTCTACCTGCTCCAGTCTGTGCCTAAGGCCCTGTCTCTACCTGCTCCAGTCTGTGCCTATGGTCCTGTCTCTACCTGCTCCAGTCTGTGCCTATGGTCCTGTCTCTACCTGCTCCAGTCTGTGTCTATGGTCCTGTCTCTACCTGCTCCAGTCTGTGTCTATGGTCCTGTCTCTACCTGCTCCAGTCTGTGCCTATGGTCCTGTCTCTACCTGCTCCAGTCTGTGTCTATGGTCCTGTCTCTACCTGCTCCAGTCTGTGTCTATGGTCCTGTCTCTACCTGCTCCAGTCTGTGCCTATGGTCCTGTCTCTACCTGCTCCAGTCTGTGTCTATGGTCCTGTCTCTACCTGCTCCAGTCTGTGCCTATGGTCCTGTCTCTACCTGCTCCAGTCTGTGTCTATGCTCCTGCCTCTACCTGCTCCAGTCTGTGTCTATGGCCCTGTCTCTACCTGCTCCAGTCTGTGTCTATGGCCCTGTCTCTACCTGCTCCAGTCTGTGCCTATGGCCCTGTCTCTACCTGCTCCAGTCTGTGCCTATGGTCCTGTCTCTACCTGCTCCAGTCTGTGTCTATGGTCCTGTCTCTACCTGCTCCAGTCTGTGTCTATGGCCCTGCCTCTACCTGCTCCAGTCTGTGTCTATGACCCTGCCTCTACCTGCTCCAGTCTGTGTCTATGGCCCTGCCTCTACCTGCTCCAGTCTGTGTCTATGGCCCTGTCTCTACCTGCTCCAGTCTGTGTCTATGGCCCTGCCTCTACCTGCTCCAGTCTGTGTCTATGGCCCTGCCTCTACCTGCTCCAGTCTGTGCCTATGGTCCTGTCTCTACCTGCTCCAGTCTGTGTCTATGGTCCTGTCTCTACCTGCTCCAGTCTGTGTCTATGGTCCTGTCTCTACCTGCTCCAGTCTGTGTCTATGGCCCTGTCTCTACCTGCTCCAGTCTGTGTCTATGGCCCTGCCTCTACCTGCTCCAGTCTGTGTCTATGGCCCTGCCTCTACCTGCTCCAGTCTGTGTCTATGGTCCTGTCTCTACCTGCTCCAGTCTGTGTCTATGGTCCTGTCTCTACCTGCTCCAGTCTGTGTCTATGGCCCTGCCTCTACCTGCTCCAGTCTGTGTCTATGGTCCTGTCTCTACCTGCTCCAGTCTGTGTCTATGGCCCTGCCTCTACCTGCTCACCTGCCTCTACCTGCATTTTGACTATGAAGTAGAATAATACAGAAAAAATGCTAAAGAAATAATGTGCAAAAGAACAGAAGAATGAAAGAAAAGGAGCAAGACAGATATATATATATATATATATATACTGTATATACATATACACACATATATATATATAATATATATACGGTATATATATATATATATACACTGTATATATATAAAGTTATAATGCCCCATTTATTTTCAAATGTACATGTATTTTTATTCTACATATTTATTATAATTTCCTTATTCTCGTATTATTGTTATGTGTGTTTGCTTTGGCAATATAAGCACTGTCTTTTCATGCCAATAAAGCTCATTGAAATTGAATTGAAAATAGAGAGACAGAGAGAGAGAGAGAGAGAGAGAGAGAGTGAGTGAGAGAGAGAGAGAGAGAGAGAGAGAGAGAGAGAGAGGCTGATTTTCACCAGGGCCACCATTTCCATTTGGAAATGTGTTCATCCTGCATATCATATTGAGCACTATTTCATCAACCACTAAGGCCACTAAGGAGAATCTGTTACATGTATTGAATTGGTGGTGAGTAAATATTCTGATGTTAAAAGGATTATCAGGGAATCACGGTACTATTTATAATTGACTTAGCAAATCAACCTCATCTTTACCCTCAAGTTCACCAGTGAGCACCTGTAAATTAGCCTCTGTGTGTGTCAGTAGCTCCAGGAAGACAGGTAACCTCACTCAGCCTCAGCCAGCATCTCAACTCCTCTAGTCTAATGTTACAGGTCAGGTTACAGAATCACAGAGAACTAGGACATGTGGTTTACCGCAGGTCAGAGGAGCCGGGAGAACAATACACCCACAGAGGCAACTAATAAGCAGAGCAGAACTGATTGGTAACCTGCAGAGAGCAGGTTGATTCCTGCCATACAACCAGCGTCTGGCGAGCTCTCCAACACCTCCAGAACAAGACTAATCCAACACCTGCTCCTGATGGGACCAGCTAAACTGTCAGGTAGAACCTAAGCAACGAAAGAACCCATCGCCAAGGAACCCAAGATAGGTCTAGGTCAGAACCTAAAACCTACAACCAAACAATGTATCAATAAAAATGAAGAAATATAACAATAAGTCAATATAACAATAAATAACTTTAACAACAATAAATCTAACGACAAAACTTAGCAAAGCCTAGAGGCGTAATTTCATCGATACACCAGCTGGCGCCGACACTGGAACTCTGGAAGCAGAAGCAGTCCAGTTCATATTGACGGCCATGGTCTGATAGCGTATTTAAGAGAAGGAAATATGCAAAATAATTTCACAGAACAAAGAAAAGAAACGGTCAGCAGAAAAAAGTGTCTATCAAGCAGAATCTGAGGGGCTGAACAAACAACTCCAACTGAAGTCCGGATTTCTGGAAATGAGGAAATGGGTGGGGGGAGGGCTGTGTGTGTGTGTGTGTGTGTGTGTGTGTGTGTGTGTGTGTGTGTGTGTGTGTGTGTGTGTGTGTGTGTGTGTGTGTGTGTGTGTGTGTGTGTGTGTGTGTGCACGTATGTGCCTGTGTGTGCCAGTGTGAGTACATGTACATAAGCTGATATTATTGTACCGTGAGGCGTGACTGCTACTTCTTATCATTATGTTACGTATTGTTTGCCTTTTTAATCTGTATGTAAAGTGCTTTGTAAGTTGTTTTGAAAAGCGCTATATAAATAAAGGTATTTATTATTATTATTTATTATTATCATCCCACCACCCAAAATCAAAGCGATCTGAGAAGCCAGAAAAGACAGAGAAACTGTCTGTTCTTATATAATCTGCAACAAAGGTTTAGATGCAGCGAACAAGTGTAACATCACACACACACACACACACACACGCACACACACACACACACACACACACACAGCAAAAGTATTAGGCAACCAAGATTTTTTTCATATACATTGTGAAAGACTTTTGCACAGTACTGTATGTGTGTAAATGATATTTCCTGTTAACATAACTCTTCTGCATTAGAAGCCACCGACTCTAAAAATAGACAGACCACATTGTGTCTTCTCCACCCAATGGTGCTGAATCAGCTGTGCCGTTGAGAGTGGCCCTCCTCCCCCCACTGCAACAGCTTCAGCGTGTGGCTCCTCCCCCATCCTCCCCCCTCTGGAACAGCTTCAGCGTGTGGCTCCTCCCCCCTCCGGAATAGCTTCTTGTGTGGCTCACATTAGCGCTTTCAGACAGACACGGCTCTGGTTCTGGCTCTGGCTCCGTTCTGGAGTCTCAGAACCTTGGTGCTTTCTGGCGAACCAGCCCGTGTTCACACCAGTTTAAGCGGAACCAAAGTGGGAGGACATTATTCGGTAGTCCTTCTTCAGTTTATTTTTATTTTTTTAAGTTTATTAATTATTTGGTCTGGCGTTCGAGTGAACCCAGCCTTGGCCCTCTCTTCTGCAAGTTTGGCATATGACTTGCTCTTTATTGTACTGCATTCTAGCTTTTCTTGAGATTCGGTAGATGCCCAAATCGCCACTAAACATTTGGTTTCCTCAGGAGACCACTGCAAATTATTTTTCTCTGTGTTGTCACTGCCTTCTTCTCCTTCCTGCTCGTTTTCACAGCCTAGAATAAGACACGCCCACTGATGATGTCACGGTTCCCAAGGAAAACCAACAATTTTTTGGTTCCGCTGAGAACCAACTTTTCAGGTTCCGAACCAATTATTTTTTCGGTCTGAACGCGCCGGCCAGTTCAGATTAGGGTTCTGGAACCGGAACCGGCACGGAGCCCTGCCGGTGTGAAAGCCCTAATAGAGAGCCGCAGGAACGAGTCCGGAAATCATCGATGCTAACACTCCTGGTTCTTCACAGTTTTCGCCTATGGGATTTTTGAATGGGTTTTTGGCGCGATGCTTCTAATAAGGTCTCTGGGCAACGCAAGCTTAATCAAACGCGAACCAGTGTTTAGTAATATCATCTTCACACATGAGGACCACTTTTATGAGTTTTGAGGCTTTTACGTGCCGTTAAAAGGGCGGCTAGCTAGCAAACGGCTAAATGAGACTACACTGTTGAGTCGACGGGGATATTATACGTCAATAACATCATCACTTCAAAGGACGAACACGGAAATTCTCTTTCCCTCACCTGGTTCAGCCCGGGGTAATCAGTGCACAGCAGCGCACACATCAACAACAGTCCAGGTTGAGTGCTGACGTGACGTGGAAGCCTATGCGACACTCTATGTAGTTCTGGATTAGCTTAGCACAAGCTTTTTACTTCTAGGGCTCGCATTTACGCTTCAAAACTCATGAAAGTGGTCCTCATGTGTGAAGATTATCCGGCTTATTCGCGTTTGATTAAGCTTGCGTTGCCCAGAGACCTTATTTGAAGCATCGCGCCAAAAACCCATTCAAAAATCCCATAGGCAGAAACAGTGAAGAACCAGGAAGTCCGGGACTTCCGCGTTCTGACTACAAAAATACATCATCCCTGCGGCTCTCTATTTGTGAAGGGGTGAGCCTAATGTGTGCCACAACTCTCATGAATAAATACATCAATATAAAGTGCAACAATGTGACCAAAAGTAGCGCTGTGCAATAAAATCGATACGGCAATATATCGCAATATTTTTTTCTGCAACACTGTATCGATATTTCAGAAAGATATCGTGATATATCGCTATATTGATTTTTTTCCCACAACCATGTGTTCATTGACACAATAAGAATACTTTTTATTTCAGTGCGTCCAGTAACACACTCAACACTCAGTAGTTTTTACTCAATTTATCCACTAAGTTATCAATATAAAATGATGTACATATTATTACACTATCTGGGTGGTACACAGCGAGTTGTATTTTCAGCAATTTTTTTAATTTTCAGTCAATTATTAGGGCTGGGCAATATAATCGATACGGCAATATATCGCAATATTTTATTTCCCGATACTGTATTGATACTTGGACGCCAAGTATCGCGATATCATTTTTTTTTTTTTTTTTTTTTTTGCAGGCCATGCCATGCCAGGCCTCTGCATCTGGTGATTCCCCTAATCGATACTGTATCGATATTTCCCATATCGATGCGTTCAGTAACACTCAACACTCAGTAGTTTTGACTAAATGTGTCCACTAACTTATCAGTATAAAGTGATGTACATATTATTACACTACCTGGGTGGTACACAGTGTGTTGTATCTTTAGCTCTATTATTTAATTTTGAGTAAATTCTGTAGAATATCGCAATATATCGCAATATGTATCGCATCGCAATATATTGTGATACAGTCGTATCGTGACCCAAGTATTGTGATACGTATCGTATCGTGAGATCCTTGCCAATACCCAGCCCTATAAATTCTGTAGAGTATTGCAATATATCGCAATATGTATTGTATCGCAATGTATCGTGACCCATGTATCGTGATACGTATCGTATCGTGAGGTCCTTGCCAATACCCAGCCCTAAACAAAAGGGGACATTTGACTAATTCCCTGATACTGTTAACATCCCTTTGAACAGTGATGCTGTCAAAGCAGTGGCTAGTTCTACAAATGCACTTGGTTCACAACATGGCTTTATAATATATTACTGAAGAAGTGTTTATTGCTCATGAGCCTAACTCCCAACTGACAAGCGCTGTAACTCACTGCCGCCTGCGTAAACCACTGAAACACATCAAAACTATAGGCTGTATGAAATCCCTACTCCTTTCCAAATTCTGTTCTATTTCCCGCAAATTCTTTCTTCCATTTTAATTTTAATCTGGGGAATATGATTTTATTTTAACGACTTGGCTCTCTGACAGCCTCTTCAACATGTGACACCCAAAGAGTGATGTAAGGGTCCCACGCAGGACCGACCCCCTCTCTCAAAACACCCCAATCCAAAATGGAAGTATTTCTCTAGGCCTATATTTTACAACTAGGAATCTCATGCGCTCGATTCCTGGGCGAGGCCGTGCAGCTCGCCAAGCTGGCCCTGCAGCTCGCATTCGCAACTCAGCTGCTGTGTGGCCAATGAGACCAGCATCTCTGATGATGTCAGATTCATGACATCACTGATGATGTCATCAGTGGGATTTATGACATCACTGATGACAATCACAGTGGGACAGAGAAACAGAGCCCGAGCTCCCTTATCAGTCGTGGGTTTCTTGGCTGGAGGAGCTTCAGCACCTTCTCTGGCCCATGGAGCTCGCATTTATGACATCACTTATGACATCAGTCATACGTGGGATTTATGACATCACTGATGACATCAGTGGGATTTATGACATCAGTGGGATTTATGACATCACTGATGATGTCAGTGGGATTTATGACATCACGGATGATGTCACAGTGGGACAATCACAGTGGGACAGGGACAGAGCCCGAGCTCCCATTTATGTTGGGGATTATGAAATAAGGTACTACAATAATTAAGCCCTTTTTTTTTTTTTACAATTTCAGCCAAAATGGAAAATTCTGCAATATTCCATATTTTACAGTCGATTCCATTTTCTATTACCAAATTCGGTGATTTCCGTGCGCGTTTTGTGCATTGGGGAAATCATACGGCCCTGTAAAACCTAAGTGAACAACTCGTCAAAAAGAGAAGCTTACAGTTGAACCAAACGGGAAGTTAGGAAAGCGTCGGGCGTTAGCTGGTGGAGGTAGTCTACTCTAGAGGACAGGAGGAAGAATCCAACAACAGTGATTTTTCAGTTAACAATGGCTGCGTGATGAGGATGGAGTGGAGTCCCGCCCCCTGTGCAGAACACACAGTGTGCAGTAACAGTTCTGCTGAAGAAGAAGATCCTGCGTGACTCAACGTTTTGTGCCTTTCTTCTGCACACACACACACTTCCTGTCCCAACGGCCGATGAGACAATGCCCCGACGCGAGCCCCTTCTTATCACCAAACACAGCCGAGTGTGAGGAGATCCAACTGAGTGGGATCAGGCTAAACACTGACAATACACAAAGTGCCAGGACTGGCCAAGGCTTCCCGTCGACCAAGATCTGCACAGGAAGAAAGGCCAACAATAACCAGCACAACTTCCTGGGTTTCAGGACGAAGGCACACATGCCACAGGCTGTTAGTGCTGCAGGTTAGCCGGGCCCAGAGCCGTGTATATAGAAGAGTCGCGACATCTCCATTCACTCCAATTAATTTTTTTGAAGTAAGGTTCTGGATTAAGCAGCGCTGTCGCGTTGCAGCAAAATGGACCGTTTGTGATGTACTTTGAAAAGGGTCCGACGTTTAAAGAATCAAATTGTATATTATTATTCGACTGCCAATCTCACAGTGGAATAGTCACAAAATGTGGTTATGAAACAAGGATCATTCCATTCCGGCTATATGGGGGTGCTGCTGAATGTCTGATTTTACATGCTTGGCTTCCCCCAAAAGTTCATGATTATATAGCCTATTTTGTTATCATCATCATCATCATCATCATCATTATTATTATTATTATTATATAATATTGTATCAGTCTATTAACACCATAAAACCAAGTCCCAATTAAACAAACAAATCAAACAAGCGTATGCCATTGGATTTTCTGATTGATAGTCTTATATAGGGTTGTCCCGATCCGATCACGTGATCGGAAATCGGGGCCGATCACGTGACTGCAGACTCGATCCGGACTCGGACATTATGACCCGATCATATGTCCGAGTCATTATTTTTATCAGATTTTTTATATATGGGCTATTGGTGATTCAAAATAAATTAGAATAAAATTAGTATTACTACCACCGTTTACAGAGTCAGACCTTGTCTGTGTCAAACGACACTCAGCCAGACAGCCTCACAAAAACACCGCACCGCATGCGCAGAGAGCACGCCAGTTTGTTTTGAAGCTGAGCCGCGCTGCCGCTATCATGTCTGCTGTGTGGAAATATTTCAAAGTGAACGACGAGAACGACAGTGAAAAGGCGAAAAAGATCACAGAAAAGATAGCCGAGATGATAGCAATGAGTGACCAGCCACTCTCTCTGGTAGACGACCCGGGTTTTATCATGCTTATGGAGTAGCCTACATGGAACCACGATACGACATGCCCTCTCGACACTATATCACTGAAAAGGCTCTGCCAGCGCTCCAGAAAAAGATAAGCGACAAGCTGCTTGTCCTATTGAAAGACGTGCCTGATGTCGCGTTTACCACAGATATTTGGAGTTCGTCTGTGTTTTCATGGCCCTTCTAAGCCTCACTGCGCAATGGATCAACTCCAGTTTTGTTTTAAGCCGTGCGACTTTGCATGCACAGGAATTTCGTGGATCCCACACAGCAGAGCGCATCCAGCAGGCGATGGAGAGGATGCTGAACAACTGGGGAATAGACAAGAACCGAGTCCATATCATTTTGCGCGATAACGCTGCAAATATGAAGAAAGCCATGCTGGATATGGGAGTACAGAGTGTGGGCTGTGTAGCGCACACATTACAACTTGTCGTGCACGAGGGCCTGCTTTCCCAGCGCAGCGTCACAGACACACACTGATATTGCACTAAGTTCTAATGTTGCACTAGTTCTAATGTGAAGAATATTTTTTCTATTCTGACTTGAAAATCTTTAAGCTTTAAGTGCTCAGTTTACAATACACTGCACTGCTTGAATATTGGCTCATTTGTTTTATTTGATATTTTTATTTATTTATTTTTTATTTTAATGCCTGACTGGCATTTTAAGTTAAGCTGCTGTTTGTTTTAACACTAGACTATTGAGTCTGTGATGTTCCACTAAGTTCTAATGTTGCACTAGTTCTAATGTGAAGAATAATTTTTCTGTTCTGACTTGAGAATGTTCAAGCTACCTCATAACTAGTGCTCAGTTTACAATACACTGCACTACTTGCATGCACAGTTGTGCATGATAAGTGTTACATGTTAAAATATAATAAAAATAAGGGACATCCTGGATAATTTTCTTCGCTCTTCATTTTTTAAATGTATTATAAAAGTATCGGATCGGGACTCGGTATCGGCAGATTCTCAAATCAAAGGACTCGGACTCGGACTTGGGGGCAAAAAAACCTGATCGGGACATCCCTAGTCTTATATATAAAAAAAAAAAAAGTAAAATATTCATATTAAACAGCCATATCTGATTAGACTGACAGAATTCTGAGTCGTGTACAGCAGCCCTATAACATAACATCAAGGAGAGGAGGTCAGTTCCCAGTGAAATGCACAGTGTCAAAACAACCAGGCTGGACTGAGGCTGTAGGAAAGTCTCACCTTCCCTGCAGCTTCATAAACAGTAGGTGTGACATTCCAGTACAGTGCTGCTGCCACAGGCGAGGGTGGCCAAGATTCAAGATTCAAGATTCAAGATTTTTATTGTCACTCCATGGTACAAGTATCACGTGTGAAATTCTTGTGCTGTGAACTCCGTCCTCAGTACAGTACTGTAGAAAAGGCCCTGAGACCAGGCCTGAAAACGCCCACGAACCGAATACGCGCCCGCGACCCAACGATGACGTCGTCACTGTTGTGACATCATCGGCGATGATGTCAGAGTTCCCCCTGTGAGGTCATCGGTGATGTCAGACGGTCTAGGCTGTCTCTTGATTGTGATTGTGTGATGTCAGACTTGCCCCTTGTGAGGTCATCAATGATGTCCTCTATGCTACCTCTCCCTGTGTGTTGCGTCTGCCTTGTTTCTATCTGCCTGTGATATCTCAATAAAGCCTGAAAGACATCTCTGTGGTTCTGATCGATCACCCGTGGCGGGTTCCAATACTTGGATCCAGCGTAACTCAACACAACTTCCTTACAAATACAGTCGTTGCTATTAGTTCCCTTCCACCTGTGCAATCTACTGTAGACGATACTGATTGAAATAGCTAAACAAAATGTACAAGTGAAATTCAATAATTCTGGTGTCTTCTGCTGAAGATCGAACACACTTTCAGAAGGAGCAGCGAGCAGAATCGAGGAAAAATAATTGCTACCTTGAAACAAGGCTCCCATTGAGTTGACAGGAAGACGTGCTGTAAACAGTGGAGTGGAACATAAAACACGCTGTGTTTTGGGAGCCAGAGAGCAGCTAGAGCTGGTGAAGTTCTGCCTAGAAATATGTGACCTTGCATCACTGTTTGTTTTTCACTGATAAAACAGCCAGGAAGGAATGTGAGGCTAAAGTCAGATTTTTAACCCTCAGAAACAACAAGGTGCCTTCACCAAGCTCAACAAGGTCTGAGCATCTCAAATATGTTTGCTGATCCTGCAGGAAAGGAGGAAGGGGGGGTATTTATTTACAGTGTAAGAAGTCATAAAAAAAACTATTTATGTGTTCTAGAATGGGCAAGAGGGACATATTTGAACATTTGGGGATAAAGTAAGATGATATTTTACTATTGGAATAGCTGGTGAGTTATTTTGGATTGCATATTAAGGTCAAACTCCTCGAATGCCACCTTATCATTATGGCATGCCTCTCAGGAATACACAGTTCAACGTCAAAATGTGTGTAAAAGGTGGTTTAAATGGTGCCTTCAGGGTCTGTTTGAGAAGCTCTGTGAGATGTCATCATGGACATACAGTAGCACAGGGATTCAAACAAAGTGCAAAGTTGTGCAGCAGTGCTGAAGGGCAACACGAAGCAGAAGAATGACATTTGAAATGATTACTGACAAAACATGCAAATTTGCCATTTGCCATAAAATTAAAAGCAAGTGTGATTGTGTATTAAGTATTTAAAACTTCATACATTTTAATCAGAGCTCAACATAATAACATCTCATTTTCAAAGAGGCTTGATGGCCCACTAAGCAGTGCCCGGATATGCACAGAGAGACAGCAAATCTATATCATTTGATGATGATGATGATGATGATGAGAAATACTGAAACGGAATAATGTTGGTGTGTATTTATATATTACAATTCACACAGTGACACAAGATATCACAGACCCAAAGCATCAATCACAACAAACAACTACCCACCCATCAGAGAGAGCAAAGTTTGTGCATGTGCCTGTGTGTGTGTGTGTGTGTGTGTGTGTGTGTGTGTGTGTGTGTGTGAGTGAGTGAGTGAGTGAGTGAGTGAGAGAGAGAGAGAAGAGAGAGAGAGAAGAGAGAGAGAGAGAGAGAGAGAGTGTGTGGGTATGTGCGATCTGCTGTGTTTAAAGCTGCTCACATGGGGGGCTCATACTCAGAAACAGCTTTAGTGTGACTTAACATTTTCCAGTCGTGCTGAAACACACAGAACTCTAATTGTAACAAGCTAGTGAGTTATGAGGTGTTTTTTTTATTTCATAATTAACGAGGATCACTTGGATTAGTATATTAAAATTAACTATTGACAAGACTGACATGGAATCTGACCAATGAGGGCTCATAAACTGAATCTGACCAATGAGGCCTCATAAACTGACGTCTGGCATCTTACATAACCCGTGAAGGATCAGACTGTAACATTATCTACTCGTTTTACCTGTCAGGCTTCATCGCACCTCTTTTGATTTGCCTGATAAGATAGCCTCATATTGCTGTTTGACATACTTCAGACTACAACCAAATACATACAAAACAAATCTGTGAACGCATGTATTAGTTTCTGACTCTGGGAAAGTGGGAAAAACAGTACAATTTCGCAAACTGTATCTCTGAATTATCTAAGCCAAATCACACACATTCAGGGTAGTCTATGTGATCTCCAGTGTTGATCAATTATGCAGCAACTAATGTAATATTCTTTTCACTTCCATTCACTGAGCCTCCCCTGAAACTGTTTGGAGCCCCCAGTGGGGAGGCCCGCCTCCCACTTTGGGAAGAAAATTTGCCTTCTTGCTCAAAGACATTTAAATAGGAGGAGTGCTTGCTTGCCAACATCAGGTTAACCCAGTGATACCTGATGCAGCATTTGTGTGTATATCCCTCATTTGTGTGCGTATCCCTTTAAGACCGCGAACCGCATTGTCTTAAAGGGATACACACACAAATGCTGCGATCAGGTATCAATGGGTTAAAAGACACCATTACAGGTGTCATGATGCCAGACTGCATTAGAGAGTTGATAGCAGCCTGTTGATGTCCGTTTAGAATCAAATGGTCTTATAGGGCAATGGTTTTTAACCTGGGGTGCAGAGACCTCCAGGGACTGCAGGGGGTCCCCCAGTAAATTGATGAATTGTTAAATTTCACTATTAGCCTATGTTATTATTTCAGAATTAGATAATTTAGGAGAATGACTGTTATGGTCATATAGTTTCTGTTAGGCCTATCTCTCTAAAATATGGACAATCTTGGTGGGATTCTGGACAAAATCATATGTGACAATAAAAAATATTCTCAGATTTGGGTCCAAGACAAAATCTCTTCAATGGGGGTGTTATATTGCTCTCTGGCACACTGTAAACTATGTTACAGGGGGTCCTAATGTGTAGGTAGGCTACTACATGTGGGGTCCTTGATGTGAGAAAAAGGTTTTGGGAATAGGCCTATGCAAAGTAACACTTATATATTATGATTATTTCTTATATTGTAGGTCTATAGAATAACGTTATGAGATTGAGTTATTGTACTGTACATATTTGGGTGTAGGCCTATTATGGGCTTACTATCTATCAGAGATGGGGACTTGAGAAGACTTGGACTCGAGTCCCTGTTTTGATGACTTGCGACTTGACAAAAAATGACTTGAGACTTACTTGGACTAAAGACTCGAGACTTGACTTCAGATTTGATGACTTGGACGACTTGTAGGCTATGTGTTTGTCAGTTTAAATATTAAATATGAACAAATGTAACATACTTTTTGAACAGGTTAAAGCAAGGAAGGTAAGACTGTAGTATCTTGGCAAGGGGGGGGGGGGGTGACTTGACTTGACAAAACCTGTGACTTGACCAAAACAACATAATTGGGACTTGCTTGAGATTGGGACCAAATGACTTGGTCCGCACTTCTTACTTCTATCTAAAAGTCAGTCAGTCAGTCTGTCTGTACACACACACTCACTGGCTTTTGTCGCGGGCGGTGTCGTCGCTGAGCTCCAACAGGTTGACCGCAGCCTGTCCCAGCAGCTTGTCCGGCCCCAGCAGAGCCCGGTGCAGCACCGTGACGGTCAGCGACGTGCCCACGCCGCCGCCGCCGCCTCCGCTCCCCGGCGGCAGCAGCTCGAAGGCGGCCTCCTCCTCCCACACCGGCGCCACGCTCTGCTCCGCCACCGAGGTGGAGAACTTCTCCTTGCCCACCTGCATGAGCGCGTACGCGTCGTTGGTGCCGTGCTTCCCCTTGATCCGCAGGCCTCGCGCCTGCAGCACCGTTACCTGGACGCTGGTGGGGCTCCACTGGCTCTGATCCGCCAAAGACATGACGGCGGGCTGACAGACAGCGACGGGCAAACAAAACAGTAATGAAACACAAACACAGCGCGGTGATGAATGATGACTTCGGCTGTCTGTCTGTCTCTCTTCTCTCTGTTTCCCACAAAAGTTTCCCTGGCCTGTGCTGCTCTGCTGCTCCTGCCCGTGTTGAACACGCTGACGCTTGAGGAAACAGCTGATTGGGCGTGGCTACACCGAGCCAAGACACTCCCCCCGGATTAGCAGGTGCTGTCAGGTTACATGGTTTTAGACTTGAAAGACTGTCATTCACCATCACAACAACAGATAGAACAATCAGTTCATGTTATTATAATGGTTTGGAAAGCCAGATTTGATTCATAGGCTTTTGTCAGTATCATTATATTTCATAAGGAAGTGCTGCAGCTCATAATAGCCTAGAACAGGCTGATTGACTGACTGACTGACTGACTGACTGATTGATTGATTGATTGATTGATTGATTGATTGATTGATTGATTGATTGATTGACTGACTGGTTACCTGACTGATTTGTAACTCATTTACATTGGCTTAGTTGGCTTGTCATTTCAGAAAGTTACTGTGCTTTAGACCATTGAGATATGCTTTAGACCAGTGGTTCTCAAATTTTTTCACATGAAGGACCCCTAAATTGACAAAAATGAGACCACGGACGGACCCCTATTTGATAGGATTTTGTCCCACGCCCCCCCCCCCCCCCCCATATGATAATAAGCAGAAAGTGTAAAAAAAAAAAAAAAAAAAAAAAAGCATGACCAAAATAGTCATTGTCATAGTCATAGTCATTACTTATGGAAGGAATTATAGCGAAAATACATTACCCCCCTTTTGCCTCGGGGACCCTCTGGAACCCCCCCAAGGACCCCTGGGGGTCCCCGGACCCCCATTTGAGAACCACTGCTTTAGAATAACCAAAATGGCAAAACAGCCTAAGTTTCAGAGCAACCAATCTGGGCACTCAGAGTCTATCAGCAGTCATCAGACTGATAGACTCTGGGTTCCCAGATTGCAGAGCAAACAGGCTCATCATGTTCTGTGATGATGTGGTCACAATGCCCTGCATGCAAGCCAACATCTACCGGCATGTCTGATTCATGGGACAGATACAATGGTGAGAACCAGGAGCGGACTGCATAATCGGGCACGTCGGGCAAATGCCCGGTGGCCTGGCCTGGCCTGGCCTGGCCTGGAAAAAAAAAAAAAAAAAACTTTTGGTGCCCGCAGTCAGGCCTACTGGTTTACTAGTGGTTTTATTACTTTATTCAGGGTTAAAGTGGGTGCATCTCATTGTAAAATTGGACTCGGCCCAAATTGGGCTTCAAACGGCCCAAATTGGGCTACAAACGACCCAAATTGGGCTTCAAACAGCCCAAATATGGCTTCAAATGGCCCAAATTGGGCTTCAAACGACCCAAATTGGGCTTCAAACGGTAGCGAAACCCAAATTTTTCGCCGCCGCCCTTCGGACGCCGGCACGCGCGTCGGCCCGTATCGGCCTGGCCTGCTTGGTATCTAATGCCCGGCCTGAATTATGATCCCAGTCCGCCCCTGGTGAGAACTCTACTTGCTTTACTGTAGTGGCACTTGGACGAATGACATGAGCCTATAGGGCGAGTCTGTGATACCTTGACAACCCTGTGACAGCCGATAGTTGTTGATAGATCCTGTTTCACCAGCAACTTAAATCTGAATCTTGAGAAGGCTGCAGGATAACCTCAACTTTCAACTTGATTGTCCCGAGAGAATTTTGTTTGCAGCCAGGGTTTACAATCATCTCATAAAACACACACACAAAAAGACATCTAGTGAAGACATCACATCAATAAAATACATCGAAACCAACAAGGCCAAAATGGAGCCACTGCTACCATACTGAAGTATTTAAAGCACAAGTCCCAATCTAAGTGTTACAATATCAAGTGCCGAGAATAGTCAAGGGCAACCAAGCGCTTCACATTAGAAGCAGTTCACATTACTAACATTAACATACGTGACGCACAAACGCGTGCTCCCGGTTGCCAAGGGAACTCCTCCTGATCCAGCTTAAGACTGACTGCTGGCCTGGTGCTGCTAAAACCGCTGAGACAAAGCTCACTGCACGGCCAGTATCCATTTTTCTTTGCTATTTTACATGACGGGTAATTGCCATTTCAGGCCTAAACAACATTATTCAAAGACGCTGCATTTTGATTGGACATTTTGATAGAGATGGCCTGACGATATATGCAAATGAGTCCCAGCAGATGCCAGTAAGATGGTGCTGGAGAGAAGGTGACTGCAAGAGTTTACCATCCACCATCACCCATTTGGAAATTTTACCCACAAAGAAAAAACAATACAATGCATTATGTATAACTGCAATGATTAGATAAGAAAACAAGAGAATACATTAGCATCAGGGGTTCGTTTCCTGTAACGGTCAAACTGGCTGAGTCTGCACACTGAAGAATGTACTAGCTGAAAGTTTGTGCGTGGTGTTTCTTCTGCTTTTATAAAAAATAAAAACAAATTGCATAATGAGAACGTTTTGGAAAACCCACTTCTTTTTGAGTGTGAACCATCACCATGTCTTCAGTAGCCTATCTCAATGATTACCCAATGTGGTAACACTTTACAGTAAGGTACACAAAATTTACAGTAGTTTCTAGGGAACTAATGAGGAACTAACTATTACTTAATGATTAGTTAGTCAATTTGTGAGTATAGTTAATCATTAGTTAATGATTAAAGACCCCCTAAAGTCAAAAATCACTGTTTCTTCTTGTTCCTACATGTTGGATGTTTGAGCTTCACTGTGCAGAATGATGTCTGTGCAGTTTGACACTAAAAGGCTGTTTTCACAATCGTCTGCTGAAAGTGGACATTTCTCTGAGCTCACTGAAAAGGCGGTTTTCAACGAGCAAGATTTGTTAAAGCCCCAGCACATTCTCACTCCCAACTCGTCATATAGGCCTACTGCAGATCGGTCAGGAACTCTTGTCATTACTTTATCACTAGTGTGAATGTGTTGAAAAGCCTGTGTTATATACTGTGATTGGCTAGTTAGATAACCATGATTGGTTGCTTTGGATTTTTGAAGGAGGGGACATCCTTTTAAGGATTTTAACAAGATGATTTAACCTACAAACATTCTTGAAAGGAGTAATGCGTAGCTATAACTGATAACTGTATATAATATGGTCGTACATCATGAATCATGGATCACTTGGGTGGGAATTGTAAGAAGCTAGAAATTTGATCCTGTATTGCATACTCCGGTACAGTAGGTGGCGGTATGCTCCTTAATAGTTGGATTGCAATTTGCAAAAAAAAACTCAAAGAAGAAGAATGCGTAGCTAGCTCAAAGAGCATGGAAGGAAAGAGACGACACTCCGGCCATTTTTGGAAACAGAATGCGCCTCGCAGTGGTCAGCTGCGGTAGCGCTGGCCCCTATAATCAGCCTCTCTAAACAGTAACTCAACGGGAGTTGAACCTCGGGTCCTTTTCATTAGGTATTTATCTTGAAAAAACTAAACAAAGAAAACGAAAAATTTTGCTTAGTTTCCACAATATGGTTGTTGTTTTACATCCCTGCACTACACCACTTCAATCAAGATTTGCAGTACGCCCGGAAAAGATGTGAATCCCCAAAGTTTAGAGTGTTCTCCCGTTGAGTTACTGTTTAGAGAGGCTGATTATAGGGGCCAGCGCTACCGCAGCTGACCACTGCGAGCCTGTGCGAGGTTCTTTTGGCGCTGTCACGCTTCCAAAAATAAAAAATGGCGGAGGCTGCTGGGCGCTGATGTTGCAATGGGGCAATATGGAGCTGTCATTTCTTTCCATAAAAGTTCTTTGGCTAGCTAGCGCTTTGGCGTTAGTTCTTTTAATACATCTAGCCTTACATCCATGATACATCCATGGGAGTAGTAGCGTATTATTTCCCGGTTATATCCTTCCAGTTTAATTTACAAACAGAAGACTCGTAATTGCGGATGATATTACCACGAACATATAAACTGGAACTGGAAGCTAAATGGGACTCATGTGAATGCTTTTAGCTGTGAAGCTAACGTTAGCTGTGAAGCTAACGCTAAACGTTAGCTGTGTGAAACTGTTGGAGCTTTGGAGGATAAAGTTTGTCAGTAAATAGTTCCGGAGGAAAAGTTCCTGTCAATGTGTGAAAATGTTAATGAAAATATCTAAAGTTCAGAAGCTGAGAGCTGTGGTGAACTAGCGACTAACTTCTTCGGCCGTTGAAGAGATATTTGGGCAGTTTGAAATAAGCTAGCCGAGGAGGAGGAAGCGTCTTTGTCCAGACGTCCCACTCTCCACCGAGTTGACTGCTTCTGAAGAAGGAAATGTTGTATAATGAGGTAACAATGCAGTCTGATACCAGGCTAGAATCTTCTTCCAAAAACATCGAGCAACACTGTTGGACACTGCTGGACATTGATTTAAATCCTGTCGTGCGGTTACACAGAGTAGCCATCCCTCCAGACTTCCAGCAGTTGTTGATCGTTAAAGAAGAGGTTCCCACTGAGCTGCAGGAGTGGAGCCCCAGTCTGGACCAGGAGGACCCAGAGCCCCCACACATTAAAGAGGAACAGGAGGAACTCTGGACCAGTCAAGAGAGGGAGCAGCTTCAGGAGGACCCAGAGCCCCCACACATTAAAGAGGAACAGGAGGAACTCTGGATCAGGAGGGAGGGAGAGCAGCTTCAGGAGGACCCAGAGCCCCCAGACATTAAAGAGGAACAGGAGGAAATCTGGACCAGTCAGGAGGGAGAGCAGTTTCAAGGGCTGGAGGAGGCTGATATCAAGTTCCCATCCTCTGCTGTCCCTGTGAAGAGTGAATATGAGGAAGAGAAACCTCAGTCCTCACAGCTTCATCAAAGCCAAACTGAAGAGAACAGAGAGGCAGAGCCTCTAGCCAGCTGCTCAACTGAACAGATGAAAACAGAAGCTGATGGAGAAGACTGTGTAGTTTTAGAACCAGCCACAAACGTATATCCAGCTAGTAATTTACAACCAACTAGTGATGACAAGACTTCTGACTCCTCTGAACCTGAGACTGAAAACAGTGATGAAGAACGGATGGTAACTAGTGAACCTCATTCAGGTTTAGACTCACAGAAAAACAGCGAAGTTCTTGGGAAGAAACAATTGAGTTGTTCAGTTTGTGGTAAAATAGTTGATTTCAAATCAAAATTGAAGAGACACATGATAGTCCACACAGGTGAGAAACAATGTATTTGCTCAATTTGTGGTAAAGGTTTTGCTGAAAAATACTACTTGAAGACACACATGATAATCCACACAGGTGAGACAAAATGTAAGTGTTCAGTCTGTGGTAAAGGTTTTGGTGGTAAAGGAAACTTGAAACATCACATGCTAGTCCACACAGGAGATAAATCATTTATTTGCTCAGTCTGTGGTAAAGGTTTTGCTCATAAAAGAGACGTGAAGAGACACATGATAGTCCACACACGTGAAAAACATTTTAATTGCTCACTCTGTGGTAAAGGTTTTGGTCAAGAAGGAAGCTTGAAGCAACACATGATAATCCACACGGGAGAGAAACAATTTAATTGCTCAGTCTGTGGTAAAGGTTTCGGTCTAAAAAAATACTTGAGCAAACACATGATAGTCCATACACGCGGGAAATAATTGAATTGCTCAGTCTGTGGTAAAGGCTTTGGTTACAATTTTTTTTTTGAAAAGACATGATAATCTACAGGTGAAAAACCATTTCAGTGTTCAGTCTGTGGTAAAGTTTTTGGTCGTAAAGGAAACTTCAACCAACACATGAAAATCCACACATGAGAGTGAACATTTAATTGTCATCTGTGGTGGAGGATGTACTGTAGATGTGTCTGTGTGTTTGTATGTATATACAGTAGGCCTTATAGTGCTTTGTTGTGTTGTCTTGTTTATTAAAAAATAATCACACTATCACCAAAAATGGCTATTGATTGATTTGATTTATTGTTGTATTCTTGTGTCCTGCACCCTAAGGTGCCCAACCCTCATGGGCTTACAAGACACAAACACAATTACAACATAAACCACCGCTGCAGTGGTCCATTTAAGTCAACACAGGAATTCCTGGTCGCTGCACTAGCGCCTGCTCTGGTCGGTCGGGGTGCCTGTTCGGGGCGGAAGGGAACCGGTGGGAATCGATAGCATGATCCCCCCACATGCTACGTCCTGCTGGTCCTGCCTCATTCATTCCTCATTAGTTCATCAAAGAGAGAAAAAGCCAGCAGTCCAAAATGTCCTTTCACAGGTTTGAATAGTTCCTCAAACCGGGCAGCAGCAACAAACGTTTCAGCCAAAGGCCTTCCTCAGCGTTCACAATAGTTCCCTAGTAACTACTCAACCTTTTGTGTACATTATTTTATTATTATTTTGTGTACATTATTGAACTGCATTCAATGATCCCTCCATTATTAATATAACTAATTCTGACATTATCAACATGTTTTAATCAGATACAACTCATAGCAATAAAAAGGCGGTACTGTTGATACAATTCAACATGGTTTCTGGTCTATGAATACCGGTATGTCATGTAAAATAAAGTAACGTGCATTTGTATATCTGTCTCCCACATCTCCTATACGACCTTCCTTTGAGTGTAACCATGATCCTATTTTCACAACATACACAAACAATAAACATATCATTATAAAAGGGATAAATACTGAAATATCAAGACATACAATTCTATGTGCAGCACAGGATAACAGTCTTTGGCTCAGAGCCTTGTGAAAATCACAGTTATATTATAATGCATATAAATCCCCTGCCTGGGACACTGTCACTATGTCACGATCTAATATTTAGAGTCTTCCCTCATGAGCTCACATGCTCTGCTGTAGTCTGATTATGTCCTCATTGTCCCTTGGCTGTATCTGGGCCGCTTTCATCATTGAGGCGGATAGCAGTTGGGTAGAAGCTGTCCCTGTGATGGGAGGTTCTGGTACTGCAGGACATCGGTCTTCTGCCATGGGGGAGGACGCTGAAGAATTTATGACCTGGAGGGGTGGGTTCAGCCATAATTTTCTGAGACCGCTTTAGCACCCCGGCAGTGTGTAGGTCCTGAATGGACGGCAGGCTGCACCTGACCACCTTTTCCGCACTGCGGATGATGCGCTGCAGTCTGCAGATGTCCTTGCGGGTAGCAACAGCATACCAGTCATATCTCTGGTCATATCTGTCAAAGTAGTGCGGTATCATTCAGACCGATTTCATGTGAAATATGGCCTTATATCATTTGAGATGCCACTACAGCGCGCCCTACTGCCCTTTTGGCCAAATTGCACAACATTTTAAAGAAGAACACCCATGTGCCTCTTCTGCTGTTTTGAATGAGGCTGACATGGACCAGTGCTACCTGATAAATAAGGACTGTAGGCTTTGCCTTTATATATATATATATTTTTAATTTGACCATTCAGGGAGCACAAAGTCAAGGAAACATTCTGGCTCCCCCTGGTGGACTTTGTACTTAAAAAAAGCTTAAAATACATACTTAAAATGTGGGGGGAAATGAGCAAAACTGTAAATCATTGTAAAGGGGGCAAACCTTTTCTTGCACTTATGTGATTTCTCTTTTCATTACAGTATTACTCTATACTATTGACAGACACCTTCCTTATGAACAAATCAGCTACCACAAATCACTGGGTTAAGAACACATGATTAGAGGAAAGATATGATTAGAGACAGACTGTTGACAGACTGTTATCTGAGACAAAGTATCACAAAAGAAAGACAGGAGAAGGAGGACCTAAGGCTCTCTCTGCCAAGAACTGATGGACCTGAAAATTATCCAGAGAAAGAGGTCCTTCTGCAGATAAGAGCTCGCCATCAAGCTTAAATCTGAGGAGGAGCAGGTCCTCCACCAAGAGAACAAGGACCTCTAAGAAATGGAGAAACTTATATTAGAAAAAAGCACCCTAAGTTGGTGCGTGGTGTTTCTTCTGCTTTTATAAAAATAAAAACAAATTGCATAATGAGAACATTTTGGAAAACCCACTTATTTTTGAATGTGAACCATCTGTCTTCAGTATCTCAGTGATTACCCAATGTGGTAACACTTTACAATAAGGTACACAAAATTTACAGTAGTTACTAGGGAACTAATGAGGAACTAACTATTACTTAATGATTATAGTTAGTCAATTTGTGAGTATAGTTAATCACATTAGTTAATGATTAAAGACCCCCTAAAGTCAAAAATCACTGTTTCTTCTTGTTCCTACATGTTGGATGTTTGAGCTTCACTGTGCAGAATGATGTCTGTGCAGTTTGACACTAAAAGGCTGTTTTCACAATCGTCTGCTGAAAGTGGACATTTCTCTGAGCTCACTGAAAAGGCGGTTTTCAACGAGCAAGATTTGTTAAAGCCCCAGCACATTCTCACTCCCAACTCGTCATATAGGACTACTGCAGATCGGTCAGGAACTCTTGTCATTACTTTATCACTAGTGTGAATGTGTTGAAAAGCCTGTGTTTTAGACTGTGATTGGCTAGTTAGATAACCATGATTGGTTGCTTTGGATTTTTGAAGGAGGGGACGTCCTTTTAAGGATTTCAACAAGATAATGTAACCTACAAACGTTCTTGAAAGGAATAATGCGTATGCTAGAACTGATAACTGTATATACTATAGTATGGTGTTACATCATGAATGGGGATCACTTGGGTGGGAATTGTAAATAGTCGAGCACTGAGAAGATAATCCAATCCAGTAGATGGCAGTAATGCAACAATTATTTTGATGCCAACCGCCATTAAACAATAAGAAAGAAGAAGAAGAAGAATGCGTAGCTAGAAATTTGATCCTGTATTGCATACTCCGGTACAGTAGGTGGCAGTATAGTTGGATTGCAATTTGCCAAAAAAAACTCAAAGAAGAAGAATGCGTAGTTCTTTTAATAGGCTACATCTACAACGGTGTTACATATTCAGAAATCAGGGAAAGCCAAACTGAAGCCACAAAAGTTAATTGAGACCCACTGGTCTAATAGGTTGTAAGTATTTATTTAACACTTACTAGCCAGCCCAGGACTAATGTTGTTTTATTTCCTTATTTCTCCCATTTTAAATGAATACAACAATTAGCAAATTAGCAAATGTGATAAAGAAAACAATTAAAGTTCTAATTTCATTGTATAGATTTCTTTCTACAGTACATCAGGTCTCCGTAAAGACCTTCAAAAATTGCCAATGCCGACTATATTTCAAGTCGTCACGGCGGGGTATTGGGTCAAGTTTTCAACCAGCAATAATCACGCCTCGGATAAACCTCATAGGCTACGATACTGCCACTGCACAGGGATGGCCTCTAAGTAGGACCGGGAGGGGAGTATCTCCGCTGCATGACGTTCTTCATCATGGTTTCTCTTATTTGCATACATAGTAGATTACTTAAATTAAAATAAACGCACATTTTAATACAAAAAAAGGAACAACCTCTGACACTCTCAAGTCTCAAACCCACCCGATCTTTAATCAGAGATATACTGCAATTTAAGATCCCCTGCAGGCTGCCAAAAGAAAGATAATTATATACTAACTACATTACCCAGGCATACCCGGGCACACACGCGCATGCACACACACACACAAAGGGGGATTGGATCACAGCTGTTTGAGAGACCTTTTATTATCCATGGAGTCAAATGTGATTGAAAAAAAATAACATTGTAGAAGGAATCTTAATCAATGTCGGTCAGATACAACATTCTCAAACAAATGAAGAAGACAGTGGACACAACAGAAGCCACAAAAGTTAATTGAGACCCACTGGTCTAATAGGTTGTAAGTATTTCTTTAACACTTACTAGCCAGCCCAGGACTAAAATTGTTTTATTTTCTTAATTTCTCCTATTTTGAATAAATAGCCTACAACAATTAGCCAATTTGATTTAAAAAACAATTAAAGTTCTAATTTAAGAAACAATTATATTGTAGAAGGAATCTAAATCAATGTCGATACCATTCTCAAACAAATGAAGAAGACGACGTAGTGGACACACAAGAAGATCAACGAAGGGGAATCGCTGCTTGCTTGTGTCATGCACAGCGGCACAGCGGTGGAAGAAGCACTGTAATAATTACTACATTTCAATAATCCTAAACCGACTATTTATCATTACGTAGTCACGTAACGTTATGACGTAATCTCCTCCAAGGGGGAAATGCATTAGACTATCTATCGCGATAATACTGCTGTGCTTTACTTTTTATTTGACAAAGAAGGAAGCCCCGCCGTGAAGCAGGGCATCAAAAAATTAGTTGAAACTCATAATGTTCCTCTCCACGGAAATCTTTAGTAAAAGGCGAAAGATTTATACGATCTGAAGAGAAACAAGAGTGTACTGAAGAACTGCAGCGCGAGGACACCGACCGATTCTCCGTGGTAGCAGCCTCGGTTAAGGTTCCTCAGTTAGCCTAAGTTTTAAAAGTAGAACAAAATAACAATTTCTTATCGGAACATGTGATAGAAGTTCATGTCTAACGAAAGTCACCGAAATGTTTTGGGAAAGTGGCAAATATGACTAAAGATAGGCAGCTAACTTCTACATAGGCTATGCGCTTTGCATTATGGGAAAATGACGACCACTCCTTTGCCTTTTGAAACAAAACGGTTTGCTATCATAGGCTACTCACAGTTTCCTTTCACCTTCACCGAAGTAGCCAGTAGGCTACTAAGCTATGTGTTTTGGTTCTATTAAACAATCTATGGTTTTGGTAGCGCTTGTAGCCTACAGATGAAAGTGGGATATTTAGCCATAATTCTGTGGCTTTTCGTTTGATACAGGGGCAGGGCTGCTTGTACGCACGCGCACTACCCCCTTTCGGGAGAATCAAATTCAAGACCACTTCCGGGTTGGGCATAGTTATTTTAATACATCTAGCGTTACATCCATGATACATCCATGGGAGTAGTAGCGTATTATTTCCCGGTTATATCCGTCCAGTTTAATTTACAAACAGAAGACTCGTAATTGCGGATGATATTACCACGAACATATCAACTGGAACTGGAAGCTAAATGGGACTCAGGTGAATGGTTTTAGCTGTGAAGCTAACGTTAGCTGTGAGGCTAACGCTAAACGTTAGCTGTGAAGCTGTTGGAGCTTTGGAGGATAAAAGTTTGTCAGTGAATAGTTCCGGAGGAAAAGTTCCTGTAACTGTGAAAATGTCAATTAAAATATCTAAAGTCCAGATGCTGAGAGCTGTGGTGAACTAGCGACTAACTTCTTCGGCCGTTGAAGAGATATTTGGGCTGTTTGAAATAAGCTAGCCGAGGAGGAGGAAGCGTCTTTGTCCAGACGTCCCACTCTCCACCGAGTTGACTGCTTCTGAAGAAGGAAATGTTGTATAATGAGGTAACAATGCAGTCTGATACCAGGCTAGAATCTTCTTCCAAAAACATCGAGCAACACTGTTGGACACTGCTGGACATTGATTTAAATCCTGTCGTGCGGTTACACAGAGTAGCCATCCCTCCAGACTTCCAGCAGCTGTTGATCATTAAAGAAGAGGTTCCCACTGAGCTGCAGGAGTGGAGCCCCAGTCTGGACCAGGAGGACCCAGAGCCCCCACACATTAAAGAGGAACAAGAGGAACTCTGGATCAGGAGGGACGGAGAGCAGCTTCAGGACGACCCAGGTCCCCCAGACATTAAAGAGGAACAGGAGGAAATCTGGACCAGTCAGGAGGGAGAGCAGTTTCAAGGGCTGGAGGAGGCTGATATCAAGTTCCCATCCTCTGCTGTCCCTGTGAAGAGTGAATATGAGGAAGAGAAACCTCAGTCCTCACAGCTTCATCAAAGCCAAACTGAAGAGAACAGAGAGGCAGAGCCTCTAGCCAGCTGCTCAACTGAACAGATGAAAACAGAAGCTGATGGAGAGGACTGTGTAGTATCAGAACCAGCCACAAACTTATATCCAGCTAGTAATTTACAACCAACTAGTGATGACAAGACTTCTGACTCCTCTGAACCTGAGACTGAAAACAGTGATGAAGAATGGATGGTAACTAGTGAACTTCAATCAGGTTTAGACTCACAGAAAAACAGCAAAGTTATTGGGAAGAAACACTTGAGTTGTTCAGTTTGTGGTAAAAGAGTTGATCACAAATCAAAATTGAAGAGGCACATGATAGTCCACACAGGTGATAAACAATTTTATTGCTCAGTCTGTGGTAAAGGTTTTGGTTTGAAAGCAACCTTGAAACATCACATGCTAGTCCACACAGGTGAGACAAAATTTAAGTGTTCAGTCTGTGGTAAAGGTTTTGGTGGTAAAATAGACGTGAAGAGACACATGATAGTCCACACAGGTGATAAACAATTTAATTGCTCAGTCTGTGGTAAAGGTTTTGGTCGAAAAGGACACTTGAAGACACACATGATAGTCCACACAGGAGATAAACAATTTAATTGCTCAGTCTGTGGTAAAGGTTTTGGTCATAAAGGAGTCATGAAGAAACACATGATAGTCCACACAGGAGAGAAAAAATGTAATTGTTCACTCTGTGGTAAAGGTTTTGGTCAAGAAAGCAGCTTGAAGCAACACATGATAATCCACACAGGAGAGAAAAAATTTAATTGCTCACTCTGTGGTAAATGTTTTGGTTCTAAATCAAACTTGAAGACACACATGATAGTCCACACAGGTGAAAAACAATTTAATTGCTCAGTCTGTGGTAAAGGTTTTGGTCAAAAAGGAGTCTTGAAGAGACACATGATAGTCCACACAGGAGATAAACAATTTAATTGCTCAGTCTGTGGTAAATGTTTTGGTCATGAAGGACACTTGAAGAGACACATGATAGTCCACACAGGAGATAAACAATTTAATTGCTCAGTCTGTGGTAAATGTTTTGGTCATGAAGGAGACTTGAAGAGACACATGATAGTCCACACAGGTGAAAAACAATTTAATTGCTCAGTCTGTGGTAAAGGTTTTGGTCAAAAAGGACACTTGAAGAGACACATGATAGTCCACACAGGTGAGACGCGATTTAATTGCTCAGTCTGTAGTAAAGGTTTTCGTCATAAAACAACTTTTAAAAGACACATGATAATCCACACAGGTGAGACAGAATTTAAGTGTTCAGTCTGTGGTAAATGTTTTGGTCATGAAGGAAACTTGAAGACACACATGATAGTCCACACAGGTGAGAAACCATTTCAGTGTTCAGTCTGTGGTAAAAGTTTTGGTCTTAAAGGAAACTTCAACCAACACATGAAAATCCACACAGGAGAGTGAACATTTAATTGTCATCTGTGGTGGAGGGGGGATTTGAGTGTTTCTGCGATGTACTGTAGATGTGTGTGTGTGTTTGTATGTATATACAGTCAGTGTTGGGCAAGTTACTTTCAAAATGTAATATACTACATATTACTAGTTACTTTAATTTGAAAGTAACAAGTTACTTTACAATATTACTGTCTGTGTAGAGTAACTCATTACTTATTACACTACTTTTGCATTACTTTTACCAAAACAACAGCAGCAGCAGAATGACATTACCGCCCCGGAACCATCCCGAAAAAGAATTTCAACCGCCTTGAAATCAGTGTAAACAATCCAAAATTCTAAATGTTATTATTTTCCTTTATTATTGTCATCTATAGTGGTTGTTTGCATAAAAACACACAGTTTGATTAGGAAATAACTATCTTTTTTAAATATGTGCTTTGATTTTATCAAATGTAACTCAATTTGTAACTTGAGTTACTTGACAAAGTAACTGGTATAATATTACTGAAATCCTATAAGTAATAAGTTATATTACTGAGTTACTGCTAAAAGTAATATATTACATGTAATATGTTACTTTTGTAATGAGTTACCCCCAACACTGTATACAGTAGGCCTATATAGTGCTTCATTGTGTTGTCTTGTTTATTAAAAAAAAAAAACACTATCACCAAAAATGGCTATTGATTGATTTGATTTATTTTGTATTCTTGTGTCCTGCACCCTAAGGTGCCCAACCCTCATGGGCTTACAAGACACAAACACAATTACAACATAAACCACCGCTGCAGTGGTACATTTAAGTCAACACAGGAATTCCTGGTCGCTGCAATAGCGCTTACTCTGGTCGGTCGGGGTGCCTGTTCGGGGCGGAAGGGAACCGGTGGGAATCTATAGCGTGATCCCCCACGTGCTACGTCCTGCTGGTCCTGGTCCTGCCTCATTCATTCCTCCTTAGTTCATCAAAGAGAGAAAAAGCCAGCACTCCAAAATGTCCTTTCACAGGTTTGAATAGTTCCTCAAACCGGGCAGCAGCAACAAACGTTTCAGCCAAAGGCCTTCCTCAGCGTTGTCAATAGTTCCCTAGTATACTCAACCTTTTGTGTACATTATTTTATTATTATTTTGTGTACATTATTGAACTGCATTCAATGAGCATCCATTATTAATATAACTAATTCTGACATATCAGCATGTTTTAATCAGATACAACTTAGCAATAAAAAGTCGGTAATGTTGATACAATTCAACATGGTTTCTGGTCTTTGAATACCGGTATGTCATGTAAAATAAAGTAACGTGCATTTGTATATCTGTCTCCCACAGCTCCTATACGACCTTCCTTTGAGTGTATGATCCTATTTTCACAACATACACAAACAATAAACATATCATTATAAAAGGGATAAATACTGAAATATCAAGACATACAATTCTATGTGCAGCACAGGATCAACAGTCTTTGACTCAGAGCCTTGTGAAAATCACAGTTATATTATAATGCATATAAATCCCCTGCCTGGGACACTGTCACTATGTCACGATCTAACATTTAGAGTCTTCCCTCATGAGCTCACATGCTCTGCTGTAGTCTGATTATGTCCTCACTGTCCCTTGGCTGTATCTGGGCTTGGCTTTCATTGTCCATACCATCTCATAACAGTGACTAGTGACTATAGTAATAAACCAGAGAGACAAAAAGAAAAAGGCTTTCAGCTCCTAAAAATAAAAACATGTCTAAAAGAAAATTGGTTGTGATTCTGCACTTGAACGCTGCTCAAAAAAAGCCATCAACATGATATAGCCTATGGGGTTATAGGAATAGAGAATTAAATGCTGAGGTGATGCAGTGTTACCTTTTGGCCACAAGGTGTCTGTCTTTGACTTCAGATCTTTCAAACCAGATGTGGGCAGATGATGTGCTGGCTGCAAGTAAAGTGTAAGGCAAAAAATATTCTTATAATTATAATACTTCATAAACCTTGTTAAAGTTGCCATGGCATGATTATAAACATTTATAAAGAGTTTTATAAAGCCGTATTATGTTTTATGAATGTGCTCATAATACATTATAGATATGACCTTCATAGAAAGTGTTACCAGCACATTCCACCTTGTGATGACACTGTGTCCTCCGGCGTCTAACAGGCCTGCCTGGCTGTGTGCATCTGGTGATTCCCACCCCTAATCGATACTGTATCGATATTTCCCATATCGATGTTTTTGCACAGCCGTGTGGTCAGTGACACAATAAGAATACTTTTTATGTGAGTGCGTTCAGTAACACACTCAACACTCGGTAGTTTTGACTAAATTTGTTCACTAAGTTATAAGTATAAACTTGGTTTAACTTAGATTAAAATAAACACATTTTATTTAAAAAATAACCAACCTCAAACCCACCCGATCTTTAATCAGAGATAACTGCAACTAAGATCCCCTGTCGGCTGGCAAAAGAAAGATAATTATATAGCCTACTAAATTGTAGTTAGTAACTACAATACCCAGGCATACCCGGGCACACACGCGCATGCGCACACACACAAGGAGGGGGGGGATTGGATCACAGCTGTTTGAGAGACCTTTTACTATCCATGGAGTCAAATGTGATTAAGAAACAATTATATTGTAGAAGGAATCTAAATCAATGTCGGTCAGACAACATTCTCAAACAAATGAAGAAGACGTAGTGGACACACAAGAAGATCAACGAAGGGGAATCGCTGCTTGCTTGTGTCATGCAGAGCGGTGGAAGAAGCACTGTAATAATTACTACATTTCAATAATCCTAAACCGACTATTTATCATTACGTAGTCACGTAACGTTATGACGTAATCCCCTCCAGGGGGAAAATGCATTAAGTGGAGACCGTCCTCATAATAGTGCTGTGCTTTACTTTTTATTTGACAAAGAAGGAAGCCCCGCCGTGAGGCAGGGCATCAAAAAATTAGTTGAAACTCATAATGTTCCTCTCCACGGAAATCTTTAGTAAAAGGCGAAAGATTTATACGATCTGAAGAGAAACAAGAGTGTACTGAAGAATTGCAGCGCGAGGACCCGACCCCCATTCTCCGTGGTAGCAGCCTCGATTAAGGTTCCTCAGTTAGTCTCACTTTTAAAAGTAGAACAAAATAACAATTTCTTATCGGAACATGTGATAGAAGTTCATTCTAACGAAGGTCACCGAAGTGTTTTGGGAAAGTGGCAAATATGACTAAAGATAGGCAGCTAACTTCTACATAGGCTATGCGCTTTGCATTATGGGAAAATGACGACCACTCCTTTGCCTTTTGAAACAAAACGGTTTGCTATCATAGGATACTCACAGTTTCCTTTCACCTTCACCGAAGTAGCCGGTAGGCTACTAAGCTATGTGTTTTGGTTCTATTATACAATCTATGGTTTTGGTAGCGCTTGTAGCCTACAGATGAAAGTGGGATATTTAGCCATATTTCTGTGGCTTTTCGTTTGATACAGGGGCAGGGCTGCTTGTACGCACGCGCACTACCCCCTTTCGGGAGAATCAAAGTCAAGCCCACTTCCGGGTTAGTTCTTTTAATACATCTAGCGTTACTTCCATAGGAGTAGTAGCGTATTATTTCCCGGTTATATCCTTCCAGTTTAATTTACAAACAGAAGACTCGTAATTGCGGATGATATTACCACGAACATATAAACTGGAACTGGAAGCTAAATGGGACTCAGGTGAATGGTTTTAGCTGTGAAGCTAACGTTAGCTGTGAGGCTAACGCTAAACGTTAGCTGTGAAGCTGTTGGAGCTTTGGAGGATAAAAGTTTGTCAGTAAAACGTTCCAGAGGAAAAGTTCCTGTAACTGTGAAAATGTCAAAGAGATATTTGGGCTGTTTGAAATAAGCTAGCCGAGGAAGAGGAAGCGTCTTTGTCCAGACTTCCCACTCCACCGGGTTGACTGCTTCTGAAGAAGGAAATGTTGTATAATGAGGTAACAATTCAGTCTGATATCAGGCTAGAATCTTCTTCCCAAAATATCGAGCAACACTGTTGGACAATGCTGGACATTGATTTAAATCCTGTCGTGCGGTTTCACAGAGTAGCCATACCTCCAGACTTCCAGCAGCTGTTGGTCATTAAAGAAGAGGTTCCCACTGAGCTGCAGGAGTGGAGCCCCAGTCTGGACCAGGAGGAGCCAGAGCCCCCAGACATTAAAGAGGAACAGGAGGAACTCTGGATCAGGAGGGAGGGAGAGCAGCTTCAGGAGGACCCAGAGCCCCCACACATTAAAGAGGAACAGGAGGAACTTTGGACCAGTCAAGAGGGAGAGCAGCTTCAGGAGGACCCAGAGCCCCCAGACATTAAAGAGAAACAGGAGGAACTCTGGATCAGGAGGGAGGGAGAGCAGCTTCAGGAGGACCCAGAGCCCCCACACATTAAAGAGGAACAGGAGGAACTCTGGATCAGTCAGGAGGGAGAGCAGCTTCAGGAGGACCCAGAGCCCCCACACATTAAAGAGGAACAGGAGGAACTCTGGATCAGGAGGGAGGGAGACCAGCTTCAGGAGGACCCAGAGCCCCCACATATTAAAGAGGAACAGGAGGAACTCTGGATCAGGAGGGAGGGAGAGCAGCTTCAGGAGGACCCAGAGCCCCCAGACATTAAAGAGGAACAGGAGGACATCTGGACCAGTCAGGAGGGAGAGCAGTTTCAAGGGCTGGAGGAGGCTGATATCAAGTACCCATTCTCTGTTGTCCCTGTGAAGAGTGAAAATGAGGAAGAGAAACCTCAGTCCTCACAGCTTCATCAAAGCCAAACTGAGGAGAACAGAGAGGCAGAGCCTCTAGCCAGCTGCTCACCTGAACAGATGAAAACAGAAGCTGATGGAGAGGACTGTGTAGTATCAGAACCAGTCACAAACTTATATCCAGCTAGTAATTTACAACCAACTAGTGATGACAAGACTTCTGACTCCTCTGAACCTGAAAACAGTGGTGAAGAATGGATGGTAACTAGTGAACTTCAGTCAGGTTTAGACTCACAGAAAAACAGCGAAGTTCTAGCGAAGAAACACTTGAGTTGTTCAGTTTGTGGTAAAAGAGTTGATCACAAATCAAAATTGAAGACACACATGATAGTCCACACAGGTGAAAAACAATTTAATTGCTCAGTCTGTGGTAAAGGTTTTGGTCAAAAAGGAGACTTGAAGAGACACATGATAATCCACACAGGAGAGAAACAATGTATTTGCTCAGTCTGTGGTAAAGGTTTTATTCGTAAAGGACAGTTGAAGACACACATGATGGCCCACACAGGAGATAAACGATTTAAGTGCTCAGTCTGTGGTAAACGTTTTGCTCGTAAAGACTACTTGAAGACACACATGATAGTCCATACAGGAGATAAACGATTTAAGTGCTCAGTCTGTGGTAAAGGTTTTGCTTACAAATACAACTTCAAAAGACACATGATAATCCACAGGTGAGAAACCATTTAAGTGTTCAGTCTGTGGTAAAGTTTTTGGTCTTAAAGGAAACTTGAACCATCACATGAAAATCCACACAGGAGAGTGAACATTTAATTGTCATCTGTGGTGGAGGGGGGATTTCAGTGTTTATTCAATGTACTGTAGATGTGTGTGTTTGTATGTATATACAGTAGGCCTATATAGTGCTTCGTTGTGTTGTCTTGTTTATTAAAAAAAAATCACACCATCACCAAAAATGGCTATTGATTGATTTGATTGATTTTTGTATTCTTGTGTCCTGCACCCTAAGGTGCCCAACCCTCATGGGCTTACAAGACACAAACACAATTACAACATAAACCACCGCTGCAGTGGTCCATTTAAGTCAACACAGGAATTCCTGGTCGCTGCAATAGCGCCTACTCTGGTCGGTCGGGGTGCCTGTTCGGGGCGGAAGGGAACCGGTGGGAATCGATAGCATGATCCCCCCACATGCTACGTCCTGCTGGTCCTGCCTCATTCATTCCTCATTAGTTCATCAAAGAGAGAAAAAGCCAGCAGTCCAAAATGTCCTTTCACAGGTTTGAATAGTTCCTCAAACCGGGCAGCAGCAACAAACGTTTCAGCCAAAGGCCTTCCTCAGCATTCTCAATAGTTCCCTAGTAACTACTCAACCTTTTGTGTACATTATTTAACTGCATTCAATGATCCTTCATTATTAATATAACTAATTCTGACATTATCAGCATGTTTTAATCAGATACAACTCATAGCAATAAAAAGTCGGTACTGTTGATACAATTCAACATGGTTTCTGGTCTATGAATACCGGTATGTCATGTAAAATAAAGTAACGCGCATTTGTATATCTGTCTCCCACAGCTCCTATACGACCTTCCTTTGAGTGTAACCATGATCCTATTTTCACAACATACACAATCAATAAACATATCATTATAAAAGGGATAAATACTGAAATATCAAGACATACAATTCTATGTGCAGCACAGGATCAACAGTCTTTGGCTCAGAGCCTTGTGAAAATCACAGTTATATTATAATGCATATAAATCCCCTGCCTGGGACACTGTCACGATGTCACAATCTAAGATTTAGAGTCTTCCCTCATGAGCTCACATGCTCTGCTGTAGTCTGATTATGTCCTCACTGTCCCTTGGCTGTATCTGGGCTTGGCTTTCATTGTCCATACCATCTCATAACAGTGACTAGTGACTATAGTAATAAACCAGAGAGACAAAAAGAAAAAGGGTTTCAGCTCCTAAAAATAAAAACATGTCTAAAAGAAAATTGGTTGTGATTCTGCACTTGAACGCTGCTCAAAAAAAGCCATCAACATGATATAGCCTATGGGGTTATAGGAATAGAGAATTAAATGCTGAGGTGATGCAGTGTTACCTTTTGGCCACAAGGTGTCTGTCTTTGACTTCAGATCTTTCAAACCAGATGTGGGCAGATGATGTGCTGGCTGCAAGTAAAGTGTAAGGCAAAAAATATTCTTATCATTATAATACTTCATAAACCTTGTTAAAGTTGCCATGGCATGATTATAAACATTTATAAAGAGTTTTATAAAGCCGTATTATGTTTTATGAATGTGCTCATAATACATTATAGATATGACCTTCATAGAAAGTGTTACCAGCACATTCCACCTTGTGATGACACTGTGTCCTCCGGCGTCTAACAGGCCTGCCTGGCTGTTTGCATCTGGTGATTCCCACCCCTAATCGATACTGTATCGATATTTCCCATATCGATGTTTTTGCACAGCCGTGTGGTCAGTGACACAATAAGAATACTTTTTATGTCAGTGCGTTCAGTAACACACTCAACACTCGGTAGTTTTGACTAAATTTGTTCACTAAGTTATCAGTATAAACTTGGTTTAACTTAGATTAAAATAAACACATTTTATATAAAAAATAACCAACCTCAAACCCACCCGATCTTTAATCAGAGATAACTGCAACTAAGATCCCCTGTCGGCTGGCAAAAGAAAGATAATTATATAGACCCCTTATACAGCTTGTCAACATTGAGCTGCGCGCGCAACGTGTAGGCAGAAAACCGTCAGCCCAGCATTCACAGACAGTGAAAAAGCCCCGCTGTCAGGACTGCTCTATGCCCATCTGCAACACACAGTTATATTTTAGTTTTAAAATGCAGTTCTCGGCTTACTACCACAGCTTATCGCCTAGTGATAAGCAATGTTATGCATCGAAATTAACGTTGTTTAATGGGATATGTCTTACAGACCCATACGCACTGGCGCTGTCAATTGGCCAAGTCATACATATCGTGCATTCCTTTATAACTGGGGATAGCGTAGATAATTATTCTGTAACTTGCAAAGATATATTGTTATGTTGATAATGCACACAACTCAATAATGACATTATGTAACGTTACTTGGTCGTTAACTAACCGAGCGATGTGGCTGAGCAGCCTACAGCTACAGGCAGCTTACCTGATTATGAAGAGCACTACAAAGTTGGGCATTTTTAATGATGTCCTCGTTCCAATCAGTTCAACTCAATAATGACATTATTTAACGTTACTTGGTTGTTAACTAACCGAGCGATGTGGCTGTTACTAGCAGCCTACTACAGTTTACCTGATATGAAATGAGCGAGCACTGCAAAGTCGGGCATTTTTAACGATTTCCTCTTTCGGCTTGCAACCAAAGACACCTACGGTTAGCATAAAAGCAGTATGAGTTGACAGGATTCGGTAAAACTTTAGTCCTTGCTTTTAATGCTAACCGTAGGTGTCTTTGGTTGCAAGCCGAAAGAGGAAATCGTTAAAAATGCCCGACTTTGCAGTGCTCTTCATAATCAGGTAAGCTGCCTGAAACTGTAGGCTGCTCAGCCACATCGCTCGGTTAGTTAACGACCAAGTAACGTTACATAATGTCATTATTGAGTTGTGTGCATTATCAACATAACAATATATCTTTGCAAGTTTCAGAATAATTATCTACGCTATCCCCAGTTATAAAGGAATGCACGATATGTATGACTAGGCTTGGCCAATTGACAGCGCCAGTGCGTATGGGTCTGTAAGACATATCCCATTAAACAACGTTAATTTCGATGCATAACATTGCTTATCACTAGGCGATAAGCTGTGGTAGTAAGCCGAGAACTGCATTTTAAAACTAAAATATAACTGTGTGTTGCAGATGGGCATAGAGCAGTCCTGACAGCGGGGCTTTTTCACTGTCTGTGAATGCTGGGCTGACGGTTTTCTGCCTACACGTTGCGCACGCAGCTTGCTTTGTTGTCATTGTGACGTAGGCGTATAATTGGTCTATAGCCTACTAAATTGTAGTTAGTAACTACAATACCCAGGCATACCCGGGCACACACGCGCATGCGCACACACACAAGGAGGGGGGGATTGGATCACAGCTGTTTGAGAGACCTTTTACTATCCATGGAGTCAAATGTGATTAAGAAACAATTATATTGTAGAAGGATTCTAAATCAATGTCGATCAGACAACATTCTCAAACAAATGAAGAAGACGTAGTGGACACACAAGAAGATCAACGAAGGGGAATCGCTGCTTGCTTGTGTCATACAGAGCGGTGGAAGAAGCACTGTAATAATTACTACATTTCAATAATCCTAAACCGACTTGTTAACATATGACATATAGAGATATGTATATTGTATGACTTGTGTGTTACTGTATGTACCATTTGTTAATGTGAGTAGCTGCGACTACTCACTTTATCCAGGAGGTGACGCTGTTATGCTGGGCACTGCCCATACCACTGTCGCATGACTGTGATGTCATGCAGGTTATATGAGGAGGCGACTCTCGCCCCCCCTTTCTCTTGGCTGACTGACTCTGGAGCGAGAGCAGCAGCAGTGATTTGTTCCGCCAAAATAAACCACGCCGATCTGGCTAAAGAAAGACAACCGTCTATGTGCGATATATATGAACTTTATGAACCCGCTGCGCAAGTAGACAAAAGGTATAAGTCTACTATGCTAACAGGTTATGGGCCCAGGCTACGCCGAAACATTCAAAAGTTCGACGCACGCGCAGTAGCATAGGAGTAGCTAGTTAGCCAAGTGTTGAGCTAGTTTAGCATCGGGAGAACCGAGAGAAGCTAACAACAAGAGCTAAGCTAAGCTACCGAAAGCTACAAACAAAAAGAAGCCATGGCGAGGCACAAGAGCAAGTGGCCCACGTTCGACGGGAACGCAGAGGAGTACGAACTCTGGGAAGAGAGGATGCTATGTTGCATGCACGGAATAGGACTGAAAGAGACAATCCTTAAAGCACCCTCTGGAGAAATGAGCGCGGAACGGAAGGCTTTAGATGACAAGCTGAATGGAGATGCCTATTGTGAGTTAGCACCGCTACTCGACAATACGAGCTTGGGACTGATATTCAGAGACACAAAAGACAAGGGCCGAGAAAGTTTCAGAGTATTACGGGATCACTACATCGGAAAAGGTAGACCCCGAATTGTCACCCTGTACATAACAATGACCGCGCTGAAGAAAGCTGATAACGAGACTGTAACGGAGTACATTATCCGTGCTGAGCAGATCATTACAGCGCTCAGGAGCGCGGGCGAAGCACCGAGTGAGGGGCTAATGATGGCGATGGTCATGCGGGGGTTACCGGAGAAATACAAGCCGTTCACATTGATGGTGACACACGGTGACGCGGAGCTGACATTGGGACAGTTCAAGGCAAAGTTGAGGAACTTCGAGGCCTCAGAAGATTCAGCCCCAGCCTCAGACGAGACGGGCGAAAGGGTGCTGAAGGTCCAAGCGACGCCAAAGAAAAAACCAGCCAAACGATTCACCCGCGACGGGGAAGGAGATCGCAACGGGCTGGTGTGTTGGCGATGCGGAGAGAAGGGCCACCGAAAGGATGACTGCACAAAGAAAGTTTGGTGTAGTTCCTGTAAAAGCAAGGGGCACTCAGACAAGGCGTGCACGAAGAAAGACCGCGCTGATGGCGCTCGGTGCGCGCACGCACAAGATAGCAGCGAGGCGAGTCGTGGACGAGCTGGCGTCCGAGCAGCTGCGGGAGAGGACTACACCCTCAAAGTCCAAGCAGAAGATATCAACCTACCGAGACAACACCGACAGACCCCGAGAAAAGGATTGATCGTCGACACGGGGGCGTCGTCTCACATAATCAACGACAAGAGACGATTCAAGAACTTTGATAGCACCTTCAAGCCGGAGAGACACAGCATGGAATTGGCCGACGGGAAGCGTACCTTCGGGGTGGCGCAAGGCAAGGGAGACGCACAGGTATGTCTGATAGACAGTGAGGGGCGACGGTGTAATGTGACCCTAAAGAACGCACTTTACATTCCATCGTACCCCCAAGAACTCTTCTCTGTGAAGTCTGCTACCACTAACGGCGCCAAGGTGATCTTCGATGACGGTAAAGATGTTATGGTGTTACCGAGTGGTACTAGGTTTGACATTTATGTATATAAAAAGTTGTACTATTTGCAAACCGAATGTGATGATGATGATGTGTGTCATGTCAGCCATGATATCCAAACATGGCATGAGATCATGGGTCACTGCAATTATGAGGATATTTTAAAGTTGCAGGATGTGACCGTAGGCATGCATATCAAGGGTAAAAAGTGTAAGCCGGATAAAGAATGTGTAGTATGTATAGAGGGAAAATTTACACAAACGAGGAGCAGAGATCCGACCGATAAAGTAAAGACACCACTTGAGCTGGTGAACACTGATCTTGCCGGTCCAGTAAACAATGAGTCCATAGATGGCTTCAAGTATATGCAGTCCTTTACAGATGTGTGTACAGGAGCGGTGTTTGTTTATTTCCTGAAAGCAAAGAGCGATGCAGTTCAAGCCACTGAGAAGTATCTCGCAGATGTAGCCCCTTATGGAACTGTGAAATGCATTAGATCAGACAACGGGACCGAGTTCACCAATAAGGAGTTTCAAACACTGCTGAGAAAGAACAAGATTAAACATGAGACGTCATGTCCCTATTCCCCTCACCAGAACGGGACAGCCGAAAGAGAAGGGCGCACTCTATTCGAGATGGCCAGATGTATGCTTATCGACAGTGAGCTACCTAAGAGCCTTTGGCACTATGCCATCCAGGAAGCAGCACATACCAGAAACCGCTGTTTTAACAAGCACACGGGCACTACGCCATATTCAGCACTAACAGGAAAAAGGTGTGATTTAGCTAGGATGCAGAAATTTGGGACAGTGTGCTATGCGTACCAGCAGGACATGGGTAAATTAGATTCTAGGTGTGAGAGAGGGCGTTTTGTAGGACATGACAAGGGCAGCCCCGCGTATCTAGTCTATTACCCCGACAAAGAGAAGGTGCAAAAGCACAGACTGGTCAAGTTTGTCACCGTGACAACATGTGAAAGCGAGACTCAGACACAGGAGCTAGAGCTGGACCCGGAGGGAGACAGTGAGGAGAGGGGAGAGACCCCACAGCCTAGTGTGCTGAGCACAGATGTACAGACTGACGGTCTACAGTCAGCACCAGAGGATGATGGCGAGGAGCACCCTAGGGTGACGCCACACGCCTCAGACAGCAGGAGATATCCCAGCAGGGAGCGTAAAGCCCCGGGGTACCTGAGAGATTTTGCTCAGGAAGATAGTGAGGAGGATGATAGTACACTCACCAGCATAGATTATTGCTACAGAGCGGTTTGCGGTGTACCTCTGACCTTTAAAGAGGCCATGACATCAACCGAATCAGAAAAGTGGGGAAAAGCGATGGATGAGGAGATGAAGTCCCTAGAGGACAACCAGACATTCACCCTGACAAAATTGCCAGAGGGCAGGAAGACAGTGGGAGGAAGATGGGTGTACTCAATTAAGGGCGACATCGACGGACACGACAAATACAAGGCTAGATTTGTAGCGAAGGGATACAGTCAGAGGGCGGGGATAGATTATGGGGAGACGTTCTCACCAACAGCCAACCTGACAAGTATACGGGTATTAATGCAGAAAGCAGCCCAAGATGATTTAATTTTACACCAGATGGATGTGAAGACAGCCTACCTGCATGCTCCCATCGATCGAGACATTTACATGGAACAACCTGAGGGTTATGTAAAGGAGGGAGAAAAGCTTGTGTGTAAGCTAGAGAAGTCAATTTACGGCTTGAAACAGTCAGGCCGAAATTGGAATGAAATGCTGCACAAATGTCTAACAGATGACAATTTCACACAGAACCCGGCTGATCACTGCGTCTACGCAAGAGAGTCAAAAGGGGAGAAAGTAATAATTGCTATCTGGGTCGATGATCTCATCATCGCAGCCAACAACACCAAGAGCCTAGAGAAAGTGAAAAACATGCTTTCTACCAAATTTAAGATGAAGGATTTGGGGAGGGTGAATCACTTTCTGGGCATGGATTTCAGCCAGTCGGACGGCTGTGTGGAAGTGTCACAAAAGAAGTATGTTTTAAAGATACTGGAACGTTTTGATATGCAGGAGTGTAGGCAGAGAAACACCCTGTGACCAAAAGTTAGACTACACCGAAGATGCACCTAAAATGGTGGATGTGAGGAAGTACAGAGAGGCTGTAGGCAGCCTTCTTTATTTGACAACCTGTACACGTCCAGATCTATGTTTTGTAGTAAGCAAGTTATCGCAGCATTTTGCTGGACCTACAGATGAGCATTGGGGTACAGTAAAACATGTTTTACGTTATCTCAGGGGTACTTCAGACAAACATCTCTGCTTTAGAAAGAGCAGCGAGAAACTAGGCCTGCAGGCGTACAGTGACGCCGACTGGGCTGCAGATACAAGTGATAGACGCAGTACGACAGGGTATTGTGTGAGCATGGCTAAAGAGAGCTCACTAGTCTCTTGGAGAAACAAGAAACAACCTACGGTAGCACTGTCGACATGCGAAGCCGAATATATGGCTCTAGCTCTAACTATACAGGAGTGTATTTATTTGGAGCAACTGCTAGGAGGTATGGATGCCTATGAATATAAGAAAACAGTTGTTAACGAGGACAACCAGGGGACAATTGCACTAGTAAGAAACCCCGTGTGTAGACAAAGGTGTAAGCACGTGGATATTAAATACCACTTCATTAGGTCTACCATAAGGGAAGAAAAGATGTCATTAGTTTATTGTCCCACGGATGAAATGGTTGCAGATGTGATGACCAAGCCTGTTTCCAAGCTGAAACTGAGAAAGTTTGCAGGGGTCATGTTTGGTGTGTAAAATGTGTTGAAGAAGTCCACATTTGACTGTACCATTTTTTTTGTTTGTAGTTTAAATATGAACAGATATACAGTAAGCACATAAATTCACAAGTGGGAGTGTTAACATATGACATATAGAGATATGTATATTGTATGACTTGTGTGTTACTGTATGTACCATTTGTTAATGTGAGTAGCTGCGACTACTCACTTTATCCAGGAGGTGACGCTGTTATGCTGGGCACTGCCCATACCACTGTCGCATGACTGTGATGTCATGCAGGTTATATGAGGAGGCGACTCTCGCCCCCCCCCCTCTCTCTTGGCTGACTGACTCTGGAGCGAGAGCAGCAGCAGTGATTTGTTCCGCCAAAATAAACCACGCCGATCTGGCTAAAGAAAGACAACCGTCTATGTGCGATATATATGAACTTTATGAACCCGCTGCGCAAGTAGACAAAAGGTATAAGTCTACTATGCTAACACGACTATTTATCATTACGTAGTCACGTAACGTTATGACGTAATCCCCTCCAGGGGGAAAATGCATTAAGTGGAGACTGTCCTCATAATACTGCTTTGCTTTACTTTTTATTTGACAAAGAAGGAAGCCCCGCCGTGAGGGAGGGCATCAAAAAATTAGTTGAAACTCATAATGTTCCTCTCCACGGAAATCTTTAGTAAAAGGCGAAAGATTTATACGATCTGAAGAGAAACAAGAGTGTACTAAAGAACTGCAGCGCGAGGACCCGACCCCCATTCTCCGTGGTAGCAGCCTCGATTAAGGTTCCTCAGTTAGCCTAACTTTTAAAAGTAGAACAAAATAACAATTTCTTCTCGGAACATGTGATAGAAGTTCAAGTCTAACGAAGGTCACCGAAATGTTATGGGAAAGTGGCAAATATGACTAAAGATAGGCAGCTAACTTCTACATAGGCTATGCGCTTTGCATTATGGGAGAATGACGACCACTCCTTTGCCTTTTGAAATAAAACGGTTTGCTATCGTAGGATACTCCAGAACTCCTGCAGTGCCCCCTATGGGAGCACTTAATATACAACATAATACCTGTGCATAACTCTATAACCGGCTGAGGAAGAGCTCTTACGACAACAGTCTCCTTTCACCTTCACCGAAGTAGCCAGTAGGCTACTACGCTATGTGTTTTGGTAGCGCTTGTAGCCTACAGATGAAAGTGGGATATTTAGCCATAATTCTGTGGCTTTTCGTTTGATACAGAGGCAGGGCTGCTTGTACGCACGCGCACTACCCCCTTTCGGGATACTCAAAGTCAAGACCACTTCCGGGTTAGTTCTTTTAATACATCTAGCGTTCCATCCATGATGCGTGATACATCCATGGGAGTAGTAGCGTATTATTTCCCGGTTATATCCTTCCAGTTTAATTTACAAACAGAAGACTCGTAATTGCGGATGATATTACCACGAACATATAAACTGGAACTGGAAGCTAAATGGGACTCAGGTGAATGGTTTTAGCTGTGAAGCTAACGTTAGCTGTGAGGCTAACGCTAAACGTTAGCTGTGAAGCTGTTGGAGCTTTGGAGGATACAAGTTTGTCAGTAAATAGTTCCGGAGGAAAAGTTCCTGTCAATGTGTGAAAATGTTAATGAAAATATCTAAAGTTCAGAAGCTGAGAGCTGTGGTGAACTAGCGACTAACTTCTTCGGCCGTTGAAGAGATATTTGGGCAGTTTGAAATAAGCTAGCCGAGGAGGAGGAACCGTCTTTGTCCAGACGTCCCACTCTCCACCGAGTTGACTGCTTCTGAAGAAGGAAATGTTGTATAATGAGGTAACAATGCAGTCTGATACCAGGCTAGAATCTTCTTCCAAAAACATCGAGCAACACTGTTGGACACTGCTGGACATTGATTTAAATCCTGTCGTGCGGTTACACAGAGTAGCCATCCCTCCAGACTTCCAGCAGCTGTTGATCGTTAAAGAAGAGGTTCCCACTGAGCTGCAGGAGTGGAGCCCCAGTCTGGACCAGGAGGACCCAGAGCCCCCACACATTAAAGAGGAACAGGAGGAACTCTGGACCAGTCAAGAGAGAGAGCAGCTTCAGGAGGACCCAGAGCCCCCACACATTAAAGAGGAACAGGAGGAACTCTGGACCAGTCAAGAGAGAGAGCAGCTTCAGGAGGACCCAGAGCCCCCACACATTAAAGAGGAACAGGAGGAACTCTGGATCAGGAGGGAGGGAGAGCAGCTTCAGGAGGACCCAGAGCCCCCAGACATTAAAGAGGAACAGGAGGAAATCTGGACCAGTCAGGAGGGAGAGCAGCTTCAAGGGCTGGAGGAGGCTGATATCAAGTTCCCATCCTCTGCTGTCCCTGTGAAGAGTGAATATGAGGAAGAGAAACCTCAGTCCTCACAGCTTCATCAAAGCCAAACTGAAGAGAACAGAGAGGCAGAGCCTCTAGCCAGCTGCTCAACTGAACAGATGAAAACAGAAGCTGATGGAGAATACTGTGTAGTATCAGAACCAGCCACAAACGTATATCCAGCTAGTAATTTACAACCAACTAGTGATGACAAGACTTCTGACTCCTCTGAACCTGAGACTGAAAACAGTGATGAAGAATGGATGGTAACTAGTGAACCTCATTCAGGTTTAGACTCACAGAAAAACAGCAAAGTTATTGGGAAGAAACACTTGAGTTGTTCAGTTTGTGGTAAAAGAGTTGATCACAAATCAAAATTGAAGAGGCACATGATAGTCCACACAGGTGATAAACAATTTTATTGCTCAGTCTGTGGTAAAGGTTTTGGTTTGAAAGCAACCTTGAAACATCACATGCTAGTCCACACAGGTGAGACAAAATTTAATTGCTCAGTCTGTGGTAAAGGTTTTGGTCGAAAAGGACACTTGAAGACACACATGATAGTCCACACAGGAGATAAACAATTTAATTGCTCAGTCTGTGGTAAAGGTTTTGGTCAAAAAGTAACCTTGAAGACACACATGATAGTCCACACAGGAGATAAACAATTTAATTGCTCAGTCTGTAGTAAAGGTTTTGGTTATAAATCAAGCTTGAAGACACACATGATAGTCCACACAGGTGAGACGCGATTTAATTGCTCAGTCTGTAGTAAAGGTTTTCGTCATAATACAACTTTTAAAAGACACATGATAATCCACACAGGTGAGACAGAATTTAAGTGTTCAGTCTGTGGTAAAGGTTTTGGTCAAAAAGGAAACTTGAAGCAACACATGATAGTCCACACAGGAGATAAACCATGTATTTGCTCAGTCTGTGGTAAAGGTTTTGGTCATAAAGGAGTCATGAAGAAACACATGATAGTCCACACAGGAGAGAAAAAATTTAATTGTTCACTCTGTGGTAAAGGTTTTGGTCAAGAAAGCAGCTTGAAGCAACACATGATAATCCACACAGGAGAGAAAAAATTTAATTGCTCACTCTGTGGTAAATGTTTTGGTTCTAAATCAAACTTGAAGACACACATGATAGTCCACACAGGTGAAAAACAATTTAATTGCTCAGTCTGTGGTAAAGGTTTTGGTCAAAAAGGAGACTTGAAGAGACACATGATAGTCCACACAGGAGATAAACAATTTAATTGCTCAGTCTGTGGTAAATGTTTTGGTCATGAAGGACACTTGAAGACACACATGATAGTCCACACAGGAGATAAACAATTTAATTGCTCAGTCTGTGGTAAATGTTTTGGTCATGAAGGACACTTGAAGAGACACATGATAGTCCACACAGGTGAGACAGAATTTAAGTGTTCAGTCTGTGGTAAATGTTTTGGTCATGAAGGAAACTTGAAGACACATGATAGTCCACACAGGTGAGAAACCATTTCAGTGTTCAGTCTGTAGTAAAGGTTTTGGTTATAAATCAAACTTGAAGACACACATGATGGTCCACACAGGTGAGACGCAATTTAAATGCTCAGTCTGTAGTAAAGGTTTTCGTCGTAAAACAACTTTTAAAAGACACATGATAATCCACACAGGTGAGACAGAATTTAAGTGTTCAGTCTGTGGTAAAGGTTTTGGTGGTAAAGGAGAAGTTGAGGCACACATGATAGTCCACACAGGTGAGAAACCATTTCAGTGTTCAGTCTGTGGTAAAAGTTTTGGTCTTAAAGGAAACTTCAACCAACACATGAAAATCCACACAGGAGAGTGAACATTTAATTGTCATCTGTGGTGGAGGGGGGATTTGAGTGTTTCTGCGATGTACTGTAGATGTGTGTGTGTGTTTGTATGTATATACAGACATACAGTAGGCCTTATAGTGCTTTGTTGTGTTTTGTTTATTAAAAAATAATCACACTATCACCAAAAATGGCTATTGATTGATTTGATTTATTGTTGTATTCTTGTGTCCTGCACCCTAAGGTGCCCAACCCTCATGGGCTTACAAGACACAAACTCAATTACAACAAAAACCACCGCTGCAGTGGTACATTTAAGTCAACACAGGAATTCCTGGTCGCTGCACTAGCGCTTACTCTGGTCGGTCGGGGTGCCTGTTCGGGGCGGAAGGGAACCGGTGGGAATCGATAGCATGATCCCCCCACATGCTACGTCCTGCTGGTCCTGGTCCTGCCTCATTCATTCCTCATTAGTTCATCAAAGAGAGAAAAAGCCAGCAGTCCAAAATGTCCTTTCACAGGTTTGAATAGTTCCTCAAACCGGGCAGCAGCAACAAACGTTTCAGCCAAAGGCCTTCCTCAGCGTTGTCAATAGTTCCCTAGTATACTCAAACTTTTGTGTACATTATTTAACTGCATTCAATGATCCTTCATTATTAATATAACTAATTCTGACATTATCAGCATGTTTTAATCAGATACAACTCATAGCAATAAAAAGTCAGTACTGTTGGTACAATTCAACATGGATTCTGGTCTATCATGAATACCGGTATGTCATGTAAAATAATTAAATAAAGTAACGTGCATTTGTATATCTGTCTCCTACAGCTCCTATACGACCTTCCTTTGAGTGTATGATCCTATTTTCACAACATACACAAACAATAAACATATCATTATAAAAGGGATAAATACTGAAATATCAAGACATACAATTCTATGTGCAGCACAGGATCAACAGTCTTTGACTCAGAGCCTTGTGAAAATCACAGTTATATTATAATGCATATAAATCCCCTGCCTGGGACACTGTCACTATGTCACGATCTAAGATTTAGAGTCTTCCCTCATGAGCTCACATGCTCTGCTGTAGTCTGATTATGTCCTCACTGTCCCTTGGCTGTATCTGGGCTTGGCTTTCATTGTCCATACCATCTCATAACAGTGACTAGTGACTATAGTAATAAACCAGAGAGACAAAAAGAAAAAGGGTTTCAGCCCCTAAAAATAAAAACATGTCTAAAAGAAAATTGGTTGTGATTCTGCACTTGAACGCTGCTCAAAAAAAGCCATCAACATGATATAGCCTATGGGGTTATAGGAATAGAGAATTAAATGCTGAGGTGATGCAGTGTTACCTTTTGGCCACAAGGTGTCTGTCTTTGACTTCAGATCTTTCAAACCAGATGTGGGCAGATGATGTGCTGGCTGCAAGTAAAGTGTAAGGCAAAAAATATTCTTATAATTATAATACTTCATAAACCTTGTTAAAGTTGCCATGGCATGATTATAAACATTTATAAAGAGTTTTATAAAGCCGTATTATGTTTTATGAATGTGCTCATAATACATTATAGATATGACCTTCATAGAAAGTGTTACCAGCACATTCCACCTTGTGATGACACTGTGTCCTCTGGCGTCTAACAGGCCTGCCTGGCTGTTTGCATCTGGTGATTCCCACCCCTAATCGATACTGTATCGATATTTCCCATATCGATGTTTTTGCACAGCCGTGTGGTCAGTGACACAATAAGAATACTTTTTATGTCAGTGCGTTCAGTAACACACTCAACACTCGGTAGTTTTGACTAAATTTGTTCACTAAGTTATCAGTATAAACTTGGTTTAACTTAGATTAAAATAAACACACATTTTATTTAAAAAATAACCAACCTCAAACCCCCCCGATCTTTAATCAGAAATAACTGCAACTAAGATCCCCTGTCGGCTGGCAAAAGAAAGATAATTATATAGCCTACTAAATTGTAGTATTGCATTGTATTGCATACCCGGGCACACACGCGCATGCGCACACACACAAGGAGGGGGGGATTGGATCACAGCTGTTTGAGAGACCTTTTACTATCCATGGAGTCAAATGTGATTAAGAAAAAATTATTGTAGAAGGAATCTAAATCAATGTCGGTCAGACAACATTCTCAAACAAATGAAGAAGACGTAATGGACACACAAGAAGATCAACGAACTGTAATAATTACTACATTTCAATAATCCTAAACCGACTATTTATCATTACGTAGTCACGTTATGATGTAATCCCCTCCAAAGGGGAAATACATTACAGTGGAGACTGCCGCCAAAATACTGCTTTGCTTTACTTTTTATTGGACAAAGAAGGAAGCCCCGCCGTGAAGCAGGGCATCAAAAAATTAGTTGAAACTCATAATGTTCCTCTCCACGGAAATCTTTAGTAAAAGGCGAAAGATTTATACGATCTGAAGAGAAACAAGAGTGTACTAAAGAACTACAGCGCGAGGACCCGACCCCCATTCTCCGTGGTAGCAGCCTCGGTTAAGGTTCCTCAGTTAGCCTAACTTTTAAAAGTAGAACAAAATAACAATTTCTTATCGGAACATGTGATAGAAGATCATGTCTAACGAAGGTCACCGAAATGTTTTGGGAAAGTGGCAAATATGACTAAAGATAGGCAGCTAACTTCTACATAGGCTATGCGCTTTGCATTATGGGAAAATAACGACCACTCCTTTGCTTTTTGAAACAAAACGGTTTGCTATCATAGGATACTCACAGTTTCCTTTCACCTTCACCGAAGTAGCCAGTAGGCTACTAAGCTATGTGTTTTGGTAGCGCTTGTAGCCTACAGATGAAAGTGGGATATTTAGCCATAATTCTGTGGCTTTTCGTTTGATACAGGGGCAGGGCTGCTTGTACGCACGCGCACTACCCCCTTTCGGGAGAATCAAAGTCAAGCCCACTTCCGGGTTGGGCATAGTTCTTTTAATCCATCTAGCGTTACATCCATGATACATCCATGGGAGTAGTAGCGTATTATTTCCCGGTTATATCCTTCCAGTTTAATTTACAAACAGAAGACTCGTAATTGCGGATGATATTACCACGAACATATCAACTGGAACTGGAAGCTAAATGGGACTCATGTGAATGGTTTTAGCGGTGAAGCTAACGTTAGCTGTGAGGCTAACGCTAAACGTTAGCTGTTGGAGCTTTGGAGGATAAAAGTTTGTCAGTGAATAGTTCCGGAGGAAAAGTCCCTGTAACTGAAAATGTCAATGAAAATATCTAAAGTCCAGAGAGCTGTGGTGAACTAGCGACTAACTTCTTCGGCCGTTGAAGAGATAATTGGGCTGTTTGAAATAAGATAGCCGAGGAGGACGAAGCGTCTTTGTCCAGACTTCCCACTCTCCACCGAGTTGACTCCTTCTGAAGAAGGAAATGTTGTATAATGAGGTAACAATGCAGTCTGATACCAGGCTAGAATCTTCTTCCAAAAACATCGAGCAACACTGTTGGACACTGCTGGACATTGATTTAAATCCTGTCGTGCGGTTACACAGAGTAGCCATCCCTCCAGACTTCCAGCAGCTGTTGATCATTAAAGAAGAGGTTCCCACTGAGCTGCAGGAGTGGAGCCCCAGTCTGGACCAGGAGGACCCAGAGCCCCCACACATTAAAGGGGAACAGGAGGAACTCTGGATCAGGAGGGAGGGAGAGCAGCTTCAGGAGGACCCAGAGCCCCCAGACATTAAAGAGGAACAGGAGGAACTCTGCATCAGGAGGGAGAGAGAGCAACTTCAGGAGGACCCAGAGCCCCCAGACATTAAAGAGGAACAGGAGGAACTCTGGATCAGTCAGGAGGGAGAGCAGCTTCAGGAGGACTCAGAGCCCCCAGACATTAAAGAGGAACAGGAGGAACTCTGGATCAAGAGGGAGGGAGAGCAGTTGCAAGTGCTGGAGGAGGCTGATATCAAGTTCCCATCCTCTGCTGTCCCTGTGAAGAGTGAATATGAGGAAGAGAAACCTCAGTCCTCACAGCTTCATCAAAGCCAAACTGAAGAGAACAGAGAGGCAGCGCCTCTAGCCAGCTGCTCAACTGAACAGATGAAAACAGAAGCTGATGGAGAAGACTGTGTAGTATCAGAACCAGCCACAAACGTATATCCAGCTAGTAATTTACAACCAACTAGTGATGACAAGACTTCTGACTCCTCTGAACCTGAGACTGAAAACAGTGATGAATGGATGGTAACTAGTGAACTTCAATCAGGTTTAGACTCACAGAAAAACAGCGAAGTTCTTGGGAAGAAACACTTGAGTTGTTCAGTTTATGGTAAAAGAGTTGATCACAAATCAAAATTGAAGAGACATATGATAGTCCACACAGGTGAAAAACAATGTATTTGTTCAGTCTGTGGTAAAGGTTTTGGTCAAAAAGGAAACTTGAAGCAACACATGATAGTCCACACAGGAGAGAAAAAATTTAATTGCTCACTCTGTGGCAAAGGTTTTGGTCATAAATCAACCTGGAAGACACACATGATAGTCCACACGGGAGATAAACAATTTATTTGCTCAGTCTGTGGTAAAGGTTTTGCTTATAAAGGATACTTGAAGACACACATGATAGTCCACACAGGAGAGAAAAAATTTAATTGCTCACTCTGTGGCAAAGGTTTTGGTCAAGGAAGCAGCTTGAAGCAACACATGATAATCCACAGAGGAGAGAAAAAATGTAATTGCTCATTCTGTGGTAAATGTTTTGGTTCTAAATCAAACTTGAAGAGACACATGGTAGTCCACACAGGTGAGACGCAATTTAATTGCTCAGTCTGTAGTAAAGGTTTTCGTCATAAAACAACCTTTAAAAGACACATGATAATCCACACAGGTGAGACAAAATTTAAGTGTTCAGTCTGTGGTAAAGGTTTTGGTGGTAAAGGAGAATTTGAGGTACACATGAGAGTCCACACAGGAGATAAACCATTTATTTGCTCAGTCTGTGGTAAAGGTTTTGCTCATAAAGGAAACTTGAAGAAACACATGATAGTCCACACAGAAGAAAAACATTTTAATTGCTCACTCTGTGGTAAAGGTTTTGGTCAAGAAGGAAGCTTGAAGCAACACATGAAAATCCACACGGGAGAGAAACAATTTAATTGCTCAGTCTGTGGTAAAGGTTTCGGTCTAAAAAGATACTTGAGCAAACACATGATAGTCCATACACGCGGGAAATAATTGAATTGCTCAGTCTGTGGTAAAGGTTTTGGTTACAATTTTTTTTTTGAAAAGACATGATAATCTACAGGTGAAAAACCATTTCAGTGTTCAGTCTGTGGTAAAGTTTTTGGTCGTAAAGGAAACTTCAACCAACACATGAAAATCCACACATGAGAGTGAACATTTAATTGTCATCTGTGGTGGAGGATGTACTGTAGATGTGTCTGTGTGTTTGTATGTATATACAGTAGGCCTTATAGTGCTTTGTTGTGTTGTCTTGTTTATTAAAAAATAATCACACTATCACCAAAAATGGCTATTGATTGATTTGATTTATTGTTGTATTCTTGTGTCCTGCACCCTAAGGTGCCCAACCCTCATGGGCTTACAAGACACAAACACAATTACAACATAAACCACCGCTGCAGTGGTCCATTTAAGTCAACACAGGAATTCCTGGTCGCTGCACTAGCCCCTACTCTGGTCGGTCGGGGTGCCTGTTCGGGGCGGAAGGGAACCAGTGGGAATCGATAGCGTGATCCCCCCCACGTGCAATGTCCTGCTGGTCCTGGTCCTGCCTCATTCATTCCTCCTTAGTTCATCAAAGAGAGAAAAAGCCAGCAGTCCAAAATGTCCTTTCACAGGTTTGAATAGTTCCTCAAACCGGGCAGCAGCAACAAACGTTTCAGCCAAAGGCCTTCCTCAGCATTCTCAATAGTTCCCTAGTAACTACTCAACCTTTTGTGTACATTATTTAACTGCATTCAATGATCCTTCATTATTAATATAACTAATTCTGACATTATCAGCATGTTTTAATCAGATACAACTCATAGCAATAAAAAGTCGGTACTGTTGATACAATTCAACATGGTTTCTGGTCTATGAATACCGGTATGTCATGTAAAATAAAGTAACGTGCATTTGTATATCTGTCTCCCACAGCTCCTATACGACCTTTTTTTGAGTGTAACCATGATCCTATTTTCACAACATACACAAACAATAAACATATCATTATAAAAGGGATAAATACTGAAATATCAAGACATACAATTCTATGTGCAGCACAGGATCAACAGTCTTTGGCTCAGAGCCTTGTGAAAATCACAGTTATATTATAATGCATATAAATCCCCTGCCTGGGACACTGTCACTATGTCACGATCTAAGATTTAGAGTCTTCCCTCATGAGCTCACATGCTCTGCTGTAGTCTGATTATGTCCTCATTGTCCCTTGGCCAGGGGCGGATTGGGATCATAATTCAGGCCGGGCATTAGATACCAAGCAGGCCAGGCCGATACGGGCCGACGCGCGTGCCGGCGTCCGAAGGGCGGCGGCGAAAAATTTGGGGCGTTTGTAGCTCAATTTGGGCCGTTTGAAGCCAAATTTGGGCCGTTTGAAGCCAGATTTGGGTTTGAAGCCCGATTTGGGCCGTTTGAAGCCCAATTTGGGCCGTTTGAAGCCCAATTTGGGCCGTTTGAAGCCCAATTTGGGCCAAGTCCAATTTTACAATGAGATGCACCCACTTTAAACCCGAATAAAGTAATAAAACCACTAGTAAACCAGTAGGCGGCGCCTGGCCTGCTGTTCAGTGAGTGGCCTGGCCTGGCCTGCAAAAAAGATTTTTTTTTTTTTGGCAGGCCAGGTCAGGCCACCGGGCATTTGCCCGACGTGCCCGATTATGCAGTCCGCCACTGCCCTTGGCTGTATCTGGGCTTGGCTTTCATTGTCCATACCATCTCATAACAGTGACTAGTGACTATAGTAATAAACCAGAGAGACAAAAAGAAAAGGGGTTTCAGCCCCTAAAAATAAAAACATGTCTAAAAGAAAATTGGTTGTGATTCTGCACTTGAAGGCTGCTCAAAAAAGGCATCAACATGATATAGCCTATGGGGTTATAGGAATAGAGAATTAAATGCTGAGGTGATGCAGTGTTACCTTTTGGCCACAAGGTGTCTGTCTTTGACTTCAGATCTTTCAAACCAGATGTGGACCTTATATTTACAGTCTATGATGTGGACAGGCGATGTGCTGGCTGCAAGTAAAGTGTAAGGCAAAAAATATTCTTTAAAAACACACTGTTGGCATTATGTACCACCACCACCATAATACTTCATAAAGCTTGTTATAAGTTGCCATGCATGATTATAAACATTTATAAAGAGTTTTATAAAGCCGTATTATGTTTTATGAATGTGCTCATAATACATTATAGATATGACCTTCATAGAAAGTGTTACCAGCACATTCTATACAAATTTAACTTAAAATCAGTTTGAGTTTCACAGCTTGGCCAGTGAATGAATGAATGAATGAATTGAGTTTATTGACATTGTATACACAACGAAATTGAGTGTACCCCTCTCATATTCAGTGCAGTTCAAAAGCATTTCATAAACATTAAAAACAGAAAATAAAAAGAGTGAAAGCCTATCTACCTATTAAAAAGCATTCATACACATTTAAAAACAGATAATAAAAGGGATAAAAACCTATCTACTTATACATTTATACTAAAACAAGGGCACACACACAGACACATGGCACATCACAAAAACAAACAACCAACATCTAGGTATTGCACAATCCGTGTTGCATCAGAACTTTGCATTGTTAAGTGCAGTTACAGCTTTTGGAGAGAAGCTGTTTCTCAGTCTGTTGGTTTTGGTTTTCAGGGCCCGAAAGCGCCTCCCTGAGGGCAACAGTTCGAACAGGTGGTTGCCGGGGTGGGATGTGTCTTTGATGATGGTATGGGCTCTCCTGAGGCAGCGTGCGTTATAAATGTCCTCCAAAGATGCAAGAGGCGGGAGGTACGGTGGTGCAGTGGTAAGCACTATCGCCTCACAGCTCGAAGGTCGTGGGTTCGATTCCCACCTGGGGACGAGGTGAACGCTGAAGGAATGCGTGCCCGTCCACATGAACTCGAGTGCCCACCACCTGGGTGGGGTTGGCAAAAGGGCCTTTCTGTGTGGAGTTTGCATGTTCTCCCCGTGCCTCCCGGGGGTTTCCTTCATATAGGAACCCCCTTCACAAAAACATGCAATATCCTGGTTGCTAGTGTGGTTCCTCCTCTGGTCGTTAAGGGCGCCTGTTCAGAGGGAGGGAGGGGAACTGGTTGGAATAGCGTGAACCTCCCACGTGCTATGTCCTAACGGTGAAGCTTCCTCTGTCAGGTGAAAAGAAGCGGCTGACTGACTGCCCATGTCTCGGAGGAAGCATGGAGCCAGTCTTGGCTCTCCCCAGATCGGCAGAGGATGGAGTAGCAACCAGGATTGAGAAATCAAATGAGTACTAATGGGGGATAAAATCGGGAAAAAATATATAAAAAAAAAAAAAAAAGATGGAAGAGGGCAGCCAGTGCATTGTTAATCACCCTCTGGAGTGAAACGGGGGAACAGAGCAGTAGAGTGCATGTATTGTATTGTATTGTCCACCTTGTGGTGACACTGTGTCCTCCGGCGTCTAACAGGCCTGCCTGGCTGTGTGCTGAGCTCAGCTCTGACCTGAGAGGCAGCAGGAGACCGTAGCGGACAAGGACTCCCAGCCCCCAGAGGGCGCTGAGCCGCACGCTGATGTGACGGAAGTGGTAGTTGCTCCGAGTCAGCAGGTTCCGGCAGCTCTCCAGCTCCTGGGCCGAGAAGCGATTGGTCACCTCGTCGTCCACGATGCTCTCCATGCCACTACGGCAGAAGTAGAAGGTGTCGGCCATCTCAAACTCGGGCTCTGAGCGCAGAGTGCCGGACGGGCCCCCGGAGCTCCTGGATTTCCTGCTCCAAAGATGATGGCGCTTCTTTGGCTATGATGCCTACAGGACAGTGACAAGCAAGAGAAGAAAGATGGGCATTGGATATATATATAAAACGGCTCTCTCAAATCAAGCAATCTGATTGGTTCACAGCCATTGTATAATTCCAGTAACCGAGTTCAATAACCCATGGCCATGGGTTATTGGTTGCCATGGCAACTCTCTTACTAAAAGGCAGCTCTGCGCTCGAGCTCCGTGTTGGGCTTTCCAGAAAGCTCTCAGCTTCTCAGCAAGCGCCAGGATTGGCCAATGTCAACTTCAGTCTCCAGAACGATCCAATCAAATCACCCGCACGTCTATCTTCTTGCTAGAGGTCCCGCCTTACAGTAGTGTCAAAACAAAAAGCTACTCGCTTGCAGCCAGACGCATGATGGCGCAACTCTCTTAGGCTTTGGTTACCTCAAAAACAAAATGGCGGAGACAACTTTCAGATCCTTGTGAATCGATCTTCGCTTATAACTTTACTAATACTTCGCAGAAAATGATGTTTTGTACAAGAATAGACGCGGGCTAATGTCTTAACCCCTCTCTCGTGCGCCCTCACTCTTAACCCCGCATTTCTAAATAAGACGTAACGTTACTTGGTGTCGGCATACGGCTCTGGTGTCGAGCTTTGCAAAAAGCTCTCAGCAAGCGCCAGGATTGGCCAATGTCGACTTCAGTCTCCAGAACGATCCAATCAAATCACCCGCACGTCTATCTTCTTGCTAGAGGTCCCGCCTTACAGTAGTGTTTCAACTGACTCTATCAGAATACTATGCCAGTCGGACTTATAGTATTATTATTATTATATTATTATACTTGGAAACCGTTTTATAAAAGCAATATAGCACTCGAGCAGCGTGTGTTGTGGAATATATCCCGCTGATAAGCTGTTATCCCACTCGGCCGCAACAGCTTATCAGCGGGATATATTCACCACAACACACTCGCTCTCGTGATATATTGCTTAAATATATATATACACGCACACACACACACACACACACACACACACACACACACACACACACACACACACACACACACACACACACACACACACACACACACAAACTATTTTGAAATACAGTAATTGAGTTTACAGCAGAAGAGGGAAGGCTCATCCGACAGGTGCTCATTAGTGGGGCCGGTCATACTAATAGTATCAGACAAACAGAATCCAGGAGGTCTTGCTTGATATCAGTCCCCAGGTTTTGATGCAGACTACCATGGAATAAAACTAAGAGGCACTCCGTCAGCTAATGGTGATCCTTGGCCTTTTCATAATAAACAAATACACCTGCCCTCACTGTCCTGTATTTGGGTCCTCACCACATCTCCACTGTGTTAAGATAGAGCTCCTTCTCTATAAAGTCATTTGATACGTGCTTGTGTGATAAATGTCTGTATAAATAAATAAAGTGTGTGTGTGTGTGTGTGTGTGTGTGTGTGTGTGTGTGTGTGTGTGTGTGTGTGTGTGTGTGTGTGTGTGTGTGTGTGTGTGTGTGTGTGTGTGTGTGTGTGTGTGTGTGTGTGTGTGTGTTTCTCCATGTACATTATGTTCACCAATACATGTACATTCAGATGCATTCAACAATACATTCAGGTTATGGGTCAGATATGAAACTTTTGTCATGTTTGTTGTGCAGGAAGTATTTTGAGAAACACATTTGGACAATAAAACAACCATAAATAGACAAATCCCTCTGTAGCCTACTGTGTGTGCATGCCTCTTCTGTGTTTCATCCCCTGACCCCACAAACAGGCCCCGTTTTACAGGGGTGCAAAAGCACGCATTGCACCCTTATTTTAATTGTCTGCATGCTCAGTTGAAAAGTATTTTTTATTTTTATTTTTATTTTTTATAAATGCTGCAGCTGCACACTTACTGTTTAAACTTGAATTATAATTGTTGTTTTTCTTTGTTCTTTGATGTGAATTTCTGGCTTTTTGGCACGTATATGTAACCTTTTAAGGTTGAGGTATTATCATTATATGGTCCAATCCAAATATAAAAGCACTTGAAACACTTGAAATATTCTTGCTTGGCTGGTATCATTCTACCTGAAATGATGGTAAAATGCATTATTTTTAGTAAAATAACATGTCAAATTTTTGGCCCGTGCATGTGCACCCCTTCCTATCTAGGATGCATCCCTAGTCATCTTGTTCTGGAACCGGCCCTGCCCACAAACAAGGGTATGTGACGTCACTCTTTATACCTCAAACTTCAGCACTCTTTCGAGGAAATTGCTGCTACAGACAGTGTAGGTAGGAAGCTCTGAGGAATTATGCGGTTTGTTCAGTATTCTAGCTAATGTATACGTTGATTACTGGTGGTGGCAAGCTAAGATAACCCCCCGGCTAACGGCTACTAATGGCTCTTACCGTCCAGTGGATTGACTCTGCTGCTGGCTGGAGGAGGATTGTGAAAACAGGTCAGCTCAAGTTGAGGGATTTCCGCAGCCTGCTGACGCTGTTGTGCTGTAATGTTAGTAACATCCTACAGAGCCTGACTGTGGAGTACGAGAGAAGAGAAGCTACAGAGCAACAAGTGGCCAATCAGGGCTGCAACATCGAGTCACCAGGTACGCGTTACCATCATCAGTAGGATATTATATTATAGGCATAAATGGGAGCTAGGGCTCTGTCTGTCTGTCTGTCTCTCTGTCTGTTTGTTTGTTTGGTTTGTTTGTTTGTTTGTATGTTTCTCTGTCTGTCCCACATCAGTGACGTGACGTCATCATCAGTGATGACATCATCAGTGACTGATGCCATCAGTGATGTCATACATAGGCATTGTGACATCATCAGTGATGTCATAAATTCACTCACACACACACACACACACACACACACACACACACAACGCTATAGTTCAGTGATGTTACTGATGAAAGTATAGTTCAGTGATGATGTCACCGATGATACACTGATATAGTGCTCTAACCTATTCTTCAGTTTAGTGCTACATTTCAGCACAGTAGCTACAGGGGAAATGAAACGATCGCTTAGTGCAGAACCTTGTTGTGGAATTTCCATGTGCAATAGTGCACTTTTCCCCCCAATATGCTCAGACCAATAGCATACCAATACCGGAGTTGGTTATATATAATATAATATAATATAATATAATATAATATAATATAATATAATATAATATAATATAATATAATATAATATCCGCATCCATGGTTTTGCGGCTTCAAGTTCGAACGCACTTGCAACCACGGACCATAAACTAAAACAGCAACACACTGTGTGTGTGATTTCGATAACTGCAGCCATGGCGTATCATCTCGTCTCCACCCTAGGAATTGAGCGTGCATAGCGTGCGACGCACGCCGTGCGAGATTCTCAGTCATATCAAAGTAAACAGGCCGCCCGAGTTTCTCGAGTGTCACTCGAATTAAGTTGAAACAACGTTTATTTTACCAAATAAACTGGAAGTGAGTGTGCAAAATTGTCTTTCATTATAAAAGAAAATATAATTATTTGCGCTGCTTATCTGTGTCTGGTTGTGGTGTGTGTGGTGTGGCGTGCTCAATTGTAGACTGACAGAATATTAAGAGACTCACAGCGTCTCACCTGTTGTCTGCACTTGTTGTCTTGCACTGGCCCTAAAGAAGTTCAGTGTAGTCCACACCAAACTGGGCCGACTGCCACCTCACACTCCATCGCCCTGCCCATCATTTGCACCACTGCGAGTCTGGTCCCATTCCTGAGGGTCCGGCCACGCTCGGCCCGGGGTTCCTCTGTTCTGCTCCAAATATTCTTCCATCCTCTTTCTTCTCCTCTTCTCCTCCCTCCTTTTTCTCTTCTTTTCCAAAGCTTGCTTTCTTCTTTTCCTGGCAGCAGCATGTTCCTTGAGGAGGTCTGGAAGGGGCTCCAGATTGCAGTTGTATCCCAACGGGTGCTTGTGTCCCTTCACTGGTCTTCCACACGTGTGGCAGCAGCGAACGGTGACTTGGTCCATGTCTTCCGTCCTCTTGTGGTTCGGAACGGTGACTTGGTCCGTGTCCTCCATCCTCTGGTGGTTCGGAAGTGGCTCCACAGAGAAGCTGTCTCCCAATGGTGGGTGATAGAGCTGGTCCATGTTGTTGTCGCAGGTTCCGGCTTGATTGGCTGGGCTGTGAGCAAGAGTCGTCCAAATTTATAACCTCAGCATTTATAACCTCAGCATTGATGACATCTGTGATGACATCACAATTCAGTCTATGACATCACTGATGATGTCACAATGCCTATGACATCAGTGATGGTGTCACAATGCCTATGACATCATTGCTGCATTCATTGAAAGTCGGGAGCTCGTGTAGACGACATGCTTGGCATTCAAGAGTGTCACGTCGTGAGCAAGCGAGTGGCTAATGCAGGAAATTTCCATTTAACATGTCGTGAATAGAACGTCCAATTATTACCGGTAAACACGACCTCACTTGGTGTTTGGTTTCCTGTAATTTTGAGATTTGAAAACATACTCGATTGTGCATTTAATAAACCCATACAGTGGTCATTTAATAAACCCCTACAGTGGTCAAGGTGAAATAGTACAAATGGTTACAGTACATACCTCAGTTCTATGAAGGAAGGTCAATGCACCATGGTGAGGTCCCTTGGAGATTTGCCTTCAGTCAGCAAAAGAGAATATACATAAACACACACAGCTGGTGAAAGTGTGTCTGCTCACTGGTAGTGCTACCGAATAATTTGTCAAACTGTCTCCTAGACAGCTCTCCAAGGTTCAATTAATGTTTGACTTTTTGGACTTTGGGTGCCCTTTTTTTGTTTTATCTCTATGGAATATTTCATATATTACAATCAACAAGGCAATTCCCGTTGCTGCTTTTAACTAAGTTAATGATTTTAAAAGAAGCTAGATTGAGTTGAAAACTCGGATCGTTTGGAAAACTGTCCAGCTTTGTGGTGGTATCTTTTGAAGGAATTGCATTTGAGATGTTTGGCTTACACGGATTTATACATCGACCCTGACAGGATGCAAGCTGCCGACGGATTCGACTGGCTGAGAGAAGTATAACCTTCCATAGAACTCTGTGTGACTGTGTCAACAGTAAAATGGGTTGTTTGTACTTCTTGGAGCAATAGGGGGCAGCCAAGACAACGTGTGTGCAGCTGTCTTGATCCCAGAGACAGGCAATGTACTGCTGTCTGTGGGATCTTCTCTATCTCTCTCTCACACACACGCACGCACGCACGCACGCACGCACGCACACACACACACACACACACACACACACACACACACACACTTGACACTTGACACTTGACACTTCCATCAGAAGTTGCTTCTGTTCCAATAAAAACCTTTATTTTCATCTATTTTGCTACAAATTGCAGTTGTTTCTATAGCATGCATAGTTTCACATAAATAATAAAAGTAAAATCACAAAGTAATATTTCCCTTTAGTATAATGTATTTTTTTTTAACTTAATAGCATGCATATGCCCCCACGTCGGTCCATGAACAGTCAACCATTAGCTACCACAGGAATTCAAGGAGACGTCAATCGGTTCGATTTAGAAAATGTATAGTCTAAGGGATCACATTTCTAAAAACCATGCTAACTACAGTGTATGTAACCCAAGTAGGTTCATACTGCTCCTTTACAATGATTGAAAATGAGGATAAGGACAAAAATAAATTGCAATTAGGCTGTAGGGGCAGTTTTTGGATTAGGCTGATTGTTCAATTTATTTTTGAGGTATATGAGTTACAATGTAAAATGTTCCACCAAAGTGAAACATTTGGCTTTAAGACTCTTCAGTAGACTCACACAGAAATGTGATACACAAATACGTTTATCAAAGGTCTCTCTCTCTCTCTCTCTCTCTCAAAAAAAAAAAGCATGGAGAGAATAATCTCTTTCACCCAAGAAGACAACGTTAGTTTTAACTCTCTGTTGATCATCTACTATTGTGCATTGTGTTAGAGATGATCTGACAAATAAAACTCAAAAGTGCAGTATTCTGGTTCATGCAGGATCATTATGCAGAAAAACACATGAATAAACATAATCTAGCATGTAACATGTACAGTCACAGTAGCCAAAATTAGCAACTCATTGCACCTGACAGAGCACAGTCGACAGGAAATTGAGTCTGCAACACATCTAGACATGTTAAATTGAACATGGAAATCACAGTAAGTTATGATGATGATGATGATGATAAAGACAGAAGAACTGCATCAGTGCTACATTATTACGCATAATCCAAGAACAAACATTGGCTTGCATTTCCAGGGTTTAACAATAATAGTTTAAATCGACATAATAAATCTATAGGGCGGAGGAAACCAATCGTATGCACAAAACACAAACACAATAAATAGTCGCATAAGCTATGAGCATATTGCCATACTGTATGTGTGCATAAGATGTCCTCAGCATAAGAAAAGTATGTGCTGTATAATGGGGGGTGCTGGCATACTGCTGTAGTGGTAAAAATGTGTCTGCTACACCAGTGGTTCTCAAATTTCTTCACATGAAGGACCCCTAAACTGACAGAAATTAGACCACGGACCGCCCATTTGATAGGATTTTGTCCCATGGTCGCCCATATGATAATAAGATTGATGCTTTTAGATGTTTTATTACAGAAAGTGTATAAAACGCATGACCAAAATAGTCATTGTGTTACTTATGAATGGAATTATAGTGAAAATAAATTACCCCCCTTTTGGCTGGGGACCCCCTGGAACCCCCTCAAGGACCCCCTGGGGGTCCCCGGACCACCATTTGAGAACCACTGTGCTACACAATGGCATACTTTTTCAAGCAAATGACTCAAACAATCACTTCACCCTCTACCCATTTTGGTCAATAACCACATCAGCAATAGAAATGTTGTCATTTGCGAAAGGAAAATATACTTTGAAAATATACTTTGTAAAAGTCAGAAAGACAGATGTTTGTTTAGTTATGCTCGAAGAAACAGCAGCATATCATCAACAGTGTTGGCTGTCAGTTGCCAGCCTTTGTGCTTGTTGTGTGGCAGTTTCTGGGCAGGGTTGATATGTTTTCACCTTCTTCGTTCATTGTCTGAATCGACAGTTCAGAGGTTCAAGATCCGTCAGTCAACAATCTACTCTCTCTCTCTTTGTCCATCTGTCTGTCTGTCTGTGTCTCTCTCTCTCTCGCCACTTCCAGAAGAGTAGAGAATCCATGCAGTACCACAGCATACAGGTAGTCTGTCAGGAACTCATCGAGACATCATTCGCACAAATTCTGTGAATTATAGAAAAGACAGATATACTGTGTTACACAGTTTAATGCGGGAAAGTTAACAGGGAAGGAAACATTTGAATGACAAGTTTTTGTAAGTGTATTGCTGCTATGTATTTTTGAGTGTATTGCTGCTACTTATGTTTTACGTTTTATATATTCTGTTTTTTGTGTCTTTCGGGGACAACGGATGGAATGATCCAAATAAATAAATAAATAAATAAATAAATAAATAAATAAATAAATAAATAAAGTTAAAGTGAGTTGAGAGTTAAAAGTTAAATAATTAATCAAATTTCTGTGGTTTGTATGTGTATTCTTATGGTACATTCAGATGACCAGCTACAAGCAATAAGAAGTGATTCATTTTCAATGGTAACACAAACACCAGTGCGCCAAATGTAGCAGCGTGTCGGCCATTTGCAGCTACAAATTGAAGTTCAACTGGTTGCAACTTTTTTCCACACTCTGATGATGCAGTGAGTCATGAACCAATCACATGAGAGCTAGTGTAAGGTAGTTATATTTACTTTCTTATTATTTACTTGAGGAATTATTTCAATTAACAAGAATGACTATTTACCAAATAAAATAAAATAAAATGTGGCAACGATAAAGACGTGACTGTAGAATGCCTATAAAGTCACACCCTCTTCCGGGTTCGGCATGGGCCCAAAGAGATTTAATTCCCCGTTTATTAAAAAAACAGATTGAAATGTTTTATGGTCTCTTGTGTTTCTGAATATAGCTCAATCACTTGGTAGCTTGGTAATCCAGGACATTTTGTAGCATTTGTCGCTGGTAAAGTGAACATAATACATACAGACTAGCTAAATCCGATGTTGCTCAGTCAAATCATCAACAATGATGATCTGAATGTAGAAGGCAGGGGAGTTGTGAAGTTAAATAGATGTAAGGATGTCTACACTATTACGAATGGTAGTATTGGCTGCTATTTTTGTCCATGTGGGCCCCTTATTTTCTGTGGATAATCTATAAAGTGACATAATCCTTTGGTATGGAGATAATCTGACTAGGCCGGCCTACTCCCGTCATCCTCTCACCTCACTATCAGTATGGTGTTGGGATATCAGCCAGACTCATGGTGCACATGAGCCCACGGGAGCCCGGCCTGGGGGCTCCGCTACAGGCTGTGGCGAAGGAGCTGTCCCAGGTGCTGAACCGGCCAGACTGGTGAAACGCTGACACTGTATTGGCTAGCTTTTTGTTCCTTGTTTGTTTTTGATTGCCTAAGAGTCTCAGTAAAAGACTAAAAACGGATCCTGTCTCTGTCGTCTCTGCGCCTGGGTCCAAACTCACAGCATCACAGCTGCCCATTCATTTTGCATTGGGATACGTCTGCTCATCGCCTTGCAAAGCATGGTGGGATACCTGGCGGCGGATGACAGCGACAAGAGAAGGGGCCAATTTCAAATCGACCAACTCAAAGTGGAACGACAGCAAGACAGCCAATCAAGCTGCAGCAATGTTGATATGCACGTATCTACAAACGTGATAACGTATTTTGGTTCAGACATGTTGATACGTATTGGTGGTTTGGAGAAACGTACAATGCCGGCATTTGATTCTGGCAACCAGGATAATTGTGAGTGTGTGTGTGTGTGTGTGTGCGAGAGAGAGAGAGAGAGAGAGAGAGAGAGAGAGAGAGAAATGTTTGGTTTCGCAGGCAATACAATGTTCTATAATGTATGAAATGCAAAGTATCACATGCTACACAGAGACCTGATGACGAATCCCCGTTCCCTCACCTTCGAAGTCTACGTGTCCATCTCCATTGAGGTCAATGTCTTTTAGGATCTCCTCCAGATCTCTGTGGCTAACCTGCAAAAGAGACAAGGCGTGGGCTTCAAAGGGACAGACCCCAGAGAAGATATGCTAGAAGAGACAGACAAGATGCACAAATGGTTGATGGAGAGAGCTAACAGACAGGGAAGACAGGCTTTGTCATCGATCGCCACCTTTACCTGTTGGCCTAAAAGTTTTTTCATTGCTTCTCGGAGCTCTGCTGTGCTGATCTGCCCATCACTGTTTGTGTCAAACTTGGAAAGACAGAAAAACATGGAGACAGTGAGAGTTTTGCATTTAAACCTGCAAATATAACAGCTTTTAAATCATTTTGATGGCATAATGACTTATAATTACCGCAGGGATGACATATTTTTGTAAGCTTAACCATAAATCGCCGCCAGCACTTTTATGACGTTTTAAATGTTTTCTGAAAACCGCGTTTACGCTTCAAAAGTCATGAAATTGGTCCAGGTTTGTGAAGATTATCCTGCTGAACACACATTTCCACTCCCATAAACTTTTGTTAACCACAGACCTTATTTCATGGATTTAACCGAAATCCCCATTCTAAAATCCATAGTCTTTTCCGCTTACGAACCAACATGGCGCGATTTGCTACTTCTGTGCGTACTCAATAGGGGGTGCCTCTATCATTCCCGCGTGATTTCTAACCCCACATAGGATAAGCAATAACCACGCCCTGTGGCGCCTGGATTGGCCAGGAGCAACACTGGAGGGCACGCAGCCCAGCGATTTCATGAACCAACTGAATAGCTCTTGAGAACGGACAGCGATTTCGAGAGCGGACATTGAAATGAATTATGGTCACCTACCTTCCTTAGCATAGTAATAATAATAATAAGCATAATAATTGTAATCTACACAATGTACACAATCTACAAAAACATGCAATAATATAAACGGTGTTGTGTTCACGTTCATAGCTCATATAATATAATGTATCATATCGTTAATTTCTTTATTTTAAAAGATGAAAAACCCCAGGTATGCAATAGTTTTTTAAACATCTTTATTTTAAAAGATGAAAAACCCCAGGTGCTTTAGTCCCAAGCTTCAATGCTCCTGGCCAATCCCGGCGCCACAGGGCGTGGTTATTGCTTATCCTATGTGGGGTTAGAAATCACGCATCATTCCCACTCTGCACCCTGAATGCCTGTTTCCTGCACCATGTAACTCTGAGGCTCCGACCCGGAGCATGTCAAGTTGCCTGGGTGTAATTCAATTTCCTCCTGCAAATCCTTCAAACTAAAAGTGTTTGCTGACAACTAACATCACACTTTTATTGTGAAGTACACAATAGGAAGTGAAAAGTGTTTATCGTTTGCTACCTTGATCAGCGGCACGATTAGTGACTTGTGTGCAAAAGCTTCCTTCGTGTACAAATCTGCTCTTTTATCCTACCATAGGTAGCTTCCCCCGTCATTCTCCTCACCTCCTTGAAAGCATCCCTCAACTCCTTCACTCCAATCATGTCTGCAGTTTCAGCCAGAAGTTTAGGCCCCATCAGCTCCACAAAGTCCTCAAAGTCCACATGTCCTCCCACTGTTTGACAGAAGGAGGTCGAACAGAGAACGATAAATACATGTAAAGGTATGCCTATGCTAGCACCTCCTGACCTCCTGACCTGACGTGCGGCAAGTTAAAAACATTTGGTTAAGATTAGGGTTAGGGTGTGAATAAAGTGTAGCTCAGGGAGTCCTCGGTCCTGTTGCTTAATGGGTAAGCTGTTTGCCTTCCAATCTGAGGACTGGGGTTTGATTCATGGTCAAATCACACACATTTTTATAAAACATTATGGTTGGTTATGGTCGTGGTTAGATAAGAAAACTCTAACCCTAATCTATCTTTTTTTACTTGTCGCACGTTTTCAGGAAGAAGCAATTGCGGCGACCAATCAAATGAGTTCTGGGCGGGGTTTTCCCAGCCTAGGAAAGATTTTTGGTCCAGGAACGACACCAACACTGCATAGTGACTATGAACACAGCAATGGCAAAATGAAATGTGTACAGCTCTTTCTCAGAGACTAAAGGGTTGAGATTACTTAACAGTATTAGCTCTGATAACTAATGATAAGTTAATGTTAAGAAATTGCCAGTCTTGTCGTCACTTCCTTATTGGCTTCAAAATTCACCCGAGGTTTTGGCACTCACACACACTCAAACACACACACACACACACACACACACACACGCACACACACACACACACACACACACACACACACACTCACACACACACACTCAAACACTCAAACACACACACACACACACACACACACACACAAACACACGCGCAACGCAACTTTACCCACAATTCATGTTGATCTGCTGGCTCAGTTCGATGAGCTCCATCTCCGTGGGCATGTAGCCCATGGTTCTCATGCAGTTCCCCAGGTCTTTACAGCCGATGAAGCCATCTTTGTCTTTGTCAAACTCTGTGAATGCTTCACGCAACTCTGACGAGAGAGGAGGCGAGGGCCGAATATGAGAGAGCTGCAAACATTTACGGTTCTATTTTTGTATTCTTTATTTTTGCGCTCATAACATACCGTCCATTTCTTCTGGCCTCAACCCACGGTCCTGTGAAGGATCAGAAGGCAGAATTAGGGTCCAAACACTGTTGAGATTCCAAAAGCAATGTCAATGCAGAGCATATCCCAAAAAGCTGAGGGCTGACTGACAGTATGCAGCCAACCAATCACAGCACCAGGCCATTTCATTCATTCATTCATTCATTCATTCATTCATTCATTCATTCATCTTAATTGTATCCATTTCTCTGCAGCATACTGTAGGAGTGAGTGCTGTGTGCATAGATTTCTGAAAGTGGTGCGCTGTAGCGTCCTTGGGAAGACAGGAGAGTGAACTGAAGTTCTGAACTATGCAATAGTTCCTTTGTATCTACTTTGTAATTTCAATGGATTAAAATGACCCCCCGCATCCCTGAAGAACATCTTCAGTCAGTCAGTCAGTCAGTCAGTCAGTCAGTCACTCAATCAATCAGTCAATTAATCAATTAATCAATCAATCAATCAATCAATCATCAGAACAGTCAGTGAAGTGGGGGCAGTCATCCTCCATCGTGCTACAAAAGTCCACCATGTTTCTGAGTAATGTAGCTACATCCATGAACTCTCTCTCTCTCTCTCTCTCTCTCTCTCTCTCTCTCTCTCTCTCTCTCACACA